>NC_137585.1:76828717-77375703 GCF_963210335.1 Falco punctatus | reverse complement strand
TGAGTGAAGGACAGCAATGGCACAACAACTTCCAGCTTCCCCATGGGCTTGCAAGGAGGCAACGATGTCCCAGTGCCATGAGGACAACATATCTTCTCATACACCTCAGTGGCAGAGACAGCTGCCGTAGCCGAGGGGACACAGTCCTGGGTTCTGTTGGTGCTTTCCAACCTTGCCAACACCCTTTGCCATCTCCACCGCAGGCTGCTCTGCATGGTTGGACACCTGCCCCTTTTTCCCTGCAGCCTGTAGGCACCCATCTTGCTGCCCTGCCTTGCTCTCACCCTGACATTTTCATGCCTTCACTGAGGTACCTCCACTCTCACTGACTGTTACTTTAAACACAAAGTCATGGGCTGATCCAGACTCCCTCTGCCTGACCTCTTGCACCACGGTGGGACCCTTGGAGTGACAGGTTTTCCCCCTGCTAGCTACTCTCCACCTCCCAAGTTGCACTTTGTGACATTTTTTCCTCTCTCCTGCTTTTTCCCACTATGCAGGAAAGATCTACCATCTCAGAAAATACCCTTCAAGCAGGGAGTGCATCCAATTAGCCTTTACTTATGGTCTGTTCCCTCACCAAAGAGAAGGAATACCCACATGTTCTCCTAAACCACGTGACTGCTTCTGGCCTTTCAGCTTCTGCCAGAGACGTGGCCAAGCCATGTGCCTCGATGCTGTCCCATCATGTCCCCATTCAAAATGGACATGACAACCCATATCTCAGCCCTTTTCCTAGATGGGTCCTAGGGGCTTTTTGGCAGAGGGACTGTCCCAGCCACATTCCTGTGGCTGGCCTGTCACCTCCAGAGACAGAACTGACCTCACAGGCCCCTCACAGCCATGCACTTCTTCCTGCATGAGGAGTTTCTGAGGCCAAATTGACCTTCTAATACCATAGCCCTCCATCACCCTCCTTATGGTGCTTGACTACTCCAGAGAAAAGCATGCTTGTTTCATCAAATATATCAAGTATGTTTCCCACAAACCATTTGAGTGGAGGAACATTCTTCACACGAAGACCTCTATTTCATCTATATCCTTGTTGAACCTTTTTTATTATTATTTCCTTTTTCTTCAGCATATTCTGTCATCAGAAACACTTCAATGCAAAGATTCATTGAATTATGGAGTAACTCAGGTCTGGAGAAAGCCCTAAACAACGTCTTGTCTGGCTCTCCTGCTCAAGGCAAGGTGAACTAGAGGAGATTGCTCAAGGCCTCTACCCAGTTTTGCCTCATCCACAAGGCAGCTGAAAGTGCACACAGTCACAGCATACAGGGGGATCATAAAGATGTTCAACAGTGTTGGTCCAGGTGCTGGTCACTGAGGGATACCACTAGTAACTGCCTGCATGGAGGATTCTGTACCTCTGGTGACATTGGATTAGAGAGGAGATGACAACATCATTACTAGCAGAATGTTCTACTAGTAGAACAAGACCATAACCAATCAAAACAACAGCGCACAGGCTGGGCCTGTAATGTGTTCCATTATAAGTGCTGCGCAGAAGAAGGGCAGTTTCTTGCTTCAGAATAACATTCACTTGTCAGTTTCGACACTGCACCCTTGAGCTCCTGGTTCCTCATGCTGTAGATGAGGGGGTTCACCACTGGAGGTACCACCGAGTACAGAACTGTCACCACCAGGTCCAGCGATGGGGAGGAGATGGAGAGGGTCTTCAGGTAGGCAAACATGCCAGTGCTGACAAAGAGGGAGACCACAGCCAGGTGAGGGAGGCACGTGGAAAAGGCTTTGTGCCGTCCCTGCTCAGAGGGGATCCTCAGCACAGCCCTGAAGATCTGCACGTAGGACAGCACAATGAAAACAAAACACCCAAAGAATAAACAGGCACTAACCATAAGAAGGCCAACTTCCCTGACATAGTCTATTTCTGAGCAGGAGAGCTTGAGGATCTGAGGGACTTCACAGAAGAACTGGTCCACAAGATTACCATGGCAGAATGGAAGTGAAAATAAATCAGAGGTGTGCAGCACAGCAGTGAGAAACCCACTGGCCCAGGCAGCTGCTGCCATGTAGACACAATTTCTGCTGCTCAACAGGGTCCCATAGTGCAGGGGTTTGCAGATGGCCACATAGCGGTCATAGGCCATGATGGTGAGGAGACAATATTCTGCTGTGATCAAAAAGAGGAAGAAAAATAGCTGTGCAGCACATCCTGCATAGAGGATGCCTCTGGTGCCCCAGAGGGAGTTTGCCATGGCTTTGGGGAGAGTGGTGGAGATGGAGCCCAGGTCGAGGAGAGAGAGATTCAGGAGGAAGAAGTACATGGGGGTGTGAAGGTGGTGGTCACATACTACAGCAGTGATGATGAGACTGTTGGCCACGAGGGCAGCCAGGTAGGTGCCCAGGAAGAGCCAGAAATGCAAGAGCTGCAGCTCCTGAGAATCTGCAAATGCCAAGAGGAGGAACTGGGTGATGGAGCTGCTGTTGGACATCTGCTGCCTCTGGGCATGGAGACCTGTCATGGAGGAAAGGCAGTGACAAGTTAGAATAGATTTTCTACAGTAAAGCCAGTCAATTTTCCCCAATATTTTTATCTCCCTGTGCAAATGCATTTCCTTCCTCTGGTCTGTGCTGGCAGAGTGTGAGAGAGAAGCAGGACTGTGGGCTCTGAAGCAGTCAGCTCTGCCCTGCTGTAGTGGGGACATGGAAGCTGCTTTATGAGAGCTCCAATATTCACAAGGGATGTCAGTTGTAAGAAAAGTTTCCCATCTGCCCTGACAACTCTAAAGAGTGTGGGCAGCAGAAGAGAGGCTTGGCATGATTTTATAATGATCTTGTCTGCGGTCTGGTTTTGTTTTCCTACTGCCACACCTGGCAAGTGCTATTTTCAGGGACAGAAATTCTAATTTTTGTGCCTGAAAGTGTGGACAGGCTAAGGAGGGGACAAGTAAACGGGCTCACTTACGTGTGGTTTAGTGCATAGTCAGGAGAGCTGCAGAGTCCATCAGTCTTGTTCTCAGCCACTCTGCACTTAGACTCGTGCTGCCTCAAGGGGGACTGCACACACAAATTACTCTTTCTAAATATCTTTATCAACAACTGCACTCTGATGACAGCGGGCAGTGCTGTTTCAAAGGGCAGATCTGAAAACATTCCCAGCCCCAAGGTAGAGTTGTGGTGGAGAAGGACACCATCGCTCACAGAGAGAAGCAAAGGACTCGGAGGGGAGCACTGGCTGCCCAGGGAAAACTCAGCATTCCCTTGGATGCTGCAGGAGAGCTGTGCTTTTCCGGAGGGCATGTGGCAAGGCCAGCGGGACAGGCAAAGCAGACACTCAGGGGTCCTGAAGGTGCCATGTCTTAAAGGTAGAATCAGATTATTGCTCAGCAGACAATGACTAGCAGATCCCTCCAGGGAAGGACCAAATGAGAGCTTTCTGAAGACAGCTTCCCGCGGTGCTTATCTGCAGTTCCCCCCCACCCTTTGCCCATGTCCCTGATGCCTGGAGCTGTGCCTATCTGGACCTGGTTCACTGTCACCACTTGTCCACCCTGTCAGTGCTCACACAGCCCATCCCACCCACTACATGCTCAGCTCTGCCCTGCAGACCCCTGCTGGCAGCCAGGCACAGCCCAGGGCAGCTCTGTGTGCCTGCAGGAGCTAAGGAGCAGCTCAAACAAGTGCTGATGAGAACAGAGGTCTCCGTGCGTTCTGCAGAGTGCAGAAAGAGCTTTCCATCTGCCACTGCCCACCCAGACACCCCAGAGAAGAAAACTGAAAGAACAGGCTCCTTCTCTTTCAGGTCAATTCTGCCTCGATGTCCTTCCAAAGACAGGGGGATCTGGGGCTCTGAGCAGCCCTGAGCCATGCAGCACCCACCCTCTCAAGAGCAGGACCCAGCCCTGCCAGCGGTTGCTCCTTCCACCCACAGCTTGTCCTCACAGAACCGTGGGGAGCTCCCTCGGCAGGCTAAAAGATGACCCTGGCAGGCAGCAGTGTAATAGTACCAGCACCCCTTGGGAGCAGGGACCTTGGTCAGAAGGACAGCCCTGAGCACCTCTGGCTGCACAACCACCTTCACAGCCCTGCAGCCATCCCTAAGGCAATGGAGATGGCATGCCGTCTGCCTCTGACTGTGCAGCACAGAGTCCCTGCTGCAGAGCGTGTCCCTCTCCATTCTACCAACCAAGGGATATGCCAGGTTGAGGAGACCCTGCCAGAATACTCACGTGCATTGCCCTGCAGCCATAGACTTACTGTGTAAAAGGCTGTGAAGATTTCTGACCCAGTGAGATCTTGGCACCCTCCCTCTCCAGACTGTCTTTAACATCCCTCTGACATGCTTCTCTCCCCTGGGTGCCTGCAGGCAGTGCCTCAGCCCCGTTCCTAGGAAGAGCTGTCTCTCTGCAGCGCTGCCCATTTGCCATGAGCTCCCTCCATGGCAGGAGCCCGGCCCAGCTCAGCAGCGGGGAGCAGCCCAAGGCAGCCCTTGCTCTGCCCCTCTGGGCTCCCTCCAGGGGTCCTTGGGGCTCCGGGGGAACCTGCTGGGGAACAGGCTCATGCAATCACTGATATTCTATCTGCTACATCTGCACAGATGCTTTTTTCCAGTAGTGGCATTTCTCCTATTAGAAAAATATTTGAACATAAGAATCACCATTTGTTAACCCATCATTAGACAGGACACAAGGAAATTTATAGCAAAGCATCTAGGTTTTGTCAAAGCTGGGTGGGGGGTTGTTTTCAGCTAACTAAATGTAAGCACGTAATTCTGGGTTTGTAGTCTCAGGGCTACAAGGACTCAGCTCTCTTTTCCCATGCCGCATCACCATTCTGAAGCAAAGCCTTTGCACCCACAGGCTCTGGGACACTTGGTACCAGGTTGCCTTATGGCCAGGCAGAGCTGGGCTGGTGCCACAGCTGGGGGGCTTCAGCCCAGATGTGCACCAGTGCCCTCAGCCAGGGGCCCATGCAGAGGCAACTGGAGCCCGTCCTGTTGCAGACAGAGCTGTGACACTGGGGGAACCAAGTGCCAAGGCAGGTGGCAGAGCTCAGCACAGCTGCTCTGCAAGGACAGAAGCCTCCAACAGCCCAGAGATCCAAAATGGAGTTTAGACCTGTGAGACAATTCCAGGGAACCCTAAGGAGTGTTCCCTCCTTCAGGAACAGTTACGGAAGACACAGAGATACTGTGTGGCTGCTGCTGAATTGAGCAAGGGCAAGTGTAGATACTTCTGAGATGCTCTGCATACTCTTCTCCTCTGCCTTCCCCAGCAAGTTCTCCCAGGCCTCTGTGGCTGCAGGCAGGACTCTGGAGGAGAAGAAGCAGCAGTGGTAGGGGATCAAGTGCCTTGAACTCAGGCAATCTTGAGCAGTCCGTGGGAGCAGAGGGGCAGTATCCCAGGGAGCTGAGAGAGCAGGCTGCTGTCACAGGGAGGCCACTCTCCATCGTCTGGGAAAGGCCATGGAGACTGGGAGACCTCTCACAGGGGTGGCAGCACCCACCCATGGCACGCACTTTTAAGAGACGGCCAAAGGATGAGCAGTGGAAGTAAAAGCCCCAGAGCACGTCCACTGAGATACTATTTCTGGGTGTATGAAAGAGAAGGTGAGTGGATTGACCCAGGGCAGATTGTGCCTGGACATCCTCTCTGCTTTCTGTGAGGAAAGGACAGGATTTCTGGACTTAGACAGAGCAGTCGTGGTCTTTCACTGGAAGGCAGCAAAGCTTTCAAAACCATTGCCCACAATATTCTAGTGCCTACATATGGATATTATGGCCTACATGGGTAGAGAAGCAGATGGGTACAAAATCAGCTGGACAGTCAGCCTCTGAAATTCACGATCAGTGCCTGGTTCTCTGCCTGGAGGCATCCAGCTAGCAGTGTTCTGCTGGGGTCTGTTCTGCCATCTGCCTTCTTTTTAATGACCTGGAAGAAAGGAGAGAGTGATTTTTTCATATCATTTGTAGATGTCACCACACTCAAGAGAGCAGACACTGCACTGGAAGGCAGCGTTGCCACCTTAAAGGACACAGACCAAACACAAGTATGTGCCAAAAGTAACCTCATGGTATCCAATAAAGAAAAACCCCAAGTCCTGTCTCCAGAGTGGACTAAGGCCCTGCAATGACAGAGGGGGCTGCGTGGCTGGGTAGCAGCTCTCTGGGAAAGGCTCTGATGGTCCTCAGGTGTCATCAGGCAAAGCATGAGCCACCAGCAAAGGTGGCCAACAGCATCCTGAGCCCTGTGAGAAGGGACAGAGGCAGTGGTAGTGATTCTGCCCCACATTTGGTGTCTTAGATAACAAATCCAGAATATATGGAATCCAGAATACCAGAGACATCTGTAAACTGGACTCATTTCAGTGGAGGCCCACCATGGTGGTCACAGGTAGAACACTTGCAGCATGAGAAGTTGAGACAGCTGGGCTTGTCCAGCCCTGCGAAAGGAAGGTCTTGGGGTTACATGCAGCAGCATGGTGCTGTTCCCAGGAGGACGCAGTCAGGCTCATGTGCATGCTATATGGCACAAGGACAAGAGGCAATAGGCTGATACCAGAGAGGGTCAGAGGTCATAAAGTGAGAAGCTTTTCCAATATGACGATAGCCAAGTGCTGGAAGCCATTTCCCAGAGACTCTGTGCTGGCTCTGTCCCAGAAAGGGACCAAAGCGTGTTTGGGTGAAGCCCTGAGTAATCTAGTCTGAGCCTGTTCTGTGCAGGAGGTTGGTCGAGAATCCTGCACAGGTCCCTGCCAGCCTGAATGATGCCGTCCTTCCTTCCCATTGCTGTTTTACAATTAGGGAAAGCACTTGCGTGCTCCCTGAGCCCTGAAGGAACTCACACCAGGTGCAGGGCTGCTTCACAGGTACCCACAAGCAGCCCTGAGGCCACCCTTTCCCTGATACAAGCTCTTCTGTGGTACTCTCCTAATATCTTGCAAAAAGAACAGCCTAGCCTGTCAGTTCTTTCCCCATTGGCTATGCTTTACTTGTTGTATATCTTCTTTTATTATTTCAGAGGTGCTTACTGTGGGAATTTTCCATCTTGGGTAGCAACTCCATGAAGCGTACCATTCTCTTTCATTGCCTGAATTTTCCTTCATTGCCCATGTTCTGATCTCGTTTGAGGCACTTGCCCACCAAACTGAAATGCTGATGTGTAGGGGTTTCAGTCCAGGAGACTGACATGCTTGGGAGATTGACCTTCCCACAGGCTGGAGGTCATGGCTTGGCCTTTCTGCTTCATCAAGCAAGCCAAGGCTTTGCTCAGCAGCAGAGCTGCCTGCACAGCGCCTTTGCCCACCTGCAATCACAGCCTCCAAGGATGGGCTCTAACAAGGCCATGGGGAGGCTTTCTCAGCCATGGCCCTCAGCGGGGCCCATTAACGCTTCCAGGGACTCTGGGGTTTGCTCCTGACTTGGTGTTCTTGAGAGGTTTTTTCACCCCAGTCATGACCTGAAGTGCACAGCACCACAGACACCTTGGGCTCATTACGAGGCAGAAAGCCCTAACAAGCCATGTCTCTCCCATCAGGGAGGTCTGCTCTTCAAAGCTTGCACACTTAATGAGATAAGTTTTGGCAGTACAGGGAGAGAGCAAGGCAGGGAATGAGGACTTTGAAGAAGTGATAGTAGGATTCACCAATTACTGTTGATGCAGATTCTTCTTAGTAGGTGTGGCCAGGTGGGAAAATCAGTCCCTGGAGCTGAACACTGCGTGGACAGCCTTGCTCCTCACCTCTCCAGCCCCGCTATTTCTCTCCTCAGCCCCATAGCACTTACACCACTTGACGTCAGACCTCTCCAGCGAAGTCCACAGCTGAATATTGCAAGTTCTTTGCGGCAATTGCTACCTGCTTCCTTTAGAGCACTAGGTGCAAACAAGCATAGAATAGCTTTTTTCTAACTGCGGGAGAAAAAAAAATGAACCCCCTATTCAATATAATGAGTAATGAAATACACTTCTCAGCTCTGTTATGGTTAGTTCAAGCAGACCCCCATGAGGTCCATCGCCACAACTGAAGAGTTGTCTATCGTGAGCATTAGGGAGACTACGGCAAGACAGTCCAACTTTACCTTCCTGAAGTTCAAAGCAGAAACTAGAAAAATTAGAGATTGCAATGATCCAAGGGTAAGAGCAAGAAGGTATCTGGAGGTTAACTTCTTAATCCATAGATATAAATCAGAAAACCAGGATGTTAGCCTATTCAAAACTTTTTGAAATCCACAGGAGGTGTCAGATTTCTGGATCTCATAACAAATATTAGGATGTTTCCCAATATTTTGTGAACAAGTCTGCAGAAATTCTCCAACTTTGATCTACATATATGCAACAACTGGTATTAACACTTCTACAGGCTCCACCTTGAGATGCCAACTTCATATCTAATGCCATTCTATTTTGCACAGCTATAGGAGATAGTTCAGAAACTTCTTGCAAAGGCTTTACTGCACCTGAAATGTTGCTGGGTATCTCTTCCATTACTGTGGAGAACTTAATCACTGCCTTCTCCAATTCAGCAACCCCTAACCAAGGAATAAACCACACAGCCAAAGAATGAAACCCAGTGGGTCTTTCTATAAGGGATTTTTGACTCCATCTCTATCTCCGCAGGAAGTTCTAAACCACAGATTATTATCCAATGTCTCAGTTATAGTCATATCAGGAAAAATCACTCCCCGTGTACAAGTACCTGACCATCTGTGCTACACTGCCACTTACCCAACACCACCCAGTCCCCAGGGGAACATTCCAGTACTTACTCGCAGTGAATTCTGACAGGTTCATTAATTACAGTAATGAATCACAATGTGCGTAGCACCCAACAAAGAACTGAGTTCCATTTTGGTGTGTCTTGGCTTCATTTGTAGTAACACACCTCACAGTGGACAAGTGTGGATTCAATGTTGTCCAAGTCTGGAGGTCAGTCTCATTCCAATGAGTGTATCCTGGTCTTAGCTACAAGTTATTCCCGTTAGTCCCAAATGGGATGGGGATACCAGCTAGAGGAATTCCTGCATGTATATTCAGGGAAATGGGTACATACACAACAACCCCTCTTATTAATAAAATTCATCAATCTTCTCACCATTTTCAAATGAGTATTCCGTGTCCATGAGTCCTCCTGATCCCACCCAAGCTGAGGATTTAGCACACCACATCACAGGCCAAATTCTACACATCTGTAAAACATGTTTCAACAAACATCTACAGAGACATTTAACAGACTCCAACTTCCCTGTATACAACTCAATCTTATCTAGGGTCTTATTTCAGTCATTCATCTCTATGCTGTCTGTAATTAATGCAAGATACCTAAAATAGAACTTTAGGATTCTGGAGGTAGTTTCAAGCATAAAGGTTCTTCTTGGTTGACAGTATATTCTGTCATTGTGGCAGGTTTAACCCTGTGATGATGGAGTGACTCCTTCAGGCTTGGCAGCAGTGTAGCTGTTGAGCAAAATCTGGAAGGATACTTTCCACTTCTTTTTCAACAATTCATCCAACTACATTCTCAGATACACCCGATCTCTGGGTTGATATTGATGTAATGGCACATCCAAGGACAGAGGTGTGCTCACAGTCGCGGACCTGTGGAGAGAAGACAGGATCTTTTCTAGAGAGAGAACATATCTGTGGAATGGAAAAATCACCTGGGGGGGGGGGGGGGGGGGGGAGAGGAATTAGAGACCTCCTACTCAAATGCCCACCCACCCACCCACCACTGAAAAGAGTGAAACCCCCGCTCGGGAAGCATGCGTAGTCACCAATCACAATAGAAGAATGTATGACTAGGGTCACTCAAGCTACACCTGAGAATAAAGAGAAGTATAACAAGTGAATAAATGAGGGGACAAGTGGGGAAGACACCACCGAGAGCAAGTGAATGGAAGACACCACCAAGACTGACTCCTGGGATTGGCTGACAGGCTGAGCCTTGCTTCTCCCCACCTTGGGATGCCTTGGATGAGACTTAAACTAAGTGCTTCTTCAGGAGATTTAGAAATGTCTCTAGAGAATTACTCTTTAATATTTGTAGCCAGGCTGAATTGTTGTAATTTTTCCACGCTTTTTATACTTTATAACATTTTACTTGCATGTGCCTTTTTGCAAACACTATCACCAGCAATCAAAGAACCTGTGGATCTGTTGCTGATAAAACTGTACTGTTAAGTAGCTGGTTGTCACAGTTTCTCATTGAACATGACCATACCCTAGAGTGTGGCTGTGCTAGTTCATGAGCACAACTGTACTGGCAGTGCAGATTGCTATCAGTGTATCCAGGCCCGTGGTAGTCTAATATACTTATTAAACGTGACTGGACTTATAATGATAAATTGGACATCACTTAGAATTTAAACCTAGCTGCACCTAACCTCCCACCTCAATGAGGAGAGCTGGAAGGACAGGGGGTGGGTGGGTGGTGTGTGTGCGTGCACGCGCTGGGGTGTGGGGGTGTGGGGGTGCCCGTGTGTTATGTCCTGCTACATTACTCCATCCCCTTTAACGCAACAGGCTGTGAGACCAGTAGTCTTACTGGTAGTCCAAAAGCAAGTCCCAGTCAAGGACATGGATGGACATACTCAGGAATAACTTGGGCCACAGGAGTTTCCACATGTATGGGCCAGCAAGGAAAGCTGGCACCCAACACAGCCAGGATGTCGCTCTCAGATGTTTGCTCATGGAAATTCACCATAAGACACTTGGAGCAACACAAAGATGACTTTCAAGAACCTCCTCCTCTGCAGGGCCATGTTTTGCCTGAAAAAGAGGGAGTCCTGTGACTCCAAGACAACGACTCCAAGACAATGAACCAAGTCTTGAGCAACACCCTTCACCACAGGTGGACTTCCCTTTTCAGGTCAAAATGCACCATTTTGGAAGTCTGCTGCTGAGGGAGAGCTGACAGAGCAGCGCTCAGGAGCAACAGGATTTCTGTCCACACCATTCAACACTGCCGGCAGCTCTTCCCCAGAGGAAGAGCTCCAGGAGCACCTTCCACAAGGGAATGAAAATCATCCCAGGAAGCTGAAATCATCTCTGAAGAGGTGGGTCCGATGAAGAGTGCAGGGGCCCCTGGGGGACTCGGGGCAGGTCGTGCAGCTCCCACACGTGCTGCAGCTCCCCAGCGGTGTGCAGCTGCCCCCTCTGCCTGCTCCTTGTCCGCCTGCCTATGGCTGGGGACAGCAAGTGGTGATGGGGATGCTTGTGCCCCACCAGCCAGTGGGGCTGTGAAGAGGGTCCCCCGTGGAGAGTCGGCCAAGTCATGACAATCCCACCAATACGGCTACATGCCGTGCTCACTTTATTAAACAAACAGGTCATATTTGTAACTTAAACCGACCGCTCACCTGACTTTACATACAGGTGATTGGATAAAAGTCTCTGGCCACGTGGGCGCCCGTGTTGCTGATTGGTGAGCATGCTGATGGTGCCTGATCAGAGTGTGCCGATGAGAGTGTGTTGATTCCGTGGTTCCCAGGACTGGCTCTGCACCTGGCTTCTTGCTTGTGCATAGCTTGTTTTCTTTCTCCCACTGCTTGTTCCCAGGACAATTTAAAGTTGCTCTGCAGCTTCAACTAACAGGCCTGGGTTGTCCAACCCAGACAATGGTAACATATGTCCTCGGTCCTTTAAAAATCCCTCTACATATCCCCCTTTTTCTTTTTGGACAACCCATGTCTGTTTCACAATAGATGTTAAACCTTTCTTCAAACAAGAAAATAAACAGCTAAAACCTAAAAACATTACAACAATGATTATAACAAAGCATATTCCTTCCATCAATAATGTCTTTAACCAACTGTTATCCCCAGTCCTCTCAACCATTCATCAAAGGGATTATCATCAGCAAGAATATGCTTCATGTTTCCCTGCAGTTGCGACAACTTCTTGTGCATCAATATGGAATGATTGGAAAGGTTCATACAACACATCCCTTAAAAATCCTCACAACCGTGTCCATGTGCTAATAACAAAAAATCTATTGCAGCTCTGTTTTGTAACATAGCATGCCTAACACTATCTACATCAAGCAATAGCGAACTTAAAATCTGTGACATAAGATTAAATTGTTTCTCTCCCCAGCATGCTAACCTTTGTATATTCTTAGCATTTAATGCTGCCATTGCCCCTGGCATAAATATGGAAGCTAGGACATTTGCTGTTACAGAATGTAGATCGACTCGGTTATTACATGTTTCATCAAAGGTGCGCAGTGCCTTCCATGATCTATGAGATTGTTGAGTCATTTTTCATAAGTCTTTCATATGTGGAACAAACAAAGTCAAACGCCCTAAATAACATGGTCCACCGACAGGATACAAAGGAATCCCTGGCCATGCTCTGTCCCCACATATCAAAATGACTTCTGGTGGCAACTAATAACCCCCTGATACATCTATATGGAAACACCCAGTTTTCAATTCACCCCAAACAGGTGAACTGGTTAGATTTTGAAACCCTGTATAAAAGCCCCGTTCACCTTGACGTGTTAGCCATAACTGCCATGGGTCACCAAACCAAATTACTCCAGTGCCATTCGTGGGTTGAAGTGGTGATGACATGTGGGTACAGTCTGCCATACCAGTTGCAGTAACATTAACATACTCAACAGGTACAATGCTAGCCAAAAGGTCTAACTCCTGCAAAGTTAAATGATGTGGCTGATTTAAATTCTCAATAACTGTCTTCTGCCACGCTGCATTACGCATAGAAGGCCAAACATATTGCCCATTTGGACTCATACATGTACCATTCTGATTGGAAGTGAGATCCACTGTTTTAACATTCAAAAAACCATCAAAATTTGTTTCATTCTCTTGCAGGGGAATACCAATTAAACAAGTTCTAAAGGGGTTGTCTGCCTGTTGCAGACTTAAACAAAAGTCTGTTACTCCTGTGATATTTGCCCATGTCACCCATATGTTTGTCCTAGGCAAGATGTCAAAAATACTTTGGCCAATGGGTAAAAAATTAATCATGACCGTAAACCAAGTCCACCACTCAAACATATTTACTCCAACAATTTCCACAATTTTTCTCTCTCTCTCTTTTTTTCTTTTCTTTTCTTTTTTTTTTTTTTTTTTTACATATTCCACCCCACAAATCTGTGCTTTCACAGATTCTGATCATGTGTACTGTCTCCAGTCAGCATGGTATTACACTAGTTGTATGTTTCCTCTTGCTTCATGCCCGGTTACTAACCAAACATGTACACTCTTTACACCATTTACATTTCAGCTTTGGCTTACAGAACCGTTTTACCCCACATAGCATACATTGGCGTAATACCCACGGTTTACATCCCTTACAACATAGACAGTTTATTCTGTCTGCTCACTCTGAGTCTTCTCTTCCGTCTTCTGGTCTTGACATACAGGTCACACAAACTTGCTAGGGACCCATATAGGTCCTTTATCTGTGGAGATACAAAAATAACCTCTACCGATAAATAACACCGGATTAAGTCCTTCCCATACACCTGAAGCCATATTTTTATACAAAACATTCAAATCAGGAACTGTAGTTGTTTGGTTCCCTTGCGCTGTTTGGTGATGTGTAACAACAGGTGGTCCCTCTCTATCCTCCATAAGGGAGAGGTACTTTAAGGTAAACAACACCTTAGTCAACCGTTTAGTTACGTCTATGTCCTGCGATACTTTCTGTCTCTGAAGATAATCCTTCAGGGTACGGTTTGCCCTTTCAACAACTGCTTGCCCCGTAGGGAGTGAGGAATCCCTTTAACATGTTTAATTCCCCAAGCTGTCATAAACCTAGCGACTCGTTGACTACTATACGCTGGACCATTGTCTGTCTTTATTTCTACAGGTACTCCCATGACAGCAAAACAAGACATTAAGTGTCTATCCACATGTAGTGCCTTTTCACCGGTTTGTGCAGTGGCCCATACAAAATGAAAATAGGTGTCAATTGTGACATGCACATACTTAAGCTTCCCAAAGTCTGGTACATGTGTTACATCCATTTGCCAAACCTGAAGTGCCTTCAGACCTTTTGGGTTAGTGCCCACCCCTAAACCAGGTCCATGATGACTACATTGAGGACAGGAGCTGACAATACCCTTTGCATCTGCTATGGGTATTTGATACTGTCGATGTAAAGACTTTGCATTTTGATGAAACATCTCATGGCTGTTACGAGCTTCTTCAAACTTATTTGTTGGAGGAGTTATTGCCAGACAGCTGACTGCTTCATCAGCTCTAGCATTACCTTCGCCCAAACCAACGGTCCGCTGATGACTTCTAATATGCATAATACAAAATTCATGTTCTCTCTGTCGAAGAGTACTACGCAGTTGTATAAACATTTCACCAAGGTGTTGGTTCTTTGTCTCTCTCAACAAGGCATCTTCAATGTGCTGTACTACACTAACTACGTACAATGAGTCTGATACTATGTTTACGGGTGTATTGTTCCAGCTTCCCAATGCCCAACACACTGCTTTCAGTTCTAAGGTTTGAAGGTTGTCCCGTGGTTCACCGGTGATCACGTGTTTCTGCCACTGATTATCGGATTGCCAAACACACACAGCCTTCTTCATCTTTCGTCCTGCATCTGCAAACACCATTGGCCCTTCAACTGGTCTTTTTGAGCATAATGGTCTTGCAATCCACTGGTAATGTTCTAACATCTTCCAGACAGGTCCTTTTGGCCGGTTGTTGTGTACAACACCTGTATAGACCATCAAGGCTTCCTGTATGGCTGTTGAATGTCTCAGGAGCCACTCATAATTATCACCACGGACTGGAATGCTAATATCTGCCGGGTCAGTCCCATCAATTTCAACCATCCTGTCTCTTCCTTTTCTCACCAAGGCCGCTACTGCTTCAGGACGACTTAAAATACTATGTCTGGGTTGCAATGGCAAAATAACCACTCTAAAACAATCACCGTATTTTCCACCTTTTTCTTTTGCCATTGTAAAATAAGGGCAAAAGGTGAAGCGGCAACATTACAAACCAAAAAAGATAACGGATGATTCGCCATTCGGTGACCACACCAGCCAGTCTGAATCTTGTGGGACACAACTTCTAGGGCAGCCCGCTGTTCTGGTGAACAAGTTTGAGGACTGTTGGCTTCAGTGCCATGCAATCAGGATCGGAACGGTTGCAAATCATCGTTAGTGAGGCTCTTTGCGTGTCGTCAGGGTGTAAGGGGGATCGTGAAGATACAGTCTTTCAAGTCTACCACAACAATTTTGCCAGTTCTTAGGGATCATCATAAAAGTTGGAAGACCAGGTTGCAACACTCCTATCGCTAAAATCTGATCATTAACCTTCCATAAATCATGTCCCAATTATGTGTATCAAGATTATTAACCACTACTGGACAAGCTAACGAGCTAGTCACCTGCCAGTCACCTTCCAAAATAGCATCACGAGCAACACCAGACCAACGCTGTAGAATTGGATCTTTTCTCGAGTTCAGCATCGGAGGTGTAGTTGGGCTAACTGGAGGAACTAAAGGTATTGAAGTAGTAGGCAGGTTCATTTCAACTTGCTTTTCCAGGTTTCTTAATTTATCTGTTACCTCCTGTAAGGATTTCTCTGTATTGTTATCACAAAGTTTCTCCCCACCTTCCTCCTCAAATTCGTCCGATGATGTTTCAGGAAGAGAAGGATATTACATCGGATGGCGCTTTTGCCCCCCCTGATTTGACCTACGAGCTGTAGCCATCCTCCGTTTTGGCCTTGCTCCACCCACAGCTCCAACTGGTGCAGCACGACTCGCTGCTCCTCCTTCCTGGGGAGGCTCAACAGCCTCTTCGGTTTTGGCTCAGTTACAACAGACCCCCAAGGAGTAACTTCCGGTTTGTCTGCTGTCTTATCTAAAAACTCCTGCACCTCTGAACACACAGAGGCTGACATACCCTTCATAGGACGAGTATGCCGAACTCCGAAAAATGTAGCCAAGAGAGAAGGCTTAGGTGAATCACCCTTCTGCTCTATTGGCTTTTCTACCACATCTCCTCTCAACGCTTCTATAGCTGCTGCTGCTACTTTTGTTTCTGTCTTCATAGTTTCCACAGTGTTAATTATAGACTGCCACGTAGCTCCTAACACTTTAGCTTCTTCTCCTTCTTTACCTCCCTCGATCGTAGTATCCCAGAGGCAGTTTTCCACTTCTCTCCATTCCATAATACTAAACAATAACACGGGCTCGGGAATCTTATCCTTTTTTCATGCCCAGCGAACTAAAGCCTCCACTTCTGTTTCTTTAATGCTCTCCCCTCTCTTAAAGAGGATACGAGTTAACAGTTTAATTGCCGTGTCTAATTCCATTGCGGTCTTCTCAGAGCTCCCCCCTCTCACAGAAAGGGTATCGGCAGAGAGCCCTGCCACAGTTGTTTGTTTTTTTTTCATCGCGGTCTTCCTTAGTGCTTCCCCCTCTCTCAGAGAGGGTATCGGCAGAGAGCCCTGCCGCGTTTTATTCATCACGGTCTTCCTTAGTGCCCTCCCTTCTCTCAGAGAGGATATCAGTGGAGAGCCCTGCCGTGTTTTATTTGTCGTGGTCTTACCTCTGGCAGGGGTGCGATCTGCAGCTCTACACCGAACTCTGGACTCCGCTTTTCGCCTTCCAGGTTCTGCCCGCCTCCGACCTCCAGCTCCCTAATTGGACAACTTCCCTTCAGGTCCGATGCATGGAGACTTCCGCATTTAAGCAAACAGCATTTAAGCTAAACCGCATTTAAGTGACTAAATGGGTCCCTGTTCGAGTGCCAGACAAAGAGGGTCCCCCGTGGAGAGTCAGCCAAGTCACGACAATCCCACCAATACGGCTACATGCCGTGCTCACTTTATTAAACAAACAGGTCACATTTATAACTTAACCAACCACTCACATGACTTTACACACAGGTGATTGGATAAAAGTCTCTGGCCACGTGGGCATCCGCGTCGCTGATGCTCTTGGAGTGCATGATGGACGGTGACTGTCCCAAGGACCAAGTGGCAGCCGCAATGCAGGAGGACACCAACCCCTCCTGGCAGAGGGTGGCAACATCGCCCTTGCTGGATGCCAAAGGCTAGCAGGGTGGGCTGGTAGCGGTCCTCCCCACCCGGCTGCCAGAGAGTCCCATGGAGCTCTCTCAGGAGGGTTCTACGGACACTTCAGAGGAGAGCCCCTTGAAGGGATACTCAGAGGGTCCCCACAAGGGTCTCCCAGAGAGTCCTCAGCAGATCCTGCTGAAGAGCCCCCTGGCCAGCCCCCTGACTGCACCCCAGCATCATCCACCCCGCATGGCCCAACTGGTGGAGAAGGTGCTGCGGAGGCAGACCCAGGTCATTTTGACCTGCTTGCCACCACCACCAGGCATCTCCACCTGCCGGGTGGCGCCCAGATCAGGCAAGGCTGCTGGCAAACAGGCCAAGCACCCCACATTTGCTGACACCCTCAGGATGCCAGAGATGTCCCCACAGGGCAGCATGTCACCGAAGAAGAGGAAGAAGATGGTGGTGTGCCCGGTGGCAAAAAGCTCCAAAACCCTCTGGGAGGGGAAGCCACACAGGGATGCCACGGCGGTGGGCTGTAGTGGGGAGCAGGGGGGCAGCAGCAAGCAGAGGGCATCCAATAGTGACTACATCCCCACCAAGCGAGCGAGCCAGAACCCTGAGGAACACCAGGAGACAAAGTGTTCCACACCACCCCAGTCGCCATTGATATATTGATAGAGAAGGTGTGGAGCACAGATCCCTCTGACATGTGACCTGCACCTGTCCACTGCAGCCCCAGCCCTCTACCAGATCTGTCTTTCTTAATTCATTAAAAGTTTGATGTTCCTTGCACAGTGCCTCTGCCTGCAGTCATTCACATAGCGGGAGATGGGAGTTAATGCAGCCCCTGCTGCATGCAGAGATCTGACCCTCCACCCTCCCCTCTGTCGAGGTCCACCAAGCTGACCCACTCTCTAAAGTATTTACAAATGAAGAGACTTCTCATCAAGGGAGGCAGCCTTGGCAGGGGTGAGAAACAAAGACCAAGTAGTGAAAAGAGCACCATTATCTAAGTTGCACAGGAAGAAGACTTCCAATGAGGAAAGTTCTGGCCACAAGAGAACACAAGCTGATCAGGTCTTGGGATCCACTGACATCAACAGAAAATGAGTTTAAAATAGGACAAAGAAAATTGTGGTAGTGGGAGATGGCGACCTCTAACTGAAATAGTTCTGCCCCAAAGAGGCCAGAATCCCGCTTGGGGAGCATGAGTAGTTTGTAAAACATTTCAGCAGTGCTATTGCAGATGCATACGCATTTGCATTAGAAGTGAGAAACCAGTCACCAAACCTGTGTATGACACATGACTATGCAACGTGCGGTGCTCTGAGAAAGGCCCCGAACCCCTTATCAGTGTTCCAATTGGACCTAAAAACTGTGCATGCACTTTTTAGTTGCTGCCCCCAAAGTAATTTCCCCACAGGGTCAGCAAGCAAGGCGGTGGCGGAGTGGCTCTCTCAGACCCCCTGCCAGCCCTGCCCTGGGCACCGGTGCCTCTGGCCCTGCCCCAGCAGACGTTGCTGCGCTGATGGAGGGGCTCCCTCCCTCTCCACTGCATTTGCAAAGGGAGTGGCTGGCTCACCCTTTGCTGCCCACGCAGCCAGCCCTCACCTTTAGCTGCTGTCATTCCCAGGGGCGCCGGCTCTCTCCCAGCACCCTCACACCTTCTCCCTGCGACACTGCGAGAGAAGCATTCGCCAGGCACACGGGTGCCATCACTGCCCTGCGCAGCTGGGCACCCCCAGACTGGCACTGCCTGACTGCCTCCCTCACCAAGCACCTCCACAGTCTCAAGCTCCATCCCTTTAGACGGAAAGGGGGTCACTTTATTCCGAAGTAAACGTTCCTCATGAGGAACACAGTCTCTTCAGGAGGCAAAATACTTCAATAGCACTTAGAAATAAAGCTGGGGCATTTGGGGGGCCACCTCGTCACTACTCCAAACAATGTGTCCTTCATGGAGAAAAACTGAAGAACTAGACAGTTTCCAGAGGACAGCAAAACCTGGCCTGCTGAGAGCTTAGGACAGTGCACGTCATGTTCTTCTTCACACTTAGTGCACGTTTGACAAGCTGCAAGATGATGGTAAATTATTTCCTTCAGAGAGGACAGCAAGACACTGTTGCCAACTGAGCTCATGTTTTTTGGGGTTTTTTTCTGGTTGGCCAAGCAAAGAAATGGAGGCAGTTTCTAAGTGTGCAGAAGCACAGCTGCAGACATAATTCCTGTTGTCACACAGGCCGGAGGAGTGAACTTCATCCCTTTGGGTCCTTTTGAGAACACCAAGCACCCAGATTGTGCTGAAGGATGTTTTTTTTACATAGGGGACCCTCGGAGAGAATCAGGTATGTCCAGTTTTATTCCCTGGGAAAATGCCCTGACACTGTCCTGCCCCTCAGGTGGCGTAGGACAATTAAACTTATTAATAAGCATGGGCTGATTCCTGATCCACCATGATTTGCACAGCAGCCCACAAATGCCTCAACTAGTTTTGTTCAGCCTGCACTTATGACAGTTACATTGCTCTGTGTTGTGGGGGAAAGCAGATGACACAGCTTGCCCCTTTGATGCGCAGGGCTGCATTTCAAAGGACTACGACAAGCCCAGAAGAGTACAGCACAGTACGGCTTACGAATCAAGTAAATATTGCATCACAAACCATAATGCATGTGTCTGAGAAAATGGGGTTTATGTAGGCACACGGGAAGTGGGTCTCTTGCTCAAAACCCAGCAAATCCTGTTTGAAAAAGTTCATATACTGAAACAATAAGGCAACATACTTGTGGATTTGTCTCTAAATCCCCACTTAGATGTAACTCCTTCACTGCCATCTGAAACCGTACAGCTTAAGGCACTTTTATGTAAAGCCAAGAAAGCTCAACTCAGAAGGCAAAGATCCTTCTTAAGGGAACGGATCATCTGTAACTACCAGACACCTTCCCTCCCACTGAAACATAGCAGCAGAGTTAAAAGCAGTTTTTAAATTCCAAGTGGAGACATTAAAAAACTACAGGACATTCTCTTCCTAGCACAAAATAATCAACTTTTTCCCACTTCTCTGCAAACCTTAACCCCAGTGTTTTGTATTTTTCACACTGCAGCACAGAAAGCCAGTACCCACAGCTGCACAAGGACTTCCAGTGCCAGTGTGCAAAGCATTGAGGAGTCTGGGCTCAGTCTTGGCAGTATCGGAGTGATCCACCTCAAATGCACTGCACAGTCTGCATCTGGGGGTTACACAGGTCAATAGTTAATCACTGCTTTTCCTCCCAGTAACAATAAAAAGAGAAAAAAATAAAACTCTTCTTACTTCCACGGCTCTTCTTTACGGGCTAGAGGTTTTTGGAAATGATGACCCATTTCACCCAACATACAAGACACCTTTTGAACAATTTTCAGAGCTGTCCCAAAAAACCCAGATCTTACATAACAATCAGTCCAAAGAAAGTACAGAGGTCTCTGCACTACTGGACACATGCAGGAACACTTGTGTTTACTGGACACCTTTGTAAAAGGAAAAGGCATTACACCAGCACACCGAATCCTTGCCCGAAAGACTTTTCAAACCACCTGTTTGTTGACGCAGTCACTGCACTTCAACTCTTCCACCCATGACAACATCCTCTCAGGGGGCAGACTTGCCTGCTCTTGATCACAGAATCAGTCAGCAGAGTTCATATTGAACCACAATAAACTGGGCCCAACCTCTATGTTCACGGTTGGGATACACGGCTCCTATCACAGGGCTTAATTGATTTTTAAAAACCAGACTTGCACTGTTTGCAAACCATCTGTTGCACTGCTCAAAGACAAAAGAAATTCACCCGAGAAAGCTTTTGGAAACAAATGTAAAATAGACATGGGGAAAGAGCTGGAGAGTTTTATGTATTGTCTATCAAATTATTTTCTCTTTAATGCCCTTACATTTTACAATAAAAAGTTTCATTACCTCTTTTATTGTTAAGAGAATGTTGCTAGTGTTTTTATGAGGAAAAAAGTGTATGCCTAGTCTCTCTTGAGTGATTTTTTTCCTCTTTATCTAGATGAGTTGAATTGAATACATTAACTCTAAGAACTTCATCCACTGAGATGTGAAGCCAGACAACTTCTTATATGGGCCTTGGGAAGAATTCCCTTATTGATTCCATTCCTGTAATAAACTTTGCAGCCTATGTGAGATAGATTGGCTGCAGTAACCAATTTTTTTCGCTAGACGGAAGCAGCGCCCCACCCAAACTAAGGGCAGCACATGTGCAGAATTGGCTTGACGCCTAGGGGAGAGGTTTTCGGATACGTATGCATATTATGAAATTTATGAAATAACCCTGAGACTTAACCCTGAGACTCAACCTCAGACAAAACCCTCAGACTCAAGCCTCAGATTCAACCCTAAGACAGAACTTTAAGACTTAACCCTATGACTGAACTTTAAGATTTAACCCTCAGATGTAACCCTAAATTAACCTTGAAACTTAAACTGAAGTCTTAACCTAAAGACCTAACCCTAATATTTAACCCTAAGACTTAACACTAATACTCAACCTTAAAGCTTAACATTAAGACCTAACTGTAAGACTTAACCCAAAGACTCAACCTTAAGACTCAGTCTTAAGAGTTAACTGAAAGACTTGACCTAAAGACTTAACCTTTAAGACTTAACCCAAAGACTCAACCCTAAGACTCAACCTTAAGACTCAACCAAAAGACTCGACCTTAAGACTCAACCGAAAGACATAACCTTAATACTTAACCGGAAGACTTGACCCTAAGACTTAACCCTAAGTCAGACCCTAAGACAAAACCTTTAAGACTGAACTTTAAGACTCAACATTAAAACTTAACCCTAAGACTTAACATTAAGACTCGATCCTAAGACTGGACCCAAAGACTCGACCCTAAGAATCAACCGAAAGACTCAACCCAAAGACTCGACCAAAAGACTCGACCCTAAGATTAAACCCTAAAATTTAACCCTGATACTCAACCTTAAAACTTAACATTAAGACTTAACTGTAAGACTTAACCCAAAGACTCAACCTTAAGAGTTAACCTTAAGACTTAACCAACAGACTTGACCCTAAGACTCAACCCTAAGACTCAAACTTAAGACTTAACCCTAAGATTTAACCCTAAGATTACACTGAAGACTTAACCCTATATTAACCTTAAGACTTAACCCTAAGTCATAACCTAAAGACCTAACCCTAATATTTAACGCTAAGTCTCGACCCTAAGATTTAACTTTTAAGACTTAACACTAAGACTCAACACTAAGACTTAACTTTAAGACTCGACCCTAAGATTTAACACTAAGACTCAACTTTAAGATTTAACCCAAAGACTTAACCCTAAAACTTAACCCTAAGACTCGATTGTAAGACTTAACCCTAAGACTCAACCCTAAGACTTAACCCTAAGAATCAATCCTAAGACTCAACTGTAAGACTTAACCGTAAGAAAGATTAAGAAAGACTTAAATGTAAGAAAGATTTAACCCAAAGACTTAATCCTAAGACTCAACCCTAAGACTCCACCTTAAGACTCAAACCTAAGACTTAACCCTAAGACTTAACCCAATGACTCGACCTTAAGACTAAACCCAAAGACTCAACCTTAAGACTTAACCTTAAGACTTAACCCTAAGTTCCAACCCTAAGACTTAACCTTTAAGACTTAACCCTAAGACGTAACCAAAAGACTCAACCTTAAGAGTTAACCATAAGACTTAACCGAAAGACTTGACCCTAAGACTCGACCCTAAGACTCAACCCTAAGACTCGACCATAAGACTCAACTGAAAGACTTTACCCTAAACTTAACCCTAAGAATAAACTGAAGACTTTACCCTAAACTTAACCTTGAGACTTAAGCCGGAGTCTTAACCTAAAGACCTAAGCCTAATATTTAACCTTAAGTCTCTACCCTAAGACTTAACCTTTAAGACATAACCGTAAAACTCAACCTTAAGACTTAACCCTAAGACTTATCCCTAAGTCTTGACGCTAAGACTCAACCCTAAGACTCTACCCTAAGATTCTACCCTACGGCTCAACCTTAAGATTTAACCCAAAGACATAACCCTAAGACTCAACCTTGAGACTTAACCTAAAGACTTAACCCTAAGACTTGACCCTAAGACTTGACCCTAAGACTTAACCCTAAGACTCAACCTTAAGAGTTAACCTTTAGACTTAAACCTAAGACTTAACCTTGAAGACTTAACCCTAAGACTTAACCCTAAGACTTGACCCTAAGACTTGACCCTCAGACTCGACCCAAAGATTCGACCCTAAGACTTAACGCTAAGACTTAACCCTAAGACTCAATCTTAACACTCAACCCTAAGGCTTAACCCTAAGACTTAATCCAAAAACTCGACCCTAAGACTCAACAGAAAGACGTGACCCTAAAAGTCAATCTAAAGACTCAACCCTAAGATTCAACCAAAAGAATCGACCCTAAGAATTAACCCTAATACTCAACTTTAAAACTTACACATTAAGACTTAAATGTAAGACTTAACCCAAAGACTCAACCTTAAGACTCAACCTTTAGACTTAACCCTATGACTTAAGCCTAAGACTGAACCTTAAAACTTAACTTTAATACTTAACTGTAAGACCTAACCCAAAGACTCAACCTTGAGAGTTAACCTTAAAACTTAACCTAAAGACTTGACCATAAGACTTGACCATAAGACTTAACCCTAAGTCTCAACCCTAAGACTTAATCTTTAAGACTTAACCCTAAGACTCGACCCAAAGGCTCGACCCTAAGACTTAAACGAAAGACTCGACCAAAACACTCGACCCTAAGATTTAACCCTAAGACTCAAACTTATATTATCCTGTAGACTTAACCCTAAGACTGAACTTTAAGACTTAACCCTAAACTTAACCTTGAGACTTTACCCTAAGTCTTAACCTTAAAGACCTAAACCTAATATTTAACCCTAAGACTTAACTCTAATACTCAGTCTTAAAACTTAACATTAAGACCTGACTGTAAGACTTAACCCAAAGACTCAACCTCTAAGACACAACCTTAAGAATTAACCTTAAGAATTAACCTTAAGACTTAAACGAAAGACTTGACCCTAAGACTTAACCCTAAGTCTTGACCCTAAGACTTAACCTTTAAGACTCTAACCCAAAGACTTAACCCTAAGACTCAACCTTATAACTTAACCTTAAAACTTAACTCTAAGACTGAACTTTAAGACTTAACCCTCAGACGTAACCCTAAATTAACCTTGAAACTTAAACTGAAGTCTTAACCTAAAGACCTAACCCTAATATTTAACCCTAAGACTTAACCCTAATACTCAACCTTAATGCTTAACATTAAGACCTAACTGTAAGACTTAACCCAAAGACTCAACCTTAAGACTCAGTCTTAAGAGTTAACCTTAAGTGTTAACCGAAAGACTTGACCTAAAGACTTAACCATTAAGACTTAACCCTGAGACTTAACCCTAAGACTCAACCGAACCCTAAGACTCAACTGAATGACTCGACCCTAAGACTCAACCGAAAGACTCGACCCTAAGCCTTAACCCTAAGACTCAACCTTAAGACTCAATCTTAAGACTTATCTTTAAGACTTATCTTTAAGACTTAACCCTAAGACTCAACCTTATAGACTTAAACTTAAAACCTTCTGCTGGTTTCCTGACAGGTGTGCACCTGCCTTCTGCTGGTTTATTTTGCAGTTGGGGTGTCTGTTCAGCATCCTAGCTGCCAGGCAAAGATTAGCAACCGCTATAGCAAAGTTTGTTTTTTACAACTTACCAGATGGCAAAAGGATTGCACCCTTTTTTCTTTTTTCCTTTTTTTTTTCCCCTTTGGATATGGACTTTGCAACTGTCTTTTGAGTCTGTGTCAGCTGGAGATGAGATGACGGTGCTGTGCTCTGCACAGAGCAATGGTTCAGTTATTTGGAGGCTGCAGCTAATAAGCTCAGCGTCCTACTCCTGATGAGGAATTTCCTTACATGAAGATACCAAGTGTGGGCTCTCTGCAGACTTGCACTGGCAACGGGGCTGTCTGCAAAAGTAGGTTTTCAAGACCAGTCTTAAGAACTCAAGCCTTTCCTAGGAGATGCTCTCTTTTCCCTACAGTGGCTAGTCAGAGCTGCCTTAGCAATGTGCTGCTGCTGAGCCCCACTGTTGCAGGAGCAGGACCACAGCAAGAAATTCTCTATTAGGGTCTCGGAAATTATCTCACCTCCAAGCCACATGCAGTTATTAGTCTCTGAGAGAGAATCATATTCCTCACCTGTGAGGAGGTGGGTGGGGAACTGAGGGACTTAAAACTCTGCAGCTGGCAGATCTAGCTGTGCTTTGGGGCTGTGCTTGAGGAAATGCAAAGTGATAATTTTAACACACTTCACAGTCTGGCACAGGTGCCAGAGCACTGGAAGTGTTCTCTATTATGAGTATCTATATAAAGAAAAAATTATACATGAGGAGAAAGGAGAAGCAGGCTCCCAAGACTTTTGAAGAATGAGTTTCTACCCTTGCTGCTACTGCGATTGGAAAACACAACCTGCTTCTGAGTGCCCAGGTGAGAAACTGCAGTTCTAATTTGTGCCAGTGGGTTCTATGGAATGAAACTCTAGTGAGATTTTTTTTTTTTACCCAGGAACAGTAAAATACATCCCTGGTTTAAACTGTCACCTCAACACCAACTTCATTAGGGGTGCAGGATGGGAATTTCTGGGAGTAATAACTGCTGTTGCTAGGGAGCGGGGGGGTGGGGGGGTGTTTGGGGGGTGGGGGTGGGGGGTGTTTGGGGGCTAGGTTTTGAAGGGCAATGTTGGTTTAGCTGTGAGACCAAAGCAACACGATGACTGATGTGAAGGTTTTAAGAACAGGCTAGACAAACATCTGTTCGGGGTGACAACTGGCCATGGAAGCAATGGAAATAATGATCAACTAAATTTCCTAGCAGCCCTGTTTTCTATCATTTCTGGGATGCTCTGTAATTCTTTGGTCAAGCAAGCATATAGCATGCTTTTTAATTATGATTTTAGCAAATCTAGACATAACCAATAAATATTTAGAATTGTAATATTAGAGCTGTTTGTGTAGCAATTGGCTAGGGTAAGGCTGAGAAGATAGGTGTATGTGAGGGAAATACGCGATATGCTGGGTGGTCTTTGTTCATCCACCAAAAATGCCTTTTGTTCCTAATTTGTTGACTATCTTTATTAATTATCATATTTATTTGAAACAGTTTTAAAAGCATAAAGCATTATGTCAACGGAAAAAGCTAATTGAGGTCTGTTGGGATCCTTCCATTTATTCTTCATCTGTAAAAATTACATCAAACCAAGGAAAAGGGAAATGAGCCACACAGAAAGGCACAACACACCACAGGTAACAAACAGGGCAGTGCACCACTGACCCTCTCAGTCAGTTACAGGACACGCTGCAGCATGCCCTGGAGATCTGTCATCACTGATCTTGGCCCACTGGAGGGAACAGCACTGTCAAAGGGTCATGATGGAAAATGCCTTTCATTTTTATTCCCATGGGGCTCCTACTCACCTGCCTTCATTGCTTACATCTCCAACAGCATAGCAATAAATGGGGCAATGCTATTTCAGGTGGGACCGCTGACTGACTCCAAGCTACTTGAACTATTCTGGAGCTTATTTGTTAGTCCACTGTGATCTCCAAAGTGCAGTTGATGGAGTCTCCATGTTCCCAGTGTGTGCCTGTCTCTGAGCCACTTTCACTAGGAGGCACACTCCCATGTTCCCAATGGCAGCTGTCCAGCAGAAGGTGTGTGGTACTGCATTCATCCTATGAGGCCATTGAGCTGGTGAGATGGGATAAAGTGACATCCTAAGAGAAAACTCACTTCTGGCTGAAAATCAAAGAAAAAAGTGATCATGACAGACAGACTTGTTTAATTGATTAGAAAAGAAGACCGTTTTATTATTAAATTATTTTAAATATATAATTATATATTTTATATTATTGTATTATATCTAATTATATTGTTATGGTATTTTGATATTATTAAAATAATATACCATACAAATTGATTTAGGGGGGAAAAGACCCATAAAAGAGCCAGTAAGACATACTATTGGTGATCATAGTTGTCTCTTCTGGCTGCTTTCTGCAACCTAGCCCATAAGCATAAGTAATAAACTTAGGCTGGATGTTAGGAGAAGGTTTCTAACAAGCAGAACAATGTGGATGCAAATGAGATTCCCAGCACAGACTAAATGGAGTGGGGGATGGCAAATGAAATGGGCTCCAGAACCGTTCTTGGAGGAGTCTGGTCAGATGCCAGAAAGAAATATCTAATGCAGCTAGCCTCAGGTCAATGATGTGGAGATCTTCCTCCAGGGCTGTGTCCCCAGCATCCTTCCTTTTGGCCTCAGCACAATCACAGGGACACCTCCTGCTGATGTAAGCCTCCACATTCCCATCCCCAAGCCAACATGGACCAGGCCATCATGCCCTGCCACCCTAACTGAAGGTACTTGCCACTGCTGGAAACCTGGCCTTGAAGCCACCTCTGTGACTTTAACTGCTCTGGAAACCAGCAGGTGCAATGGCTTTCACCTTTTTCTCCTTCAGAAGTTAATCATTCTGATCATGTCTTCCTTGAAAAAAGGCTAACACTTATCCTCATGGGGTCTCCAAGCTGATTAGTCTTTAAAAAAATAAAGGCACTGCATAGCTGACAAGTATTAGAATAAATGGTGTGAACAGTAGAACAGCATGTGCTGGGAAAGAGAAGCATCCAGGAGCCTTTTCAATTTGGCAATTATGTGATTTAGCAGAGGATGCTGGCTCTCTTCATTAAAAAAAAAAAAAAATAAAAAAAAATCCCCAAACCATTTCAGCTGGACAAGGGAAAAGGAACAGAAATTTATATTGACTATACTTTCCAAAACCTTTAAATATGAAGAGGATAGACTGAGATAAAAGAAGTGGAGAATTATTACAGAGGATGTCAACTGCAAAATGCTAAAGCTTGCATTGTCTTCACCGTAGACGGCAAAAAATGAGTAAGACAAAAAGTGTATCTGAAAGGACCTAGAGAAAACAAGGACACTACTTACCCATTGTTACTTCTTCAGTCTTTCATATTTTCAGATTGCAAAATGAGTTACAGATGCACCAAAAAAAAAAAAAAAAAAAAAAGTGCGGTGAAAGAGATAAACAAAGACATGCTTTCCGATTATGTTTTAGAGTTATAAAATCCACACGATGGAACTGAAAGAAAAGAGAGAAGAGGAGAGAATATGAACTGCTGGGAGTTCACCAAAATGTTAGTCATCTCTTGAGTCTCCCCTGAAAGGTTAGTGTTATTTTTAAGAATGCATTCCTTTAAGGAAAAGAATAATTTCCTAGCAGAGGTGATTTCTGGATCGTCATAAACTCTCTCAAGGGAAACAGAAGCCCCAACAATGAAGTCAACAAAAGTTAGGCAGAGGAAAAGGAGGAGGAAATCTGCACAGGAGTCCTCATGGCAGTCCCAAGAGTGACCTGCTACTGGAAGGAAAGAGATATGGAAAAGCCTGAGAGAGAGCAACTGTTGAGTAGGTAAAGATCTGGGTGGGAAAAGGTCTACAAGGAAAGGGAGTAGAAAACAGGTATGTGCTTCCTAGGCATCACTTCAGCTGAGATGGCAGTAAAAAGGCTGACTCATTCTAGTTAGGTTTGCTTAATTTGAACTACGTGAGTTTTTCATGGGGATGAAGCAGGCAGGCAAAAACTTTGTTGCCTATCCTGTAGCCCACAATACAGAATTTGTAACTTTTCATGTTTGAAAAATTGTCAGGGTACCTCTACCAACACAATGAACTAAGGAGTTGTCACAGAAACAAAAGTGTCACCCCCTCTGGTTCCATACCAGCCTCCCAGGCCAGCATGTTCTCCAGGCAGCCTCAAGTTGCAATGGAACCTGATCAGTTCAGTGAAGAAATCACAGACTTTGCAAGTTGAAAACAATATTTTTTTCATATTTTAATTTACTAAAAGTCTACGTGTTTCGATGCTCTGAAATTCTAAGTGGCAGCATGTTGCCCAGGAGACAAAGGAAAGTGTGGTTCATGAGCTAGATGTTAGGTCCTAGCCATCCTTGAAAGGAAGAAAGACTCTGAATGGAGCTCATGAGTCCGAATAAGCACTATGCCAGCACCTCTTCTAGAAGCCTCAGAAGCTGCAAGTTTCTGAGCACTCCTAAGCTCCTCTGACATGCCTGGGAGTTAAGGTTGCCCAGCACCTCTTGACAAATCTTTAAGTACCATGACAATTAGATTCATTGTCCATTGGAGAGCACACCACTGTTTTCACTGAATGGCAAAGGCTGATATTTGCCTCACTGGGACCACTTAATGTGTTAAAAAAAAAATTTCTTGCTAGGCATTCTTTAAAACTGGAAAAGTTAATAGACTCAGTCACTCAATATGCTATGAGGTAAAGACACTGTTTTTCTGAGATAAGTGATGACACTTCATATGAGTTCAGGAATGTTAGTCTATAAATTCAGCCTAGCAATCCTAAGTAATGAGTCCCTGCTACGATCAATAGACACAGAGACACCTGAAACAAAACAGTTGTCGTTCATCGCAAGACTTGTAGCTAAGTTTTTCTAAGTTTTTTTGCTGTCTGCCTTCTCACTAGTTAACTTTCTCTCAGTCTGTTTTTCAATCTATAGACAGCTGAAGGGAGGGACCATTTTACCAGACAGCATGCACAGTGCCAAGCCCAGTTTCAGCACACTAAGTATATTTATATTGTGGGAATCAGTGAGAAAATCTTCTTTGTGCAAGGAAATAAAATTTGGAGTTCTATTGCTTTAACTTAATCCATAGGGTCAGTGCCGAAACGTGATCCACGTGATTCCGTGTGTGGATGGAAACATTTTGTTGTGCAGGGACTAACTTGGGTTAGAGGTTTTAATTTAACACTACCTCATTCACGCTCTTGAGAAGTCAGATCATGAACTCATGTGTTGTCGATACACCAAGAGAACTGAAACCAATTTCTAATGTACAATTCATCAGTAGTTTGACCGGAGCTGCCTATTGATAGCAATGTATTCATAATGTAATATTAAAGATGTTCTTCATGGGTTTATGAGCTTGGAGCCATGAAGCTGAAATTTTAAAAACTGATAAACACAGAATAGGCCGAAACCAGCTGTTTCTTCTTGGGAGGTTTTGGGCTTGGGGTTTTGTTTTTTCAGTAGCTGTTTCTTCTGAAGCAACTATCTCAGTATTGCCTCTCACCAGAATCCAAAGCTTTGTTTTGACTTGAATGCCACTTCTTCCAGTCTTCTTATGACTTTGGTGCAAGTCTGGAGTTCCTTGAGGTTTTTAAGGACAAAAAAATTTGTATTACTCTAAGGTATGACTTCTAGCTTAATAGCTTTTACCCAGAGAACAGAAATTTTAAGAACTTTTTAGGGGAAGAGTTTCTTTAATCCTCAATTAGAAAATAACAAACTGCTGTGCTTCTATTCAAGCCATACACATGTGGATATGCAAAACTAGTAACTTGCAGAGGTCAAAAATCCCTACAGTTATCACTGCTCCCACGTAATCCTGCAGGCTGGATTTGGTTGATTTCTTTTTGACAAGGGTGTGCAGTACACCAGCTACATTCTCTGTCATTTGATCACTTGAAATGGTGACTAGCAGCTCTAGCAAGCAGTGTGGCTGAACAACCACGATAGACTTCCTTCTGTAAATGTTAATGGGATATTTGAAAAGATGCAGAGCAGCGCTAAAGAATTTTTCAAGAGCTAAAACTTTAAAGATGTCGGGACATCTCTATATCCTTCCTTGTTCTCTCTCCAGACGTAGTGCTCTTTCTCACCAGGAAAAGATAAATTCCCGGTTTTATTAGCCGTGTCAACCTCCATCCTGCAATCGCATCAGCTTCCCAAGGAACAGGGGTTGTTTCTGTTTTGTATAATCAGGCCAGTGGCTGTCAGCTGTCGTTGCCCACAGCCATGTCTGGCAGGCAGTGCCTCCTGCCTAGAGTAATGCCCTACAGTACTCTGCTGCACGGCTGACCCCTTCAAGGTTCAATCTCAGCACAGCCTTTCCTGGAGAAGCAGTGTGTGATAAAACACGAAACCACCAGTTACACTGCACTTTCCAGCATCTCAGTGAATGTATTGCATGTGATAGATAATTAGTCACTTAAATAAGGGGATGTTTTGCCCCGCCACCTCAGTGCCAGGGAACAGCAACAGCAGGGCTTACTTGACTAAGTTCATGAGGACTCCTAAACCTATGATACTCTAGAAGGGCTCTGACTCTTGGGGTCTTGTGTAGTCTTGGACTCCTAAGACCCTTGCACACCCAGCCACAGCACTTAAAATGTGGCACAACTGTAAGTACAGCAAGAAATACGATCCTAGGAAGCATTGGGACCATGCCAGCCCCATCCATACATATATTTTAAAGTAGTGGGTGTAGAGCTGTGCTTCTGCCTAACAACCTGGCTTCAGCACACACTTAATTTGGTGTTAAATAGTTCCTTTGTTTAACATCTGTTTGGATAGAAAAATGTGAGCTCTGGTTTCATGGAAAAGTGTAACTAAAAATCAGAAGTGTTCTTGTTATCTCGGTTATCACAATCTTGCTTTCTATGGGTGTTATTATGTGCCCAAGGTACAGTCAGAATAATTTTTCTGGTTTTGTAACCTCTAACATTTTGATTTTATCCTTGGAAAAGAAAATGCTGAAAAAGTAGGAAAGTTCAGGAGAAATATATGATTGGCATGGAATCGTAGCTACTAATGAAAACACTCCCCAGGTAGCTTGCTTATATTCTGTAGAGCTGAATCTGCACGCTGTAATCTAACAACACAGCTTTAACCAGCAGTCACAAAGACATCATTTAAACCTCCTTATAATAACCAGGAGCTGGGCTTTGTAAGCTACAAAAACCTATGATATGATTCGGCTTCACCTTAGGAACACCCTGGGAGAAAGTCACATGGTGTACGTTTATGCAACTCAGATCTGTAGTTAGGTTGCCTGCTCATGTTTATTAGCCATAGACAACCCCTGAAAGACTCAGAAATTCAAATCACCATATCTGATACTTCTTCTTATAGGATGCCTGATCCTATATTTTCCAATGAGGCATTTTCAAGAATGTTTCATTCTGAAAATACTGTGAACCCTGTTATAAATCAGAAGTCCAATGTGCTGGCAGCCCAACTGTGCTTTTAAGAATCAGCATTGACTTATGGAGAGAATTATGGGCTAAATTTTCATTTACACCATGTAACCCCACTGTAACTCCAGTGAATTCAAAGCAGTTTTTCAGCACATACCTTAGCATCAGCAGAAAGTTACACCTTGCATGTCTCAGTAGGTCTCTTATAAAAGCGGTCCAATGCTGTATCACTGCAGCAGAGCTTGCAGACATCAGCTCATAACAAAACAACACAGGAAAGGACATCAAAAGAGCACTTAACCCATCTCCACCACCTAGACAGACTCATATAGACCCAGGCCATTATTAGCAGATGTTTGTCTAACCTGTTCTTCTTGCTGAAGAAGCAGGCTGCCTCCCACAACAGCCTGTCCCACAGTTTGTTTGTCCTCTTAGGAAGGTTCTCCCTGATGTTTAAACTGAAACTTTCTTTCTGCAATTTAATGACCTGCTTCTAGTCTTACCTTTTATGGTTACAGCAAACAAATTATTCTCCTCAGCTTCAAGAGTTTTTGATATAGCTAGGCATAGCTGACAGAGAAAAATATTGTCCCACCCCTTACCTCCAGGGGCTTCAAGCAACCCTAATTCATTTAACCTTCCCGTGGTGGCTGTGCTTTCTAGACAACCCTTGTTGTCTGCCCCTGGGAGCTCCACAGTCAGACCACTGGTTTCCTGTTGCAGACCTCAACAAAACACAGCCGTGGTGATCTCAGTAGCTGAGGAGTGGAAGGGCATCACGTGTCTCCCAAGTGTGCTCTTGTTTATACACTGGAGCCTGTTGTTTGCCTTTTTCCACTGCAGCTTGACATTGTTGCTGGGCTTGTTCATGCTAGCATGTCCTGTTCCTTGAAATCCTTTGTGGAGTGATCTACATTATAGGTGCACTGCATGTGTTGTAGAGCAAGAGATTCATGTTCAGGCCAATAAAATGCATCTTGAACACATGTAGGAATGTGCTTTGTGACCTGTAAAACAAGTCATGCAATGTCAGCCTGAAGAGTCAGTTCTGCTGCCGCTAGCACAGAATAAATACTGATGTATACATTGATCTAGCACCAATAGTCCAACATCAGCCTGATTAAAGTTTTGTTCCTTCTCTCTCCCTTGCTTTCCTTCTTCCACGCAGCCAGCTTTCCCTGTGTCTCCCAGACAGACTCACATCCCATCATCAAAAGTATTTTTTGGCCAGTGAGCAGGGACAGAAGCTGGCCGCTGCTCTAGGTGGGAGATAGCTGCTCACACCGGGGCCCTGGGGCAAGACAGTGCGAACAGCAAGCACTGCCTGCCAGGCTGCTCACGCTGCATGCAGCCCCCCTTGCTCACTGCCCCTCTCATTGCCTCCCTGTGCCTGCAGCCACCCAGGCTTGGGGAGCACAAGGTGGCACTTGGCTTTGCTTGTGGTTCACATAACTGCTTTTCAATCACCTCCAGGGAAAAGGGCTAGATACGAACCTCCTGCAAGCCAGATGTGCCCCACCAGTTGCCAAATGAAATGTGCTAATCTAGGGAGACTCAGGGTTTAGGTTTTTGTTTGAGGATGTTCTTGTATTTGACTTCGTGCAGCATTATCCCAGTCCTACTTGTTGCAAATGTAGAAGAATAAGGTCATTATGAATAAGTGGAAAAAGAATGAAACTAGAGAAGCAGCTGAGGCAGGTCACACTAGGTTTTGTTTTCCACATAATGCACTGTTAAATGTCTCATACTCCTTTGGTGAGAGGTGCCATTTTGAGACCACACGCTGTGCTTCCTCATGAAGAATTCACACCTTTTTTTTTGGGGGGGGGGGTTGCTTCTCCTGTATCCTGTAATAAAAGTCTTCTAGACTGTGGTTGGTCTCTGTGTATTGGAGAAATAGTGGATGGAGTTGGGGAAGGAATCATGAAACACAGCACCTCGTTTTAAATGGAGCGAGCAGAATATGTAGCAATGGCAAACTCACTCCTTACAACTGTCTCGATATAATTTAATGTTAAACATTAAAAGTGCTCATATTTTTATCATTCTAACTAAGATCCAATTAAAATCAGGGAGGGAGAAACAACAAGCTTTACCTGTGTGTGAACAAATGACCAAGGAAAATGATCACGCACAGGAACAAGACACATTAATCATACTGAGTCTCATCTAACATCCAGGCAAACCATTCATCTTTAAATGATCGCTATGGTGATGGTGCATAGTTCATTCCTGAAATCGACTGCAAACTATAAAAGAAAAGTCATATGGCACCTTGCTGATACATGCCTTTGTACTGAATTTAGAATACAATGTACAGAGAGATCGCTGGCTTAATTAGTTGCCCACTAAGCTAGAGCTGGCTGCTATCTTTTTTCTCCATATGAAACCACAGAGCTTTTTCAGTACATTATTTCCACATGTGCTTATATTACTATCCCAGCCCCTTGATCCAGCATTTTAATAAGCATTCATCTCTAAAAAATGTATAAAGAAATGTCTATCCACTTACCTAAAGTATCCCTTAGCCCAGTCCTCCCTTTCCATCAATGTGAGCCAGAAGAATCCCCAAGGATACTCATAGAGTCTCCCTGGTAGGCGGCTGTTGTGAATCACATCAAGAGGCTCTTTTTTATATCATTTTATTCCTCTTTATTAGGGATACAATTTCTTATTCTTTACTCCAGACATATTAAAATCCTCTCTTGCCTGCGTAGCACTGCCTAAGGTCTCAGCTGGTTTCAAGACATGAACACCCTGCTAGTGCCAGACAGACACGTGCTACCACAGCACAGGGAATGGGATGCTGAGGTCTGAAAGCAAGCACCAACTTGCGCTTCCTCTGCAACTGGTCACATGTATTTAAAAGGTAAGAAAAAAAGAAAGGAGTCAACACTTCTGCACCACTTACACATGCATCTGCCTCACACTTCAGGACTGCTTGTGTAGGAAAAAGATGGTATGTTTACACCAATACTTACACTTAAACTCAAGCTCTGGTTGCTTCTATGTTTCATCCAGTAGCCTGCATCAAAACCACCTTTCTGGGAACTGATCTATAGTCTAAATGTCTCATCTTCCTAATCTGCTTTATTTAGAGCTAATAACAATACTGAAACAAACAAACAAACAAACAAAAATACAATACTTTGATTGACAGCCAAAGTTGTTTTAAGATGTTCCATTTTACATTTATCACTCTTTTTTTGTTCATATTTAATATAAAAATATTTTGAAGTTAAACAATTATTGACAAAACTGAATTAAAATTTCCAGATAGGTGACTCAGTATGGATACCACAGTACCAAGTACCTCCTATCAGACTGCAAAATTAACTTCCTGTTATCTAGCTCCCTGAACATTTTAAACCATCTGAAAATGTAACTGTATATGAATTTCTTCTAGTAATAAAATATATTGAATAGCCTTGTAATAAATTCAGTGGGTTTCCCTTTTCTTGCATGCTTTCATGAACAGTGAATCAGTTTTATTGCATTCTCAATGACCGTAATAGAAGTGTTGGCCTAGAAGATACACTTCTACATTTATTAATCTATTCATATATCAGCTGGGAGATTATGGCAGACACTAGTGCATAAAACTACATAAAATATATTATAAGGTAGAACTAAAAAGCAGTCCTTGTAGTCATCTTGGAAGGAATCAGCCACATGGATTTCATAAAAGACTTAAAATTGAAGGCAAATGAAGAAAATAAAACAGGACACCAAACGCAACAAACTACCTAAAATATAAGACAAAACCTACATGTTAATTGCCAGTAGGAATATAAACACAAAACAAGTTTTGCATCTAAATAATCCTAAATTCCATTCTGCTATGCTACTGTTTATTCAAGCACTTGCTATGGCCTTATGGGAGCAGAGCCAATGACAGGTTTGTGGACTTTATATAAGAGTGTCAAGACACTGAGAAATCGTGTCCGTGCCCCAGGCAAGATTTACAACAGCTTCTCCATTAACTCCCACACTGTCTTATATTGGCCTTTGCTGGTCTCCCAGTGTGGTACAGGCATTTATAGCTCATTTATACCGAACTGTTTAAAAGCCCCACTATCAGGCTTCGCAGCCTTTCAGTTGCCCAGCTACAATAGTTGGATTTCATTCCTTAGGCTTCCTTTGTGTTAGCCTACAAGCTATTTTCAGAAACTTGAGTGTTCAAGATCCTTTGACTCTTTTTCTTAATACCTACACTTACTGCTTCTTGCTGATATTTAAATCTCTTTACTACTTTTACTACTATCATAATAACCTCTGCGATAAACTGTTATCACATTAACCTCTGCTGTCTCTTCTGTATCTTAAACCACTGCTTCCTTCAACCCCTTCCTCATACATCTCACCTGTGAGGTCCCTGATCATTTCAGCTGCCACTTCCATTTGGAGCCCCTTGTGGGTGGAGTACTGTGCCCACGCAGGAGCAGCTACTCCAGCTGAGACTGCAGCAACGCTGGATGGAGAAGGCACTCCATCAGACAGCACTCCTGTTCACACAGCCCAGCACATTTGCTTCTTTTGCAATGGCTTGATAAATGTCAGATGCAATAGCTTGGCCTGCATTCAGTGAACGATCCGTTCGCATCCCGGCCTTTCTTCAGCAGAATTTCTACCTTGTTAGTCATTCCCCATTCTGCATCTGTGCAGCTCAGAACTGTCTTTCCTGAGCACAGAGCTTTGCTCTTATCTCTGTTAAAGTGGAACTAATGTTTCCAGAGCATTTCTGCATTTTCTCAAGGTCAACTTGAATTCTCTGCAGTGTTGGAAGTCCCTGCAGCCTATTGCTGCCTGCAAATTTAATAAAGCTCTTTTCTAGCTTTCCAAATAGGACCCCAACACATCCCTGTGAAACTTAATTCAGTAACTTCCTCTTCTGAAGATTCAAAAGATAATCCTTCCTCCACTGCAACAGTCAGTTATTATAAGGCTTTCAAAGTCCAGAAGAGGAACATAAGTGCCAATTCCATCCAGGGATCCTTGCACTAGAAGGACATTATAGCAGACAACAGCAGAAACACATCCAGCCCAGTCATGAAACCAGCAGAGGATGCTTCCAAAGGTATGAAAATTTAGCTGCACAATACTTTTTATTACATCAAATTTATTCCTAGTCTCTCACAAATCAAGGCTAGCTTAAACTCTGATGCATTAGGGTTTAACTCCTCTTGCCCAGGTAAGCACAGCTGTACTTGGTCACAGTATGCTCAGAGGTAAAATCCACCCTGGAAGTCATGCCTGTGTTAGACTGCATATTTTTTTTTCACATGGAAAAAGTCTTACCACAAAGGTGGTCACTGTACAAAGCAGCTCCACGTCTCACGAGCACGTCCTGCTCAGGGGCTGCTCTACCTCTGACAGAGTCCCAGGGCTTTCCATATCATGCCAGGGACTTGGGTCACTCCCAGGAGAAGCCAAAGGCTGCACTGGTGGTTCATAACTAACCCTTCCTTCTCCTTACAGGTATAGCTCATCTCTCCCCTGAACTTACAGAGCTTGATGACCCTTAAGATACTGTCACGAGGATATCAGTCTCATTAGGCTCCCTCTATAGCAGAAACACAATAAATAAATAAATCGGGACATAATTTAGGTGCTCTGACTTACCCTCTTCAGAAACCCATGTCCTTCCATCAATTATTTAGACATTATAGGAATAATCTCCTCCTCAGTTGTTCCCCTAAGGTCACAGTCCTGTCACCCCTCAGGACTGTAATGTGTTTACCGGGACTGCAGCAACACACTAACTACATGGAGTAAACTCAGATGGAAGGAATCAAAGGGAAAACAAGAAAAGGATAATTTGCAGAGCATGCAAAGCCTGCAATCAGCATCCACCATTCTATATTATTAGAAATTTATATTCTTCACATTCAGCAGTCACAGCCTGCTGCAGTTCTTGTTGCCATTAAAGATTACCACTCCTTAGTCCCTAATGTGCTAATAATGGGGAGAAAGGAGGCTGAAAGGCAAGAAGAACAAACGGCAGGCATCGGGAACATGTCTTGAGCATTAGGGAAAATGTTTTTAGAAAACAGAGAAAAACATGAAGCCATCTTCCACTTTGGGAAGTGCTTTTGTATTAAACGAATGCCCCCATAAGTTATGTGTTAAGAGCACACAGCTGAAACATATGGCAATAAGATTAAGCATTTTTATTGCTTTATAATCTTCTTATACTGGGCAAAAACTACAAACCCACAAACCTGCAGCTCTGGGAGGAAAAAAAGCAAGAAACAAGACTGAATCATTCTGTATCTTTTATCATCTGCTGCCATCTGGAAATAGGTGTATTTTCTACAAGGCCGGAGGATTTCAGGGAGAGCTCTAGGTGAGAAAAAGCAATTATAGAATGGGATTTTTTTCAAAGCTAACAAACACAGTAATTTTACTTCTGTGGGTTCTTGATCTACAACTGCGGTGTGGTGGGTTGACCCCAGATGGATGCCAGGTGCCCGCCAAAGTTTCTCTGTCACTGCCCTCCTCAGCTGGGCAGGGGAGAGAAAATATAAAGTCTTGTGGGTCGAGATAAGGGCAGGGACATCACTCACCAATTACTGTCATGGGCAAAACAGACTCGACTTGGCGAAAAATTCATTTCATTTGTTACCAGTCAAATCAGAGTAGGGTAATGAGAAAATAAAAACAAATCCTAACACCTTCCCCCCACCCCTCCCTTCTTCCCAGGCTCAACTTCACTCCTGATTTCTCTACCTCCTCCCCCCAGCAGTGCACGGGGATGGGCAATGGGGGCTGGGGTCAGTCCATCACACTGTGTCTTTGATGCCCCTTCCCCCTCAGGGGGAGGGTCCTCACTGCCCTGCTCCAGCATGGGTCCCTCCCACGGGGTCACAAGCCCTGCCAGCAAACCTGCTCCAGCCTGAGCTTCTCTCTCCAGGGGCCACAGGTCCTGCCAGGACTCTGCCTCAGTGTGGGCTTCCCTCGTGTCACAGCCTCCATCGGGCACATCCACCAGCTCCAGTGTGGGGTCCTGCACAGGCTGCAGGTGGAGCCACCGTTAACCTCCACGGGCTGCAGGAGCACAGCCTGCCTCACCATGGGCTTCACCATGGGCTGCAGGGGAATCTCTGCTCCAGTGCCTGAAGCAGCTGCTCCCCCTCCTTCTGCACTGGGCTGGGGGTCTGCAGAGCTGCTGCACTCACATGTTCTCACTCCTCATTCCCACTGCAGTTTCTATTGCACAAGTGGGGAGTTTTTACCCCCTTAAATACGTTATCCCAGAGTTGCTACCACCATCACTGATGCGTTCAGCCTTGGCCAACGGTGGGTCCATCTTGAAGCCGGCTGGCTTTGGCTCCATTGGACATGGGGGAAGCTTCTGGCATCTTCTCACAGAAACCACCCCCATAGCTCCCCCACTACCAAAACTTTGCTACACAAACTCAATACATGAGGTACTTTAAATTGTATCAAAATAAAATATTTCCAAATTTATGCTCTTAGGCTTTACTGTATTTCCCCATAAAAGGATGTTATTGGCACATACAGTGAGAGACCCTATTGCAACAAACCTGTACCAACACAGGAAAAGGCAGGCATTACCTAGATGGCAAGAGTCTTGCAATCTCACTAGAAGGGAAGAGACAGCAGCAGATACACAGAGGCAGAGGACACAAGAAACTGCAAGATGTTGGTCATCACAATAGCTCTTAGCTCCATGGGACCACAAGGCTTGTCAGGCTCACACGCACCGTCACATGAAAAATCACAGCAAAGCAGACCTGCTGGAGGGGTTTGTAGGTGTACTGATCCAGCTGGGATAGAGTTTGTTTTCTTCATAGTAGCTCATACGGTGCTGTGTATCAGATTTGTGACCACAGTAGTGTAGATAACACACCAATGTTTTAGTTCCATCAAGGCCATCTCTATTCCTCTTGCTGCCCTCCTAGCAGGTAGGCTGGAAGTGAGCGAGAGCTTGGGAGAGGACACAGCTGGACAGTTGATCCAAACTGACCAAAGGGATGTTTCATACCATAGAATGTCATGATCAGCAATAAAACTGGAGGTACTTTCCAGGGTAGCTGCTGCTCAAAGACTGGCTGGGCATCTGTCTGCTGATGGGAGGTGGTCAGTGATTGCCTTTGTATCACTTGTTTTTCCTTCCCGCTCCCCCTCCCCCCCCCGCCATTTTTTTCCCTTCCCTAATTAAACGGTCTTTACCTCAATCCGTGAGTTTTTCTCTCTTTGCCCTCCTGATTCTCTCCCCCATCCTGCTGAGGGTAAGAAGCAAGTGAGCAGCTGGTGGGTGCTTAGTTGCTGGCTGACGTCAGCCCAGCGCAGCAGGAAAGCAGTGATACAGCTTTATAAGTGCGTGTAAGAGCATGCAAAGCATCATGCGTGTATCGACCCCTGAGGTATGCCACCAGTGACTGCTCTGCAGCTGGGCTTTGTGCTGCTGATCATAACCCTTCCAGTCTAGCTGTTCAGCCAGTTTTCAGTCCACCTCAGTGGCAACACATTTAGCTCATAGTTTATCAGTTTATCTATGAGTATTTTATGAGAGAAAGCCTTACTGAAGTCTACATAAACATCCAGTGTTTCTTCTCATCCATGCAGCCAATCTCCATATCATGGAAAGCTATCAGGCTGGCTAAACATGATTTCAGCTTCACAAATCTGTGCTGAACAAGTCCCAAGTGTCCCTTTTATCCACCCTGAGTTTGCGTTTGCAGCTATTCATCCATAAATGAGACTGAAAATGATTTCAATCTTCACAGGCAACAAAAGCTCTGAAGGAAAGGGTAGACCTGTGAGACAGCACAAGGAGGGCTGTTGAGTTCATGGGCGAGATCACTGAGAGGCCAGGGTAAAAGAAGTGAGCAAGGCTGAGCAGATCCTGACCTCAAAGCTGAAACAGGCCAGGAAGCTCTTCCAAGGGCAGGCCGGAGGAACGGCAAGAGAATTGTGAGGAGAATTAGGGAAAAGTAGTGCCATGGGGGCCAAACTTCTAAAGCATGAAAAATGACAGTTAAAATAGCAGTTCACCTAAAAAAAAAATAATCTGCACATCAATTAAGTTTTTATAAAATACTTTAGCATAAAGTTTTCCTGGAGCTCTTTTACTGCCACTTCAGTCCCTGGACAGCAATGGGCTCTGTATCTGAAAGGTTTGCTCCTGTCCACAGAACCAGTACAGTTCCTGAGGTTCTCCATGAACAACATGGGCTGGCCGGAACTGAGCTCATCAGATAAGACTATTTATACTACTTCTGCCAAAGATAACAGCAAATCTTCCTATAACTTGATGTTGAATCAAGCAGTATGCTTTTAAAATGAGGTGACCCCTTGTCAGAAAAGTCCCACTCAATGATCTGCAGCGTCATGCTTACCAGCCTGACCATGGAAACCACTGCTGCATCACTTCGGTTTATGAGCTTTAACACACAGGTGAAGCAGCCTCTAAGAAGTGGTGAGGATGGGTAGTGGTTGACAGCGTACAGAAGCTGTGATCTAGTGCAGAAAGCTGTACTGTTAAACAAGCAAACACTTGATATTATTAAAAGTCATCTTTAATAGAATTCAAAAATAGCTATTGAAAACTTTATTTGAAGAAAAACAAATCAATGACAGTTTTTGAAAATCCTGTGGAACAGTCTAGTTCCTTAACATTCGTTTTATTATTTGAAAAGAAAGAAGCAATTTGCATAGCTGGCATGTTAGTTCACCTTTGCTCAAGACAGCTCATAAAAGCATTCTTATTCTACCATTTCTGATTCGATCAAAAGTGGAAATGCATATGATTATCCTAAACTAGATCAAAGTGGGTATCTGACTAAGTCTCAAGGCAGCCAAGAATGTTAGTTCAAATTGCTTAGTGTCTGATATGAAAAAAGAAGAGATGCAACAGCCAGTAGGATAGCTAATGTATGGTACATTACACCTGCTTATATGACAATTCCTTTGAGCCAGCATTTTTTATATTTTCTTCCTCATATTAGTATCCCACCCAACCTAACAGTACTAAAAAACACGACAAAAAAATTAATTCATAATGTAACATCATAAGATCTGAGGAAGGCTGATGAAGCTTTTGGATAACCACTAAGAAATACAGAAATAAAGCGTATGATTTGAAATTACAGAGAAATACTAACACTGGAGTTCTGGTGACACAAATGTAGCACATAAGCAATTAATGCACATCTGAAAATAATGAGCTATCCATTAGGAAAAAAATCACTGGATTGATCTGATACTGCACACTGCCATACTTTATCGCATAGAATAGCATTAGTGCAATACTATTTCCAAGTGGCAAAAAAAAAAATACAATAAACTGAATAAGAAAAACCACTGAATTCACATATTTTGACATGGGGAAAAGGAGGATCTAATAACTCCTCAAAAGACCTGATCACATAATTGCTGTTATATTTTATGGACAAATTACTAGTGAGAAATCTAATTTCAAAATCTTCTATGTATTTAAGAGGACTAAACACATAAAGATGGTCCACTGTATAAAGATTTATGGTAGAAGAAGAAAGGCTGTAACAGAAATATTATTGGCCATTGGAATTAAAACTCAATGAGTTCCCGGCTCCCGTTGCCAACAGCAGGACTCAGAGGAGATTTGGCTTCTGGCTGGGGCCCTCAGCCAGCTGGTCAGGAGGCAGGAGGCACCTAGGTGCTGCTGAAGGCACTGTCTGGAGCAGGAACCAACAAACCTGCTGAGCTAAAGGAAGGGGACAGCAAATTTTTAAGGAGAGTGGTAATTGCAGTAAGTAATATTGCCCTGGGATGGTGGGAAAATGTTTGCAGCAACCGAGTTTCTTCAGCACTACACAGGGATGTAACATGCTCCAGGAACCTTTTGAGAATTTTTAGTTGGGGCTGATGTTTAACTTTTGCAGGTTTTGTCCTGTTAAAAAATTCATGTTATCTGAGGAAAAGAAAAACTTTGTGAAGCTGTGGGCAAATCCTGCCTTTTTGCTGAGCTGGAATTGTCAGAAAATAAAGGCCTAGCTAAGCTATGCTGGGGCCCGGTGCTTTGACTCATCTCTGCTTCCTGTAAACCCTTATCTCCTCTCCTTGGTTTGACCCTTAGCTGTAAGTTCTTCCTCCAGGTGATCTGGGTTGGTTGGAGTGCTCCTTCCTGCCCTGCTCAGGGGGCTGGACAATTTCAATTTTCTACTAGATACCGCAGAGATTTGAAGCAGGAGTCCCATTGACTCAGCTCTCAGCTTTGTGTCAGGCTTGTTGTTTGATTCTCCCCAAGAAAGTGGGGGGTTCATTCATCTGAGGAAAGGGCTCCATGTCCTGTCTGAACTGGGAGAGCCCTCTGATCACCACCCAGGAGCAAAGAAATAATTTTCCAGCTCTCTGAGCTGTGTTTCTAGCACCTCTCCATTGCCCCCTTCCTTTCTGTATCATAAAGCATGTCTTCATTCACAAGCCCTTCCTCAAGACCAGTGCTTCTTATCCTCTCCCATCTGGCCTGGAAGATGTCCACTATCCACATTCCACCATCCACCATGCATCATCCACCACCCACCACCATCCTGTTGTCACATCTTCTGGCAAACACTTTTGAGTATCAGCCCATGGCTGGCACTGCTGAGGGGGACTCCCCAAAGCCACCTCCATGCGTCCCTCTGGAAGCCATCCTTTGGTAAGAGCCACATCAGGCATTAGGTGTGCAGGTCTGCTTGTCCTTGTACTCTTCCATTAGTCAATACTTGCCTGTTGTTTGCAGTGCTATATTTAAATGGTGAACTACTTGGAGCACAGTCTGTCCTTTCCTTTTGTGATTTCACAGTGCCTAATATAATGGGGTATTTCTTCATGACTTCTGCTGCTAGGGACAGACAACGCAAATAAATAATGTTAATGCTAAGAAGAGCCTTTCTTTTGTCTTTTCTTTGTTTCCTTTATCCTCACTGTTATAACTATGCTTATTTCATTTAAATAAAAGAACTACTCAAACACAGTTTGGTTTTTATCTTCCTAGAGAATGTTCACTACTTAGTCCAAAGTTAAAAATACATACCAAATCAAGAAACATGGAGGTTGTTTTTAAAGAAATAATTTATCTTGGTGGGCACTGCTGCTGTTTGGGAAAATAATCCATTTCTGTCTCAGCGGAAGCCTGTGCATAGTATTGAAGCCGATCCTTAATTCATGTGATTTTCTGTTTAGTTTGATCACTACCTCAAAGAACAGCTCTTTTGTATGAAAAAAAAAAAAAAAAAAAGTAGCTTACACCCTTCTTTTTGAGTACTTTAAGAACTGCTACTGAATAATTAACTTTGTTCCTAGGAAACATTCTTGCTTCCCCACAGATACATCTCTAAGCATGGCATGCAAAACATAAGACACAACTGCAGCTGGGTAAATTGCTAGTTTTAATTTTTACGGCAAATAGCAAATTTCTCCCCAAATGTTTTTTTCAGTTATTCCCAGACTATTTGTATATCTGGGAAAAAATGCACCCAGTAGTTTTGGCTAGATGCTGGATCCTGAAGCCTATCAGAGAGAAGTTTTCCACAATTTATTCAACACTCTGTGGTCAGTGATATCCACGCAGTAGAAGGCTCACATGTAATCCCCATTTCTGCATGTGCGACCTGAATGCTGCTTCCCCAGAGAGTGCTCTGAGCAGCAGCCTGAGGAGCATTCATGGAAAAGGGCTGACCACAAAGTTCTTCTGAAGTCCTGCTCGGAATAGGATATTGGAACATCCTCTACTAATTTTGCTGTTCTTCCGCTCAAGGAATAGAAAAGACAGACCCAGACACTATAGCAAGATATGCATTGTTAATAAAATTCAAATTGTTGTGTGCTCTCTTTTTTCCTAGCAAAGACTTACTAAAAGCTTGTACTTAGGTAAGCAAGAGAAAAGATATAAAGTTTAAGGTATAAAATATCAGATTGTCATAGAACCGTAGGAAATTTCAGCTTCTGGTGTGCTTGGGCAGCAGTCTAATGGAAAAGAAGACAAAGGACAGGACTGAACTTTTAGTATGAGCAACTTGGTCTCTATTGGTATGTTCACTGCATCCCAGAGAATTAATGATGCTGTAAATGAGCCACTGAAAGAGTAAGAGTTATCTACATATTCCATCTATTTTATAATAGCTGTTAATCTTACACAGCCTGATTTGATAAAACAGATCATCATATCTTGATTATTGTGTGTTTAATTTAAACTGTAATGAACTGTGCATTATACATGTAAATTGCAATGCAGAAGTCTCTAAAAGTAAATGAAGATGAGGCTACAGTCCAAAAACAAGTGTACAAAGCTATTGCTGAGTTCCTGCCCAAGTATGAAAAAGGGACCAGCTGGAGCTGAAGGAACAGAATAGGTACTCTGTCACAAGCCACCCCATGCCAGTGCATGGTGAAGAGGAAAGGGAGGTAGTAACCTAATGGGTCACATCCATCAGAGAGCCTCCCGCCCAGCATGTCCCTTCTGGGCAAGTCCTGCTGTGATAAAGTTTGGCTGTTTCATGTCTCAAAGTGCAAAAAAGAGACCCAAGAAGCTGCAGCAGGGGTATAAATGTTGATGTTTCCTCTTGGGAAGGCCACAGTATTGCATGGACTAGCTGTGATGTTAATGAAAGAAACAGATACCTGAAAGGTGAAGTGCAAGTACACACTGAACTCAGGCTGACAAAATTTGGCACGTTGACCCAGTCCAGACCCATCATTTAACTTTGAAGCTGAATGGAATCGGACATCTAAATAATGGCTTCTATGTGCTGAAGTTCAGTGAGAAACCAGATCTATAATGAAAATAGAAACCTCTAATTACAATGGCTCCAATGCCTTAACAACAACTTACACTCCTGTTCCACGGTCACATTAAGCCAGCTCAAATCCTGGTGCAGATCAAGTCTTGCTCCCCCTGGCTCCTGGACACGTGCCACCTCTCTGATCCCTCCCTTCTGCCAACACACGCGTTGGTGTGGCCGGGCAATAAACTGGCTCTGGGAACTCATCTGGCTTAAACAAGCCTGCTGTCCCCCAGAAAGGATTGTCCCCAAACCCCTGCAGGACTGCCTTTGGGGTGAGCCACCAGCGTGAGGTGGGTGCAGCCTGCTCTCACTCTCTCTGCTGTTAGGGATTTTAGCTCCTCAGGGTCAAAAGTGGTCAGGAAGAGAAAACTGTCCCAAAACAATCTAAGTTTTATGGGAGGGATTAAAAAAAAACGGCTAGTCCAAACCTCTGTACTAAGGCAATGAAGTTGTCTTTGTTCTTTGCCTGAGATACACTTTTTTCTCCACTGTTGTTGAAAACCTTCAGCAAAGGATGTACTTTTGGATTCAAGATAAAACAAGAGAAAATTCCTCTCTTCTATCTTCCTGCCACCATTTCTTCCTTTCCTTCCTTTTGTCTTATCTTTACATATGTATTTATTGAGCTGTGAAAGAGGTTTGACTGATGTGCTCTCCAATAATTGCCTATGATCTTCAATGTAGCTATGGAAAACCATACATACAGCTTTAGGAGGTGAAGGGACAAATACCTCAGCATGCACACACCTTTAGCAGGTACTTATTTTCGAAAACAGACATGTAAACAGCCATGTTGGAACCTGCAACACTTCTTGGTGTAATTATTACTGCCCTATGACTGTGTCCTTGTATGATAAACATTCTTTTAACGTAGTTCAGTGCAAATACTTGATGAGTTAAGAAAAAGATCTCGTTTGCTGGAAATTGATTCTGTTGCGTTACAGTACTAAGAGACCTCAGTTCCCTGATATGTTTGAGGAATAAATTTTTTATGCTGCTAAACCTCATCTATAAAGATGGTTCGGGTAACCATATGTAAGTCTCCCCCTTCTTTTAAATGCAGTCCAAATCAGTGCATAGCCGGCAATAGACAAGTATTTTAAATCCTGTTTCTGTGAGGGGAGATGACAAAAGGTACCGTCTCAGTTGGTGATGTGTGGTGAATTTCTTGGTGCGTTCAATGGAAAGCAAAAACAACTGGCTGAATAGGTTGTACCTGAAAATCTTTTATAGCGAGTGTGTGGTGTATCGGGTTTGCGTGGCGAGGTTTTGGTAGCGGGGGGCTGCAGGGGCGGGAGAGAGCAGCGCGGCTGTGCGGCAGCAGCGGCCCTGCAGCCCCCCGGGCTGGGCAGTAGGAGGCCGGGGGGGCTCCAGGCGCCGGGGCAGAGGGTCCCCGGCAGCCCCCGGTGCAGCCCCGGCGGGGCGGGCAGTGCCCTCAGCCTGGGGGGGCCGCGGGGGAGCAGATCCCTCCCCTGCAGCCTGGGAGCGGGGACCCCATGCAGGAGCGGCCCGGGCAGAGCTGCAGCCCCCCCGCGGGAAGGGCTCCCGCTGGAGAAGGGCCTGGAGCAGCGTCTCCCGCGGGAGGGCCCGGGCTGGAGCCGGGCGGCGTGTGAGGAGCCTCCCCCGGAGGGGGCCGGGGCGGCAGAGGCGGCGGGGGAGGGACCGGCCGCGGCCCCGGCCCCGGCCCCCAGAGCGATCTCCCTGCCCGGACCCCCGCGGGCCTGGCTGGGGGGGGCTCCCCTGCCCGCCTGGGGGGCACGGACAGGGCGGCTGGGGGGGCACCTGCCATCCAGCCAGGGTCAACCCACCACACCTGGTCACGCTGGCAGTGAGATGCCCGAAGCAACCACCGGCAGGTGTGCAGGCTTGTCATGTGTGTACTAGGGAAAACTGGTCATGAGAGCAAACTCCAGGCTGCCTACAGTAGACAGCGTGAATATAGCTATTGTCTTGACAATGTGGGAGACTGGATGCCTGGTTTCTAGACAAAACTTCACCATACAAGGATGCTTTAAAGCAATCCACCCCTCACGTATGCTGGGACGTAAGGCAGAAGTCATTTGCCCCTAACTAATTCTGTCATTGAGCAATACTTTTTATTTGATACATCTGCTAACCTGCAAGGTCACTTCTTCAGTCCTTCACATCCTGCAAAGTCATTCCTCAAGTCAACATCTTATCCTCTGGCCCTCAGGTCATTAAGTCTGTTGTTCGGTATTATTGTTCAGAATATAGCTAACATATGCTATCTTCTTTATCTCTACTTTTGGCTAACTATTGGTAATGGTATACACCTCAAACTGCCCTTGTTCTTCATCTCATAATCTTATTATGAATATCTGATACAGATCTCCAACCGCAAGTTGTTTATACGGTGCTTGATACACCTGTCGCTTCTCCACGATCCACAGTTTAGTGAAGACATTATTTATGTTAGACTGTATTCTCACCAGCAGTCCTTCCCCTGTCCATCTGAGCCCTGCACCACAGATAGTCACGGGGGCTGTGAGATATACTGCCTGGGTAAATAAATGTGACAACAATGCTTGCAGTTACTCCTTCTAGAACAGCAGTGCCACGTAAGGTCATATTTATTTTCATTGCCTTTGCTTTTTTGACCTGTTGATTTTAAGACCTTATTGTTTTGCTGTTCTGACTAAGCTGTTTGTCTTTTGTTGTATCTCGTCTGCTGATGAATAGATATCCCCTGCAAACCGAGACTGCCAAACACTCCTGGGACTCCATGCCAGATATTTGTTAGACAGCAGTATGAGACATTGCACGGAGATGATGTACCTTTGCCTATGCTGGCACTGATGTCAAAGCAATCAATTAATTACTGGTGTACTGAGAAGATTTTGGGAAATAGAAATGGTTTTCCAAATAAATCTGTGTATTTTCAGTATCTTGCTATAACAGCATCATTGGCAAATGCTCTTCTACAATCACTGAAGTGTAAGAGTACTAGATGCCATTAATTTCTCTGTTCATTAATATTATGTAGCGTGAAGGTATTGTCACTGAATGAAGAACTAGGAAGGAAACCAGCTAGCTCTAGGTAGTGGTACTGTGGCTTCTCTTTAAAATAATTGTACAAAGCCCCTTTTTGGACAGGAGCATTACATATCTCCAGTTGTCTCAATCACTTAAATTTTTCTTAGGCAATTCTGTCATGGTGCATTTCCTCCTTCCTTTGAGATGCATTTTAGACCCTGTTCCGTGCTGTAGTTTTGTTCTTCATATCACATGCTTTGAGTGGATGTGCACTTACTTTCCCTGCTAACAGTCTTCATATCTCTGTAGTTTACTGTTTGAAGCTTTCCATTCCCCTTAGGTAATCCGTGTATACATCCAGATCTTTTATCTTACATTATCAGGTTCAGCCTTGTTTCAGTTGGGGGTCTATTTAGTGCACAATGGAAGCAGTCCATTATCCACATTGACGTAACATGTCTTTCCCTTTGGGGTTGGTTTTTTTTGTGTGTGTGTGTATGTGCTTGCAGTGATTCACTGCTCCTTCCTTCCTCTGGAAAGTCCTGAAACATTCTCAGCTGTATCAGTGACTGTCCTTTTGATGGGTCTCCACGTCTAGTCTACGTGTTGGAAATGGATTCCAAGTCCTTCCAGGTAGAAAACTCATGTGAAGGGGAAGAAGTTGGCAACCATCCCGTGATGCTTCCTATTACATGACTGAATGATTGACTCTGGGTGAGTCACTCAGAAAAGCAATCATTTCAATAGCCTATGTGACTGTATCATTAAATCCGTCACTATACTACAAATCCTGCAGTTAATAGTGAGGCAGTTAATCTTGCTCTAAATGTGAAATACTTGAAATATATAAAATACTGCTATTCTTGTTTTTCCAGAGAGCCACATGGAAGACCTTTGATCAAATATCATTATTTTTTTCCTTGCTTCTGTGAACTACCATTAGTAGTAGTGACCTGTTTTACATGTAAAATATGAACAGAGACTGCTCAGGCAACATAGTTTATGCAGTTTTATATATTTTTGAATAAAACAAGTGATGTTAATGTGATGGACATTTGTAAATCACGAAGTGTGGAATGTTCACCTCTGGTTTTACTAACATCAAAACACTACAAACTATCTCAGCAGTTTTAATAGGTATTAAACTGTATGAGCTATGAAAACTGTTGATAATGCTGGAGAACAACTGTTTCTGTGGATACTTCCAAACAACTGAAAAAGCTTGGGTAGGCTAGAAAGCACTCTGCATAACTGATCTTTGCCTCACGTCACAGGAGAATGATGGCTTTCTTCTTTGTCTCATTAGTTCATGACTTTTTTACTTATAGACAGAACCTTTTCTGCCATTATTTGTCAGCTGCAGATGCTGGTTCTTAGGCTGGCATCTGTCCTTCGCTGAAAACCTCCATGCAAGGACTGAGATTCTTGTCAGGACACCATCAAGAAAATCACCATACTGATTCCAACTAGTGCAAATCAAAGTTGACTTGAAAGCCTCTTGGAGAGCATGGTGGAGAGCAGTGTACTTGCAACAGGCTCCTGTAAAAGAGTTACCCCATGCCACCTGAGCAAAGTGCTTTACAAACAGTATGCACCTACTCCTAACCCCTTGGATAGCTGCAGAAGTCAGTAAGACCATAGTAAGCATTGACTTTTCAACACTAACACCCAGAATGTGGAAGCTCCTCCATTTGTTATGTGCTGTGATCCAGCAGGTCAACAAGCTGCTGCCAGTAAATCCAAATGCTGTCATCGAAGCAGCTTCTCAGGAGCAGAGAGGTGTGGGTTTATCAATCCTATCAAAGTCAAGCTCATAAATAACTGCATCAAAATACATCGTGTGTCAGATAACCTTTTTCTCTCAGTACTAAAGATTAATATAGGGCTCATTGTCACCAAATCACAAAAGCTGCTGGACTTGAGGCTATTTTTTGCTGAGTTCATTAGGAATTAGAGAATAGCTGGCAATATAATTTAGAAATATTTGCATTCCTAGTCAGGAAGTGGAAGTGTGGAAGCCTGGAAAAGCGATAGCTATTTTACATCTGGGGAGAAGGCAAATGAGCTCTAAAAGCCGTAATCCCTTTTTAGGAAACCTTCTTTTGGATGGATGTATGGAGCTGGAAACCTCTATTAAAATGCGTGTTTGGGATCTGGCTCTGACTTCTGGAACCAGGATCTACCACAGTCCACCTAGAAACTGGCTAGGGGACCTCTCTGGGTGCTCCAGGGAGTGTCTGCTGTGTTGAGCAGTCTCGGTTATTTTCTCATCATTCAAAAGCTCAGCAACAGCAATCTGCATGCCTTGCTCAGCAGCTGTCCCAGAAGCAACAAGAGCACTCTATGATGGACTCTTTGAGTTTCTGGGCTTGTGTGACTACTTCTTAGAGCTTGTAACAGCAATATTTCATGCTGTCTTCCACCGTTTATGGTTACAATGGCACTTCAAGTGAAATATTAGGCATAGTCTTTTCAAGGGGCTAAGCAAACCATTAGAGATGATCAGGGATTTTGAGCTCTCTTTCTTTAAGATATATGGACACCCTCCCCCAAAGAAGAATGGATTTTGAACCTCGGCTCATAGACAGATTCTGTTCTCACATGTGGAATTCCAAGAGCAGTGACAGATTAGAAACTCGTGCCAAAGTCGTTGAAGCATTTAATGGAGTCTGAGGAAGCCAGTGTCAATCTTTCCTTTGTCCAGAATTAATTTAACAGAAGTATGCAGGCTCTTCACATTCTTTGCATGGTCCACGTGAAGTGAAATATCATCTAAGTGTGGTAATCTTGGGGCATTAAATTACATTTAACCTAAATTGTTAACAGTTGTTGATTCTCCGTGTTATAATTATATTGGCTACAAACAGGATCAAGTCAACAGTGTGGAGGAGACGTCAGTGGGGTGACTGTGAAATGACAGGCAGCCGCACCAATCCCCGGCTCCTCTGCACAGCTCATGTGCACTTGCAGCTCTGGGCTGGGAGGGCTCAGGGGAGGAGGGGGGCTCTGCACATATGTCCAGAAATTGCTGCAGTGGATGGCTTGGCTCAGCTCTCACAGCTATTTAAAGGCACGTGAGCTGCATGTTAAATTGGGCATTAGTATTTGCCTGGCTCTCCAAAAAACAGCTGGTTTGACTGTGCTGTACAGTAGTCATGTTGGGGAATTGAGGACAAAATGCAATCAGAGCCCATAAACACAGAAATTACAGGACATTGGGGGCTGACTCCTGCTTCTTCTCTTCAGATGACAGTTTCATTAGGGCAACTCCCTAAACCAGAACAGTATTAGCAAATTAAGATCATGGCTTGCCACTGTACTTCGAGTTGCCAAGAAATGCTTGGTTTCTTCTATGAAGTGCCAGCTCAGGTAAACATCTAGACTTCTAGTGCAAGATAAGAAGGAGCATTTGCAAACAGGATTTGCCTCATGCCTAACCCAAACGCTTGGCTTGGGTGCCAGTTGCTATCAGTTATCCTAGCTCTGCAGGAGGTGGCTGTAAACCCTCAGGACAACTGAATATTTACAGTGGATTTATTTTAGGAAAATAAAACTGGATTCTGCGAAGTCCATAAATTGCTGTCTAAAATACCTACCAGCTCACAAGCAAACTATTACCAAAAAGGTTTTAAAGCACAAGTGAGTGAGAGGAACTACAGCACAAAGAAACTGAAGCTGTGTCTATACTAGCAAATTGAATGTGCCTGGGGCTATTCCCTGGCACTGAGGCCAGTTGGCAAGAAGCAGCCTGCATCCCTAGCATTAAACTGCCTTGCTCTCCAAAACAGGGTGGCCACGTGGCAACTGGTGCTGGGAGCAGTCCCTGGCCCATGGTGCTTCTGAACCCTACCCAGAAACTGTATGGAAGAAAGCTACTTGGCACAGGTGAAAATGTGCCAAGACCTGTGCTAAACATTTCCTGGTGCAGAGGACTGGGATTGCTGAGGGATGTTCCTGGTGATGTTAAAGGTAGTGGTATTGATGTAGCCTGAAAATTTTAACCTCTGCTATGGACCAGAAGAAAAATCTCAAAAAGAATGGGAGTGACTTCACCCTTTTATTCTCCTGGTTGGGAGCACGAGAACACGTAAGAGGTACTTTGTCCTGAAAGCTTTCCTGGCAGGAGTCTCAGCCCTCATGCCATGGGTAGGCACACACCTCCTCTGGAGTGCAACCATGCATAATTTTGACAAAGAGAAGCTATTTCATTTTGGTGTTTTGTTTTGTTTTGTTTTTTAAGTATAGCTTTTCCTGTGACTTTGGTGGGCTTGTAAGGCTTCGTTTTGCTGTAATTGGAACGTTCTTTTATGTTTTGCACTCTGCAACTGCTGATACATACTTTCACCTCTCAGCCATTTCTAACACCATTTTCTATCTTTGAATTTCATTTTTATGATAAAAGATGACAAGCATGAGCGCTGAATAAGACAGCCACAGTATTTGTTGTGACTGGAAGACATCAGTACTCAGTTATTTGAAACAAGTAAAAAAAATACCAGGAAAGAGGACTCCCCACTTCTAACGGCAGATTCTTTTGTAAATCGGAACAACGCAGAGCAGCCCAGCCAGGCTGGCCGTGGAGCTGGGGCTGTGGTTTCCCAATGCAACATGTTCAGTGGCAATGTTGGTTTCAATTATTCTCACAATCGCTTGTTCCCATCACAGAACTGACATTTCTTGGCAGGATTTTTTTTTTTTTTAATCGGATCAGGTCCCTAATCCAGTTCAAAATACAGTCCTGCAAATGGTTGTGCTGTCACAGCTGAATGGGCTGAAGACCAGTTGATAGGACACAGGAGAGAAAGAGTGGGAGGCAGGAAGGGCACCAAATATTGAGTTTGCATTGAGTTTATAGCTGCTTTCTCTTTCTAATGCCTGCTACTTTTTGCTTTCTACTTCATGCCTATGGGTGAAAGTATAATCTGAGGAGATAGTGAGTTCAGGATTTCATGACTGTCCATTGCTTGTTTTCCTCGCACCCTCCTTCCTTCTCAGACTTCAGTCATGGTTAGTGCAGATAGTCCCATACTCCTGTACTGCTTTGGCAAGTGGTGCTTAGGCTTCCTCTTTCCGAGAAGGAATCACTCAGGTGGCAGGACAAGTTTTCACAGCAAATACCAGCTTAGTTTTGCCTGTATAAAGACTGGTAGATCTGGCCAATGCAACCACCCCTTTGAGAGCAAGCCCTATTCCAGCAGGACTTCCATGATCACTCAAGTTACCCAATACTTCTTTTTCTATGTCCACATTCACTAAAAAGATTAACTGGTATCAGATGTTTAATGCAATTAACAGCACTGTCAAAAGGGGAAGTACTCAGGCTAGCAGAGAAGGAACAGATTAGGAAGTACTTCAATTAGATGCTTTCAGCTTGGTTGGGTCTAATGAAAATCACTGTGGAGTTCTTAGGGATATGGCTGAAGTGATCACAGAGGTGTCTGCAGCTAAAACTAGCTCTCAGGCATCTGTGGATGGATTATCCAGTTTGGAGATTATCTGTGCCACAGATGCAGAGGTAGCTAGGGTCTGACATGGCTCATTAGCATGAGCACGATCGCAGATTCCAGGGTCAGGCTGGGTCTAGAAATAGTCCAAAAACTTGCATTCAGGACAAAGCTAAGGCCTTCTCTCAGAAAGCCCAGCTGGATGTGAGCTGACTGTGTACACCTGTACCTGTGTCATATTCCCTGCTGAGCACCAGAAGAATCATCATCTTAGGCACAGTGTGAGGAAAGTAGTATGGGTCCTTTCGAGCCCACTTGTTACGCCCATTTAAAAAGCCCCGTCTAACATGAGTCCAAAATAAGTCCAACTGGGTCTGAGCTAAGTCTGTAAAAAGACCTTGGAGCATCTCTGTATTGTGTTCCCACAGACTTCATGGTTCCCTGTATCCATTGACTGGAGTGTCTCAGCCCTCCTGAGGCTCCAGCAAGGAGCTGATGGCATCCTGGAGGATTTGTGAAGCTGCAGAAGACTGGAAAAGAAGTAAACATTAAAAGAAAGGAAAGAAAGACCTAGTATGGGTCAGATCAAAGTCCTTAAAAGGCTGAATAAAAAACTACCTGTCAGACTCTACTTGGGAGAAGAAACTCAGATGTGAAGTAGCAGCCCACAGGGGTTGGCCATGAGTAAGTCAGGTTGAAAAAAGGTACTTTCTTTCTGTGCCTTGTTCCAGCCCTGCCTGTGTCTGTGGCTTCTCCTGTTCCTGTTTACTGGTGTTTTCCAGCATTTCCCAAGTACATGGCTGATGTCACCAACCCCAGTGCTGGGGTGGACCTCATTGCAGCCCTGTATCTAGGAAATGTGGTGGCTTGATGGTGCAACTCCTGCCTGGCACTGACACCAGGTCCATGCTTCTGTGGTAGCCTTTTCTGATTAGCCTTTCACAAATAAAGGGCCATTTAACTGCTCCTTCTTCTTGACTGTGTGGATGTCAGATGTTACTCCAAGCATCGGAAGGGTTTTACCCAAATCACAACAATGTATGAGAAGACAGAAATGTTTAAATAAGGTATCTAAACAACCCTGCATCTTTACACTAATTGCACTAGAATAAGAAATAAAATTATATAATGCCCTCCTTAAAGGATTTTTAAGTAGCAGTTTAATTCTGAACTGGATTTATGCAGGCATTAGAGTTCTAGTACAACTGCACTCCATTTGTACACTAAGTAATTATATGGTACCTGGTTGGGAAAGGTTGTGCAAGTATTGTAAATGTGTGTTTTCATACCCTGAGATATTTTGATATCTGTTTAGAAGAAAATCCGCAACTCCAGACTCTGTCTGGAAGAATCCACCTAAAATTAGTAGGGATGTAATAAGAGACACGCTTGCCTTTCTGCAAAAAAACACTGTGAAAGATCAAGCACCTGTAAGCTGCCCCAACCACTTTTCAAACCACATATTCTCTATATGCCACATCCAAGAAAATCCATTTTCTGATTCACCAATACTGAACAGTGATCACTTCAGTATTTTCCAGTCCTTCAACTGATTAACACCTTACGTGTCGCATACCTGAAGGGAGGCTGAATTACACCTGTGACTCAGGGCTTTTTGTACTATAATTATACACCTACATCAGAAACAGAGGTTTTATGACTTTGTCATCATGGCTAATGGATGTGTCTGCGTGCTGGCGGTGATGTGAGTTATCCATCCACCCGTCTCTGAGCTACTGGAGAAAGATCGGAGTGACTCACCTCTGGGGTACCAAGTCACACCAGCTCCTTCACACAAGTTCCTTCTTGTTTCTTTCCTCTGAATTTTGCTCTGTACGAATAGGAAAATCTGAGATAATCAAGCCCATGATCACATTTTACGGCAGATTAAATGACTCTCACCTCACTGCAGATGCCAATAGGGCAGCCATCTTTGCCAGAGCTTGTGGCTCTGGCTCCCCTTTAATCAATGGAGGGAAACAGGGCCCAATTCATCTTGACTAGGTTAAATATCAACATTAGCACAAGGTGAGTCACGTTATAAAAGTGCCCGTTCCCCTGCTGACTCGGAGACAGCCTGCATGACACGCTCTGGCATTGATGGCTACACTGCAGGTAACCTGCAGTGACGGGTTACGGATCCTCCCCAGGTGAGTCAGAAACAAGTGCACATGCATTTAGAGATCTGATGAAATAACCCACTCTGTCATCCAGACCCATCTCCCACCCCTCTCCACCTGACTTACTGCTCTTCCTTTTATTATATTTTTGCTGCATAGACACTACTTGGGCAGATCCACTGGATTAATTGCTATAGGGAAGTACTGCATGATAAATACAGGACAAAATGAGGTTCTTTCATACCCATAATACTTATTTGTGTACAAATAAAATGCCCTGGACAGCCTTTCCCTCCCCTCCTTCCCCAAATCAACCCAGGCTTCTAGTCTAAAGTGATATAAAATCAAAATTATACTTGATTCGGAATAAGCTGGACATCCTTCAGCCTCAGGTCACCATTGAGAGGCTTTCTGGAGGTGTCAAACTGATGTCGCTATGCCAATCCTCTGGTGCTGAGGCTGTTCCCATTATGCTGTGCAATAGTAAAACCACAGGAGTGCCAAGGATGTAAAAGCCTGGCTCTCCCCGAGGACGTGGGAACACCCAGTCTTTAGATGGCAGGGGCTACTGTCTCCTATGGTGGCAGGAGATAGCACAGGACGGTGGCAGGACCTTTGGAAACTGTTCTGTAAACCAGCTGGAGACTGATTTGACTTTTTGCTTTGCATTGTTTTCCACTTTGGCGCAGCAGCCCAGCGCTGCAGGCAGCACACCTGGAGCCCATACGTTGAGCTGGGTGCCCACCAGTACTGATTCAGTCTTCTAAAAAAAATTACTAATTTGCCAACCTAAAGGTACAGACCTGGTTTCAAAAGAGGCAGCATAATATATTCTTTTCAGGATTTGAAATGCTTCTTTGGATGGTTTCCTGGGGGATTTTTAATTTGTTTATTTTCATTTATCCATTCAGTAAAGGGTCACATCTAATCCCAACTGCAACGCCATGGGCTACCTTTTAAGTACAACCATAGCATTAAACAGTTTTGCTGAACACTCCTTCTGGGGAGGAATGGAGAGAAAAAGAAGGGCCTAGCAACAACAAAAAATTAATTAATAAATATAATATTTTAACAACAAATTTTTGTCAAGTCACATATAAGCCCTTTCAGGATTATAATGAGGTTCAATGAAAATAGATTTAAAGAAGGATCAAGGCAATTTAAATACAGTTTTTAAAAGTGCAGCCTTGATGGGTAGGTAAAAAAGCAAGAATGAAAGTACTACAGAATTCACAATAACTTTGCTGTGAAGCCTTGGACCAAAACAAATAATAGGTATATTCACCATGGAACATCCCAAACCCCTCACCTGATGTAATTTCCAAAATGGACCACCCTGAGTGTGTTGAACCCTGATGGACATCGCCGTGCTGAGCAGAACAGACAGATACACACTCAGTGACCCCTACTTCTGAAATGTGCCATCCACCACCAATTTATGGCTGTGCTGGTTTTGAGCAAGAGGGTGTCAGGAGGGTGTTATGCATAACTACTCTTATCTATATAATTATATATATATATTATAATTATATTATATATATATATTATATAAATATATAATATATATAATCTATATATATCTATTATAATTAGTCTTGGCTAATTGTGATTAATTTTTTTGAGTGCCATTTTATAGACATGTTTTATGTAGGCTTCACTCCTCTGAGGCCATTAGAAGCCTCATCCAGAACAAGACATTCCATAACCCAGCCTTCTCGCCTTTGTTATCCACCTTCAAGTTCTGAAATAAAACCTTTTTTCTTGTCTTCGCCACCATTTGACACAGTCCCAGAGAATAAGATATCCATGAACCGGCATTTTCCTTCTGATGATAATAAAACCTCCTAGCTCCAGCTGGTGCCTGAGGCTGGGGATGCCCTTCTCCCAGCTCCCGGCTCCACTACGCCTCGCCAAGAGCCACAGCTCTGCCTGCTAATGATGCACTTTCCAATAGCATCAAAATAATGTTTTACAATGTGATAAGACTCACAAAATGTTTTGGCTGGCTAAGGCGATGCGTGAGAAACACTAAGGTGTCGGGTGAGACCAGAGCAGTGCAGAGGCCCCCAAATCTTTCTAGCCCATCTGACATCATGCCCTGCAGGGCACCATCCTGACAGAAAAGGCAGGAGCTTGTGCAAGGGATTTTTCAGGATTGTCTCCTCTATTACTTTTAATGACCAGGCATAATTGCAGCACAGATTTTGAACCAGGAACCTGGAAAGTTTTGACAAGCTCTACCAAAACTTCTGCAGTTCATCTCAAGGACTAGCGTTACCAATAATGCCATTCTCTAGTTTATAGTTGTAATCCTGGAGCAAAAGTTGATGATTGTTAATTTTATGCTTGCTTTCTCTCTGTTTACCCATTGTGTCAGCATATTTCATTTATGCTAGGCTTTCTAAAATCAATCTTCATTTTAATGTATAGTTACATAGTAATGTATAGTTCCCTATTGCCTTTTTTTTTTTTTTTTTCCAGTAAACAGCTGAAGATTTAGTGTTGGTTTCTAACACACTGAATCCATTTATGATAGTTTACATAATCAGATTTTCAGTGCACTGTAAATCTGTCTCAAAATGCTTGCATTGCTCCAGGACTAAGCTGGTTAACTTTCTGAACTGTTTTTCATTATTTGTGTACATTTCAACATTTTAAGGAACGGTTAAGATGCTATTTTGGTAGGGCTTTAGCACCTTCCATGTGTCATTGATTCTTTTTTCCCCAATGCAGAATTTCTACAAATGAATGTTGTATTTCAGAATAAGAACCACTTCACTCATAAATAACTTCTAAGCTACTAAATATCAAACTTTCTTGTGGCATTAGGGAAATTCATCTCTTGAATATAGTCGTTGACTTTTGCAATTAAATGAAGCAATGAAACTTCACAGGGAAGAACAAGCAAAACTAGCCAAAATGTTAACATGCAGATAGATGGGCAGTGAACCTATGAAGCAGTTCTCATGGGAAGCAGGAATGTGCCCCCAGAGGCTGCCCGTGGATTTTCTGTATGTCTACAGCACCCTGCTTTTAAGGTCTGAGGAGCATCAGGACTAACAGGAGCAAGACACAAGCCCGGGTGTATGGCACTGCCATCGGAGCTCTGAAATTGTTCCTTCATGCAGTGGAGAACCAGACTTGCTTGAGCATGGTGGTTTGGTCTGACGTATCCTTTGGCAGTGGGACACAAAAGCAACGTGTAAGTCAAATGGAAGGGTCTGGTGACTATTGGAGGAACCACCAGAGGAAGCCTGCCCGAGTTACTCAGTGGTGTGAACCTTCACTTCCATGGGTTTTAGGAGGCTTCAGCTGAGTCGTGGCTCCGTATACATGTAAGTCAGCTTCCTGTGAAGGAACTTGAGGGTGAAGACCCTGAGCAGCTGCCAGCCAGGCTGGCACATAGAGTGACAGCTGGGGCTTGCTTGCATTTGCAAGGGTGGGTTTGACCAGTAGCTGATCCTTCCCTGAAGCCTGGTGTTTCTTCCTCTCCAGCATGAGGACAGCTCTACAGAAGTGCAACCCTTTTCACAAGCTCAGTTGCTAAATTGATTGCACTGAATCAGCGAAATTTTCTTATGAGGAAACACACTGAATTTGGTTCATATCTTCACGTAGAGACTCAATACCAGGCACTTTGAACTTGGTTTATAACTGTGCACACAGGGGTGTTGTTAAATCCTTTTAGAAGCTGAACTGGAAAGCGGAGAAAATAGCATTTGGATGTGGCTTTTGAGTGTGGCAGAAGTCAAACACGAAGTGTCTGAGTTCAGCGCTGGGAAATATTAGATTTCCAATGCCACAGCTGGCTTCACTTGTTCCCTGTGATAACATTACCTTGCAAAATCAAGGGTAAAGGAGCAAACGATATGAGTTTGACTGGAGCAAAGTCAAGATAACTCAAGTGCAGTCGGGTAAGTATCACTTTGTTTATTACCTTATACCAACAGGCAGGATTTAATCAAAACAGTCAAACAAATGTCTGTTTTAAAACATTTGGTCCAGGTAAAACCCTAGACGTTTGGAGGTCGATTTTAGACACATAGAGTTGCCTAGCTGAGGACAAAGCTGGGAAAAGGAGTGGGTGGTGTGGAAGGGACAGAACAGAAGAAAGAGCTAGGAGCCAAGTCTGAATAAGGCTTGGTGAAAACAATTCAAAGTATTTGTACCCCTGAGATACCGAATGAGAAAAAAATCCCAACACAGGCAGGTAAGCTGTAAAGGGTTCAGCATGGTCCATGTAGACAGCAAGTGCTGTGGATGGGTGCTGTCCCTGCCAAGGTGATACAAACTGCATGGTAATGTTTATGGGATTTCAGGGAGGGTTTTTTCTTTTAAAACTTAAGAAAATAAACACAGGTTAGAAGTGGTGTAACCATTGCATTATTAAAGTTATGAAGTTAAACACTGGGGAGTTTGGAAGAAGTAGAAACAGGCATGTTTGTGCTCTCTGCACACATAGTCCGTTGGGTGGCCTTTAACCACGTACGGTTTCTCACAGGACTCCTACCAACAGCCCAGGCTCCACTGTGCTGGGCTCACTGCAGTGTTCGACTTTGCAGATACCTGATGTCTGGGGGAACCACCGTTAACTGTGGGCTGTGGCACTCCCTGCTTAGCTCAGCAGTTCTGGCAGGTAGGAAAATTGTCCAGGAAGTACCCGGTGAATTTATGGTGCCTTCAGGGCTGGATGGCCCCCAAGCTGCTGAGTGCTAGATTGCTCTGCTAGATATAGACAGAAATTCTGCCTAAACCCTAGAGTAGTTTCTTGTGCTGGTGCCCCAGACTTTGTCCCTAGAACTTAAAAAAAAACAAAAGCACATTGCTTAATTGACAGCATATAATCCTTATCAACAGGGTGGAGCAACAACATGGAGCAAAGGAGTGGGTCCACACCCAGCAGTCCCTGAGCTGCCCACTTTATTCCCCTGTTAAATATGTTAAGCCATAACTTTGCCATTCTAGAACAACATACGAATGTCTCCCTTCCCAGGTTCAAGCTGAATGCAACTTTGTTCACTGTCTGTGGGACATGAGCTGTGCTAAGGAGTAGCCATGCATGGTGCCATGAGGGTGCTGCCAGTGTGGGGTCCAAGTGGAAATTTTGATTACTCATTCTGCACCATTTGCTGGAGTTTTTAACCATCTGCTCTCTCACAGGAACTGTATGTCATGTGAGGTGGTCTCTGGAGGACTTTTCAATGATTGGGGCATAACAGCTGGAAAAGACCATCTGCCCGCAGAATAATTATTTATTCCAGAAGGGAGATCAAAGGATCTGACATCTTTTTTTACTATCTGTTCATATCAGGAGTGTTTCAAACCAGATATGGGTCTGAGCTAGATTCCCAAACTCACATACACCAGAACTTTAAAGTAACCTAAATCAGGCTGCATGGTCTGGGAGCAGATCCATAGGGCTGAATGCTCAAGTTCCTTGAATCAAGGAAGAAGGGAGATGGGCTGGGATAAAAGCATGTGTGTGCAAGAGAGAAAGAATCATTGATGGAGATGGAAACTGCGTTGTGCAGCTCTGGGTTCGTCCCTGTTTCCAGTTCCAGCACACATAAAAAGGCTGTTCCCAGCTTTCCAAATCTGACATACACAGTGTATTCACAGATCTGAATCAAGTTACCGTGAGCAGAGTGCTCCACCTGAACATCAGCAGAGCTCCTTCTGCAGAGTGCTTCAATATGAGGGGACTGGCTGTCTTGGGGGACCTCTAATAAGCTGTGTTTGCCATGAGACTGCTGGTTGCAATCTCATCTACACAGATTTGCAATGGAGCTGTTGCATGAGTGATTGTGGGATTTGCGTTTTTGCACGCATGGAATGGTGGAGCACACATCGCTATGTGAAGCTAACCTTGAAAATCAGAGCTGGAAGGAAGGAATTAGCTCTGAAGAAAGAAATGTCAATTTTGATAAAGGAAGCAAGCACCATCACTCATTACCTAATGAGCATCAAATGTATTCTTGATAGTGCATAAATGTAGGAAGCTCTCTGGTATGGTGATCACAAAGCAATGGCAGCCAGACCTTTTATTGGGAGCACCTGAAGGGACTGAGGCTGCAGCTGCACGAGGTGCTGAGCCACGTAAGCAGTGTGCTGCCTGGGAAGGGGAGCCCTTGAGCCGTGTGCGGGGGCCCATGGGTTAAATGATCTGCCCCAAACACATGGGGAGGGGGTTAGTGCTGGGCAAGGGACAGGGACGTGCTGCTGGCAGGCTGGGTTTGGAGCTCTTTCTCACCGTGTGTGCGCTGAGACAGCACACTGCCTGTATGTCTTGAGGAGAGCACGCTCTATTTAAAAAAGAAAGAGAAAAGAAAAGATGCAAACTGGATGTCCTCCAGCACACTCTATTAAATTCTCTGATCAAATAGCATAGTAGTCAGCAGTAGACACCCTCCTCCTCTACGATATTCAAGACTTAAATCAGCTACTCTTGGGCTGTAAATTTTAAGGTACATCACTGAGGTAGTCAGGATTGGCAAACCGGCTTTCAGAGCCAACTCATTCAGAAATACATTCAAAAAACTCATGGCATGGATTTCAAAAGAACGAGGTAAAACACAGCCAGTGTGACAGTGTTTGTGCTCTGTTTCCTGAGTTTGGGGGTTCAGGTTTTTTTCCCCAGCCAGGAAATTCTCAAGTTTAACATTTAAAATGAAAGTAGAAGTGCTCCTGTAATTTCTTGACACTTTTAAATGTGTCTGTAAATGTGATTTCTTAATTAACGATGAAGCTAAGCAGTTTGTTGAAGATGTCTCAGTAGAAAGTTTCTGAAGTTGTATTTACAAATGAATTGCAAATCTCTTCAAATCTATAATTATCTACAACTGATGAGCACTGAAAATATCTTCCAAGTTATTGTTAACCCTTTAGAGCTGTTTAAACAGTGAGTTGCTATATCTTTCTAACTTTGAACAAGGAACTTTAAATGAAGTTTATACTCACTACTTAACTCTGTGAACTGGATTTATGGATAACAGCAAATAGTGTGAAACTGTGATAAAATCTGGGGAACTGGCAAAAGCATACTTGCACATACAGCGGGGAGCCAAGTGTGAGACACCCTGCACACTCCTAGGGGTTATTCCTTAACATGACAGCAAGCTTAAAACGCCAGCTGGCTGCCTCAAATGCCAGCTGTGCCCATGGGTTTGTCTCTCTGCCCTTTCCTTCCTACCTCTGAGATTTCCAAAATATGCTGAATAAGCTGTGGGCATCACCTCTTCTAGCACTGGCAGGGAGGTTGGGAGGTGGGGAGACAGCTGCACTGTACCCAGCTCCTCCACATGTAGATCATGCCTAGGGCAGCCCACTGCAAGCCCAACACATCCCCTGCCACCCACCTCCAGGAGGACTAGTTACACAGTTGTCTGAGCAGTGACACCATTTCCTTAACATTTTTGTATTACTATTAGTGTAAAAGGCAAATCATCCCAACTACTCCTGGATTTTTGACTGACATGAAGACTGTGAGAAGGGTGGGTGCAGCTGTTACTGGTGTCCTGCCCTAGCGCACCTTGGCAGAGACCCCGTTTGTCTCTCAGGACAGGTATTTGGGAGATACCTATCTCTCTGTTTCATCTGATCTGGACAACGTCACGCCTCTGACAGCATAGCCACCCACAGATATCTTGAGCAATTGGCTGGACACAAGTCCTGGTAAGTGTGCTATGCCTGTCACAGCAGAGCTCACTTAAACCCTTAATTAGAAGCAGGTGAAAAACCGGCTGGTGGTCCAGCAGCAATGGTGGGAAATATTGAGGGGTACAGTCTGCATTGATCCCTGCCCCAGCCTGGTACGGCTGTGGACAGAGCTGGGATCTGAGCATCCATCCTGCAGGAGCATTGTTTCACGAGCTTTTACATAGCTCACACTGGTCACATGTCCTGGGATAATGTGGGACACTCCAGTCTATCTCTTTGAAGACCCTGGAAAAGAGACTCTGAAATGTATTGCCGTGTACCTAAGAAACCTGACACAAAAGCTTCAAGTACGGATTTACAGAAACAAGTTGCACCTCATAACAAGGATATTTCTGACAGATACATTCCTTGATTAATGTTATTTGGACATGTGGTAATAAAGTGAAAATGTCAGCATAGTCTCTTTCTACAGCCTCACTCTTTAAGACTTTTGATAGTAAAATAATGTAACATTTCAAGAGAATCTTGCTGCAACCCCCAGCTAGTCCTTGGCCTTGAGTGGGCTGCAAAGCACATTACAGTGTGTCCAAATAATGAGAATTACTGCTGGTGGTACAAGGAGGAGCTCAGTGTCAAGGACAACATCCAGTTTTATCATGTTCCCACATAGCCTGTTGAAGATAATAAAAAGAGACCATTCCAACCAGAATTTGTTGTGCACTTCTACTGTTTAAAATAATAACCTCAAAAAATGATCCTGAAGGCTCATGGATGGCAAAGACCTTTGCATACAGTAAATATTTTAACAGCTCATTTTCCAAATTTATTCCTGGCAGAAAATACTTACTTTTTTCCTAAGTTTGTTTTGAACCCTGGCTGTATTTACTTTGGCATGAGGAGAACTGCATGACGCTGCTTCTCCATTCCTGACGCTACAGTCTGGTGAAGCTGATGAAACACTTCAATGTTAAGAGCAGTGGCACTCTGTGTCCACCCTTCAGTTCGTCTCCCGTGCTAGGCTGAGCAGTAGAGTCTTTCCCTTAAGCCTTCCAGGTAGCGACCAACATATGGAGTCCCTGATTACTCAAGCTGAGCCCACAGCCTTCCCCAGCTCCTGCTGCAGGAGGGACACCATGGCACCCCCACGCTGCACAACGCAGAAGGCGCGGCATCGCAGGAAGAGGAAAAGCGAGGTCTTTGCAGTGCCGGAGTGTAAGGCATTTCTTCCATGAGGCATATGTGGTTTTGTGGTTCAGGAAAATTTTCAGGACCTGGCTTTCCATTCCCTGGAGTTTTTACTTCTAAACCAAAAAAGTCATACACAGAATTGTTTGGAGAAAAGGAGCTGAAGTCTAAATTTTAGAGTAAAAAATGCATTTCCAAATAAAGTTTGTAGATTCCTAAAGCCGTGGTGTGTATTAATGCATCCAAAGTGGTGGCACAAGCTTGTTTTGCAGAGATGACAAAGCAAGGCTGAAGCGAGCCCTTGCTGAACGCAGCAGCGCAGCTCCCGTGGCCCTCTGGGAGTTGGGATTTTCTTTAGGAATGGAGGTGGATGAAGTTCAGAGGTGGATGAAGTTCTCAGTCATGTTTTTAGCGCAGCCCAGTTCCTGCTGGGCTCATTCCAGAGCCAGTGCCATGTGTCTTGCAAAGGCAGCCCTGCCTGAGGGAAAAATCCAACCCCTGCCTTGCCGCCTCCGTTTTCCATCCCCTGGGAATGAGTTCAGAGCTGACCAGAGGCAGATGGAGAGGGAGAGGGCAGAGAGCAACTTGCAGCACCTTTGCCTTTCCCACATGCAAAGCCAGGGTGTCTCACCTCACCTCACCCCTTCTCTCAGTCTACATGTAGGAGCAGGGGGGAGTCTCGGCCATCACCCCCATGTCTGGCAGGTGAGGCGGGGGGGCAAACCCCATCCCCCAGGGTGTTGGGGGGCAGGGGAGGGGGCAGGATCCCAGGCAGTGCCATGAGGCAAATGAGGGAGGAGCATTTATGTAAGTCGTGCTGGTTCATAGTTAATTGCTGGAGGACAGGAGAGTATGTGTGGAAGGGAAAGGGCACAAATACATTAACTTTGAGTAACCAGGCTTTGGGGAGGGGCTGGATGTGTCACCTTATCAGGTGACTGGCAAGGGCAAGAGTGAGCCTGCAGCTTCACCTTCACCAGCGATGCTGAGAAAAGCAGCGGTGTGGACACTGCCACCATCTCTCCATCACTTTGCTGCTCCTGGATCTTCTCCTTATGTTAGAGCAGCTGCTCTGTGTGTGGTGAATCAGACGAGAGGATTAGACTCCTGGGGAAATAATTCGGCAAAAGGTTGGGGGTTTTTGGTTGGTTGGTTTATTCCCCCCCCAAAAAAAAACCCAACAAACCAGGGGTATTTTTCAGCCAGATTAAAGCTGTGCTAGTAGAGCAGAAGTGATGGCGCAGGGTCAGGATGGAGGAGGGAAGGGCAGGGAGCCTAGCTGAGCCCACAGAGCATGCACAGAGGAAACCCAGGGGTGCCACAGCCACAGAGCAAAAGCCAGTTCCTTTGGGAAGTTAATGCCTCTGTCATGCACATCGGAAAGAAGTTCAAAACTCATCTTCAGACAAAATCTATATTTCTCAAATTCTGATGACGATCCTTGAATTTTTGAGACTGGCAGTGCTGCAGTTTGTATGTCCTCTGCCTATAGCTTTCTATGATTTTTTTCATTCTTTAATTAAATGACTTGCAAGTTCTTGCAAGGGGACAGTATCTGCAAAGCTGAGTAAGGAAAGAGGAAATTCACAGTAGAACAACCATGAGTCAATGAAAAGCAATGAAGTCACTGTGAGGGGATTAAATGCAGGGGACAGGTAAGCAAACAGAAAGAGGATGACTCGCTGCCTGGCAGATCTTGCCCTGAGAGTGGTAGGGTCAACCCCACCACCACTTTATTGCTCTTGGCAAAATTATTCTAAGGCATATCTCACCCCATGCTTGTGTGGCCAGCGGCTGTGCTGGCCCCGTGCGCTGCAGTGCGAAGCACTCCCCAGCACATCAGCCCCATGGGGATTTCCCCCACTGTGCCCAAGCTTCTCTGGTTAGCGCTATCTGGAAGTTAAGGACTACAGCTCTGTTTCCGTATTTCTTTCTCCTTGCTTGTGTGTCCTCTGCCTATTGCATATGCACATCCCACCACATGCTCCAAAGTCTGCATTTACAGCCTGGTAGTTCCCTGCAAATTTCCCTGATGAGGATGCGAGGTTGACTGGCCATGCACTTTGATACCTGAGATAAAAGTTGCCGTTGTCTGCTGATTTTTCCATACCTATAATATTGTAGATTTTCCTTCTGTCTATAGGGAGCACTGGCCCATTGCTTTAAATGGGCTCTGTGACTTCATCCTAAGCCTGCTGCTGGCCCACAGCCACTGAACACAGCCATGCTGTAAGAGGGGGACCACGACCAGGCAGCTGCACTCAGTGCATCAGTGCAAGGGTGCGCAAAGGGTGGACGTGGGGCTGAGTTTGGCGAGATGCCCCCTCCCTTCCCATCTCAAGGTGTGTGCTGCCCCAGGGATGCATCTCCTTGGGGAGCAGAGGGGATGGGCAGGGAGAAGCCCCAGGAATAGGGGGGAGGAAGGACACGGAGCAAGGACTGGGGCTGGGGCAAGGGTCAGGAAGAGCAAGAAGTGAATCAAGAAGCACTCAAAGAAAAATTTTTGGTTTGAGGGATGACGGGGACAGAAGGGGCTATGGGAAGGGGCAAGAGGCTCAGGGAGGGAGACCGGAGGGTGCAGTGTCAGTGTGGGATGTTATGGGTGAGAACGTTTGGTGAGTTGGTGGTGGTTTGGAAAGTGGAAGGGGCTTCTTGTGTACTGCTGTGTTAAACAAGGTCTGTAACAAAATCACCGAGACCAGAGACCTGGGGAAGGAAAATTCCCAGCCTCAGATCCAGCTGCAGGGCAGTTTCAATGGATTGTGATGCTTTTTCTTCACTGGGAGTTGCCACTTCAAACGTTGCAAAGGCCCCTTGGCATCCAGTGTGCTCTGCAAACAGAAAACCATCCAGCCTGTGCCCGAGCCCAGAGCTTGTTATCTGCAGGCAGAGGGCAGAAGGTGGGAAGAGACTCTGCCGGGCTGTTGGGATGGCATGATTGCAGCCATCTGCAATCTGCAGCATCTGCAATTGCAGCTCTGTGTCATGCAGCTGTGGGATGCCCGTCCCAGGCGGAGTCTGAAAACACAGCGAGGGCAGTGGTGGGGCTGCCACCCCAGCGGGGACTGAGCTCCAGGCATGAGGGCAGTTCAGCAAGGGCCTGACCTCTGCTGTCATCTCCTGGCACAAATCCCTCATTCTTTGGCTGATTTGTCTGGACCTAATCCAGCATTTTGTGTGTCTTGCAGGAATTGGCAGGCTTTGAGACTGCAGCTTCCTCACTTGGATGGATGATAAGATGATGAGGATGACAACTGTGCTGGAGGGAGGGATTCAACACACCCTCCTAGTACCTCCCAGTGCTATATTAGTCACAAGGTCACATCTATTAACAGACAGAGCTGTAGTGTGTGGGTCACATGTTGCCAGCTTCTTGTTTCCACCCAGTAATTTGCACTATAAGGGAAATAATTTAGTGTCAAACAACTTCTGTGGTACCGGAGGTCTCAAGGAGGGGGAATGCTGCTTCCATCTGCTGGTTAACAGGGAGCAGAGGGGGCAAACTACTGAAAGACTTTGTCTATATAAACTGTTTATTTAAATTCCACAAGGGGGCATGAGAGCAAGGCGTGAATCAAGAAGCACTCAAAGAATTATTTTTTTGCCTTTGCACTTACAAGAAGAAAGCTCTGGCAGACCCTGCCCCATGTGAGCTTTCTAACAAGACCTCCTCAAGTGACACTCTGGGTGTCCATGTGTCCTTGCCTGTCTACACAAGCTAGAACTGGCTGAGTAGTGGAAATGAAATGAGAAAACCCGATTCCTGCTATGGAGCATGTCCATGGGGCAAGGGCTTGGGTTGCTTCTTGAGGAAGAGTTGGCAGCAGTCAGCACAGCTGTGGGAAGTGGTTACCTCCTTGGTGCTGGTACAACTGCCGTGTGGTAAATGAGATCAGAGAACTGATCTGGCTGGAAAATAATCTTTCCCCCCTCCCCCCCTTTTTCCCTCCCATTTCAGCTGGGTGAGTTTTCAGCCAGATCGGTTCCCCGGGCCAGTTCATGGTGCAGCTGCACGTTGGCTTGTGACGGCATAGCATGAAGACAGCACAAAAATAGACTGAAGGCACAGCTGGGAGAGACTCCTTTCAAGGGAAAGTGCTCACCGGACTACAGCCTAAACGAGCTCCTCCTTCCTAACTGTGAACAAAAGCTCTATTAGGCATGTCCTCAGTGATCCTCAGGCTTGGCACTGCGGTAGGTCTGCTCTTCTTCCAAACATCTGTCTTCACATGCCAGCTTCCCCTCCCCACTGAACATGTGCAAAAGGAGCAGATGTGATGAGGAAGACAAACAGGAGAACAGATACTGAAAAGCTGGGTGAAACCCACCACTGCAACCTCCTGCTGCCAAAGTGCGTCCTTGAATAGTGGGGACCAAGGTGTGGTCCATGCAGAGATGCCCAGCTTTGCAAAGTGGGTATCTGAGCAGCAGGCAGGGGAGCAAACATGATACAAAGGTACACACAGAGGTGTCACACTGCAGTGTCAGAGCCAAATTACTGCAAACTATTTTTTAAAAATCTTAATAGTGAAAAGAAGAAACAACCTGAGTTGCTAAGGCTTAGTGGCATCAGGCTGAATAACAAGGCCAGGTGGATTGAATGGGGCAGATGTCTGGAAAGCTTTTCATAAGGATGCTGTGTGTCCCTCTGTGCGTGCTGTCCTAGGTACACTGGAAGAAAACTGAAAAATCCTGTTAAGTTGTGTGAGAAATTACATTGCTCTATCTTGGGTCCAAGGGGCTGATCTCCTCCCAAGTAATACATTTTACAGGAACCTTTCTGATCCCTAAGCTGAAGGACATTTTTCAGCAAGCCACTTCCTTTGTGCGTTTCCCAGTGCACAGCTGACGTGAGCAGACATGGCACGTCACAGCCTGGAAAGATTTCCCATCTCGGCGCAGGTCAACAGCTATGCCATGTCTGCAGAGTGATTTGGCACACTTCTAGCTGAACCCAGTTCATCAGAGCATCTTCTTAAAATTATTTTGTTTTCAGCATCCAAGAAAAGCAGTCTACTTCAGCTAAAAGGATAAAAGACTCTTCTCTCAAAATACTGACCATAACATGAGCATTTATTGAGAAACGGCATGTGGGAGTTGTAAAGCAAACAAGCCAAGATCAGTCCTACAGAAAAACACAAGCACAGAACAGGAAAGGCTAATTTCAAGCTCATTACCCAAAATGATTGTTGTCTGTATGAGAGAGAATCATGATAGTTAGGAATGTCCACTTGAATGTGAAGCATTCTTCAGTTCTGGGAAGAAACATATTTATTTTGCTGATTGATGCGATAATCGGTGCTTTGAGTAACAAATGAATAGTGGTTCCTTCCACTTAAAAGGAACACTTGGAGGCCATATTTATTAAACCCTCATACTCTTAAGGAAAATGGAAACTATTGGCCTTTCGGGGAGCTTTGCACCTTGCCTTGGGGCCACGACTCTCTAACTTCTCACTGCTGGATTCTATCGCATTTGGACTGAATTTGCTTATTTCAAACTGCCTGTTAAAAAGATTTAAAAAATAACTGCTGTGGGCGATATCTACAGAGTAGTTATTATTTAGGATCATGCAGACTCTGCAAAGGAGTATCTTTAAATTCCAAATTTACTTGGATCTGATCAGGCCTGAAACCATTCAGATTTGGCATATAGATAACAAACACAGATAAACTGCAAATTCTGCCTGTTCAGACTCACCTGTGCTGTGTCTCCAGATATATTGGAGATATTCTTTGACCCTGAAACTCCTCTCTTGTCTGCTTGCTTTTATGTCTCTAGGGCTTGATCTGCTGGAGTCGGTGGAAGCTTTGCTCTTGATTACAGCAGGACGTGTCTAGGCTTGGCCTGAGCACTGATGGAGTCGAAATTGCGGCTTTTCCTCTGCTTCCTTATCTACACCTTTGGACTGCAGTTTAACTGTGCCAGTTTCACCCAGACCCCTGACTTCACCTCCTGCTTTGCTGCACCCTGTCACCTTTGCTCCCTTTGGGATCCTCATCTTGACTTGAGTCCTGTCTTACCTATTGCCACTCCAGGTAAGAACAGCTGTGATGGTTTGGACCATCTAACCCATGGATCTACTCTGCCTCCAACAGTGGCCATAAGCAGACTCCTAGGAAAAATCAAGAACAGACTAACATGTAGATATTTCTCCCTTAATACAACCACAGCTTCCAGCTATTCTCAGCTCAGAGGATTTCCCGAACCTGCTGTGGTCTGCCTGTGAGCATGGACCCCTGCAAGTACTTGGGAGCACGTAAGCTCCTTGCAATCGCAGTGTGCTTTAGGAAGGACCTCCTCGGCAGGTCCGCTGCCTGCTGCATGACAGACTTTGTCCTTTCATTTCCTTTGAACTTGGCTCCTACCAGCTTCACTAGCTGATCTCCCATTGTCCTGGAGACACAATCAACACTTGACCCCTACCGCTTTCTTTGTGTTGTTAATGATTTCATAGCTTTCCGTGTACAGTGTCCCCCATATCATCTCTTTTACAGCTTGAGAAGCCCCAGTCTCCTGCACTGTTCCTTGTACAGAAGTTGTGTCACACTTTTGCTCACACTATTACTCTTCCCTGAACCTTTCCCAGCTCTTCTCTATCCTTTTTGAGGGACCAGACCTGCACAGAGTCTTCAAGGTGTGCGTGCAAGATGGATTTATACAGCAGCACAGCAACGTTTGCTGCTTTATTGGCTTTTCCTTTCCTAGTAATCCCAAACATTTATTTGCCCTTTGTTACTGAGCAGTGATCTGATGTTTTCAAGGAAGCATCTACAGTAGCTCTACAAAGGCCTCCCTCCTGACCAGCAGCAGTGAGCACAGAAACCATAATTTCTACATGAAGCTGGAGCTGCTTCTCGCTAAATGCATTTGTGCTTTACATCTGCCTAGACTGAATTTCGTTTGCCATTATATGGGCTGGTCACTCTCTCTCTTTAGGTCTTCCTTGAGTTTCTCACCATCTGCACTCATATTCACTACCAATAACTCTGTATTATCATTAACATTTGTGACCTCCCTGCTCACCTCCTCTGCAGCTCTGTGCTCCGGCTCTGCCCTGCTGTGAACCTCTCTGCCCTTTTCTTGCTTTCTCCACTCCAAGGACTCACAGTGTCCTTCAGATTTCTTCACCTGGACCCATCATCCTTCACATGTGCCATGTGCAGCCTACACCATCCAGAAAAGCCATACTTTCTTCATACTTTCTGACACTGCCAGCTCCCTGCTTTGCCAAATGGTTGTAATCATGGCAAACAGAGTTGTACCAATCCTCCGTGTCCAGGGGCAGGCTGTCCCTGCTGCAAAGGACAGAAGGGACAGGATGGGATGCTCCTGCCAGGCAACTGAAGTAACATTTAGGAATTTTTGAAATTCACCCTGATGTCATTTTTATTTTTTGAAGGCTTTAGAAAATAATACTGTGGGCTTTGTGAACAGGAAGAAGAGGATTTATTATCCTTTCTTGACTCTAGTGGTTACCCAAAGTTTGGATTGTTTCAGTTAATTATTTAGTGTCAGGATTGTTTCAAAACCTAGCTGTTTATTTACAAAGAACAGGCACTGCCTTCTTTGCTTAATATGAGAAAACACTTGACGCATGAAGATGCTTTTCCACATAAAACTCAACAGAGAGATCTAGGCAGTTTTCTGTGTGCATCATAAATCTAAGTGCACAGCTAACACATGCCGAGACAGAGTCTGATGCATCAGAGAAGGTTTTCAGGTAGCTGGAGGTGAGCAGACACCTCCAAGATGAGCAAGGCTGGCTAAATCCCCAAAAGCTCATGAGTTTGTCTCAGTGTCTCTCCAGTACACCCTCTGTTGCTATGCCCAGACTAATGGGAACAGGAGAGAACGGGACCTGTTGCCTATAGAAAATGCACCCTTTCTGCCGAAGCTGTTTGTGGCTGCCGCCCTCCCTGCCTCACAGAGCACTTGCCTGGTGCCAGCTACATCGCTGCTGCCTGAGGAGCTCTGCCAGCGTGACCCAGAGCTGCACGCATGGAATAATTCTTCCCTAGCACAGCTCTGATTGCTTTAACAGCTGAGCACTGAATTTAGGTATTTCTACACGAGGCGCAAGTGGGTAGGGATGGGACCCTGGACAGACAGAGCTTTGTGAGAATACACAGACCAGCTCTTCATTCAGGGAGAGAAGGAGGCTCCTGCTGTTAAACTCCCACCACCGAGAGAAGAAGGGTGTCAGTGGAAATGAGACACCCTGATGTAGGAACAAATGACTGGTTTCATCCAGGCCCATGTGGGATGGTTCTGCAACAGAAAGAGGGACAAGGGCTGGTGTTGCAATGACTTCTGCTAGCAACCATCACCAGTTACTGTTGTGCCAGCTTTTGTGTAGTCATCTCAGGCTTTCAAGTGTTTAATAACTAGTAAAAAGTCCTTTCTTTGGCTGAAATTTGGCATATGAAATAGAAAATTGTTAGGAATACCGTTGCACCTTTTTTCACCCAAACAAGTCTGGTGGTTTTCTGCTCTTGTTTTGGGGATGACTGTTCTCATTTTGGAGATTCCTTCTGGCTATTGCAAATGTAAGAGCAATTCAAATCATATTTACATTTCCTTATGTTTTCCCATCTCTAAAAGCATTATTAATGGACTTAGGGAGCCTGTCACTTGTTAATCTCTATGAGTCATACAAAAAAAGAGATCACTATTGTATGTAGTCTACTTTCTGTTGTCATTTCTCGCTGACTTATCTCCTCTTGAGCATGGGCTTGCAACAGCTGCTGTTGCGGGCTTGTTACCCATAACCTACATCTGCCTTTGCACAACAAACTGGAATGAAAGCAGTGGACTGAAAATGTCTTTCTAGATAGAATTGAACTTAATTCTCTATTGCCTTTTACTTGGGTGGAACAAGAACAATGACACTGTATCGTTGTATGCCATGTCACTGTATGTTGTGTAAGCAGCTCTACCAAATGCAAAGCAGTGGAAAGGAGTGCCTGGTGGCATTGTACAGCTCCAGTCTCCTTTGACTCTTTGTGGTCCAAGAGTCATTCAGGCGCATCTCAGACCTGAGTGGTATTATCTTGTCTTTAAAGTTTTGTAATAATGAAGAGAGCACAAGAAAAATAAAAAAATACTTTGGCTGACTTGAACTGGTACAGGCCAATGAATTACCATGAAAATATTTTTTTTATTGGATAATTCTTATGATCCTTGCTGCAAATATGAAAAGGAAGCATGGCTTGTTATGTGTTAAGTTTCTACTCTGAAGTATTTTGTTGGAAACTAGTTGCCTCTCATATGAAATTAATAGAAATTTCCTATAGCATATGTGATATAAGTAATTGCATTTCCCCAGACAGTGCTCTATACATTAATTATTCATTCCATTGCTGGTTATTTTGTCCTTAATCCAATAATAAACTTCTAGCTGTTCAACTCTGAAATCTTTTTGGTATCAAAAAGCTGGCAAAATTCATAGCATTTGTTATTGGGGAAGTAGTTCTGTGTTGGTAGACTCCGCTAACAATTAGCTCTTGGCACACAGTCACTTAGAGCTTGTCCAGACAGCAGTTTTTGCAAGATTTGGCTTTGCATTTGCAATACTTCAAGTCATTTGCAGCACTATATCCATAGTCACTTTTAGGCCAAAAAATATATTCATATATATGTTTTCCTTAGGTTTTATTTCAATCAGACAAATCTTCTGATGCAGATTGAGCAGCAGCTCAACCTGAAGTGAAGGCCAGGAGCCCACAGTGGGGGGTGGGAAGGGTGAAGGACTGCATCAATCACTGCCGTTAAACAAAATGCTTGTTAATCTTTGCCCTTAGCGTGCAGCAAGCACGAGGGAGCAAGCTCTCGTCTGGAAGAGTATTTGGAGAGAAGTAGCAAACATGCTATAAATTAACACCCTTGCTAACTTAATGGAAACCTTCCTGCCTTAACAACCTGCTAGACAGAGGTATGATTGATCCCGCTATCCGGCAGTGCTCCCCTACCACAAAGGAAATCTGTGTGCACTGTGGTGGATGGGTGGAAATGAGTGCACTGAGAGCAGTTGTCCCAGCCAAAGACCTGGCCACGTCCACAGCATTCCCCACAGCACTGGGGTTGCCGGGTCCTACACCGTGCATGTTGCTGCAGCCACAGGAGATCTGCCACCAGTGAGAACACAGCTGAGATTTATTAGAAGGAGCTGTGATTTAAACGAATTGTAAACAGCCTGAGCGTGCTGTGGTTCATCTGGACTCAGCTTGCTCTTTGCCTCTGAAGCTTCTGATTACCAGGAACCTGACTACAAAGATGTAGCTCCTTTCATGCAGTGTCCTGCCAGGCTGGGTCACAAGTGTGCTACTGAGAGCACGCATGGGTCTACTCCTGTATCTACCACCAGGTCCTCCTCTGCATCTCTGTGGGAGGCATCAGTCCCTCTTCTTTATTATAAGGAAATCTGTGCAGTGAATTGCTAAACCATCCAGCATCTCAGCCATCTGGGAGATGACTATAAAGGCGATTGCTCTGTCAGCTCTTTCTTATGCCTCTACTGTGGAAGTGCATGTGTAATCCCACTGAGAGCTCCGGGCTAGCAGACTGTTTTGTTACCATCAGTGACAAGTTTGCTAAAAAAGAGTATCCTGCTGTTGTCATTTTATATATTTTTGAGGGGTGCTGAGGTTGGAGGTGGGAAGCTGGGGAATGCCATGCAGTGGAATCACATGAGGAGGCACCAGGAGGCTTTGGGTCTCCTTTAATATGAATCTACCCTGGTTAATCCTGACAAGAAGTTGTTTCCAGCAGCTTGGCTTGCAGGAATGAACTGGGAGGGTCAGTCCAAAGCTGGCCTTTGCTGTCAGAAGGAGGTATTTTACATACAAGCCCTCTGCTGGTGCAAACAGTGGAGGAAAGATATATCCTTCAGCTAGGGCTGAGCAAAGTGAGGAGCCGGAAGAGCTGGTGGTGCTCACCTTGCTGGTGTGCCCAACAGGAGGTTGCAGCCGGACCTTATCTTTGCATGGGGTTTTATACAGCAAATAGCTATTGCATGTTTGCTCTTTGGTGAGGAAACAAGGCCTTTTTAAACAGCAACACCTAGGGAGCATTTTTTAGTGCCCATGGACTGGGTACTCCTGTTATCACCTCTGGCAGAAGTTAAGGGCAGACTGGGTTGCAGAGGCACAAATGAACTTGCATGTGGGTAGCTGGCATTTTGGGGGTTGCTTTAAAGCATTTTGACAACTCTCTTGTCCTTGTCCCTCTCTCCCTTGTCCCTCTCTCCCTTGTCCCTCTCCTGCCCTTACACAGCAGCTTTCAGCACGCACAGCTTCTGGGCTTGGACCTTGTGCATTGGGAACAAGTGAATTTGCAGTCACTCTGGGTTGATAATTTCTGCAGCTGGTAGCATTGGTCCCCAGCCTCTCCCCCACGTAGTGTGGGTGGTGAGGAGCTGGGGAGGGGGGAGGCAGCCCAAGGGGCAGCAGCCCTGTTTACCCATAACCAACTGTGCAGGGCAGGGGACAGCTCTGGTATGGGGTGGCAGGAGGGACCCCCGCAAAGGAGGCTGTTCCATGGAGATATGGTGGAGTAGGAGAGAGAGAGAGACCAACATGCAGGTGCATTGCGTTTGGTGGTGCTCTGCTATGTTAGAGGTATCTCTGGTACAAAGTAGTTATGTCATTAAGTGGAGAATGTATACCAGAAACCTCAGCCATGGACCTATCTATCTCTCTAACCTTGTCTTGGTGCCCCTGGGCAAATGGCCATGCCAGCCTGCCAGCAAGGCTTCTTGTGTGTGAGAGAGGCTGCCAAAGAGCAGGGCGCTTCAGGCATTTTGGTAAATGTGTGAAAAGGAAGAAGCTGCTGCAGTGTTTCCTCTCTTGAGTCAGAGGCAGCTTGACTTCATGCAGCTGAAATCTGTGTGGGTCCTGGAGCCAGTATCAAGCATCAGGCAGAGGTGACTGGCACTGGGAAAGCCCAGGTGGGAGCAGAGGTGGACAAGCAGCAGCAGCAGCAGGAGCTGCTCCCACCAGTGCACCCCCTTACCTCCCTGGTTGGTTTTTCCTGGGTTGTTTTATCCCCTCTTTAAGGAAAATACTGTTTGTAATTTGGTTCATATTTGGGAGTAAGGAAAATTTACTCATTGAACACCAGTTTAGCTTAATTTTCCTGTGTTTCTACATGAGGGGTTGGGCCAGGGCTATTTATAATAACAGTGTTAAATCTGAGGTCAGGCCTTGTTGCTGGCTGTGACGGCCGGCAGGTCTGCCCTCTACTACTTCTGCTTTTGCATCTCTTTCATCCACACAATTCAGGCTGAAATGTTCCTGGTTTGTTCATGGCTTGCTTCGTTTACACTTTGTTAAACAAGACAAATAACCGTGCTATGTAATGGTGCTTGATTGTTCTTCACCAGATGTGACCTTACACATGTAGAAAGTGGTTCATACCTCCTTTAAAAAAGAAAAGGAGGGTGTGGGGGGTGAAAAAAGCAAGTTGGAGCCCTATCGACCTAGAGACAAAAGCTACTAGGAAGATAAAATGTCATCCAGACGCAGCAGTGACTGAGCCACAGGATGGGTCCAGAAGCAGCTCTCCAGCAGCGGCAGCCTGCCAAGAAATCAGGTGCTGCTGGGGCTGCTGCCATCAAGTTTTCATTTATTTTTTTTTTTTTACTTTGTCACTTGAAACGTGGCTGTAAGCATAACCCAAGGAGAAAGTCAGAGCAGAGGAGGACAGCAAGCAGCCCCCCACCAGGCTGTCTCCTTGCAGCTCCACCTCTGCCTGCCCTCTCCCAGCTGCCTTCATTGACACATAGCTGTGTTTAAATGTATCTCTCTCCTCCTGGTGCTTTTTCACAGAAACCTCTGGCTTTTGACTGGGGAACAGGGAGAAGATGAGCACTTCTCATGGCTTTCTCCATTCCCAGGGATGGAGGCTCTCTAGACCTCTAATGGCTTCTTAATTATCCAAATCCAAAATTTTTTCAAGACTTTCTCTACCTCATGCATCATATGGCCATGTTAGAGCCGTAAGGACATGGCATGTGCAGATACGCAGGAGGAAGTGCAGCAAAAGGAACCATTTTCTCATTAACTGTATCTACTGAGGACTGTATTTATGTTAAGCCTGGCTGTCATGTTTCAGCCCTGTGCAGCATGCCACCCATGCAAGACTTTTATTTTTCAACGGATTGTATCTCTGGGGACTTCTGTGATTTCTGGCTGCTGCTTGGCTCAGAAAAGTGCCCAGGTCCTGACCCAACCTTGCTCCTCTGGTGGGATTCTGACATGTTACTGCCCATTAAGGGTGCCCCTGAGGTTGTTTTGATCAGGGGATACAATGACTGCTGCAAGATGGGGGGAAAAAACTGCAATGCCTCCAAATATCTGTTTGCTTTTTAAGTTTCTGCCTGCCGTTTTGGCAGGTAGCTAGTGTATGCTGGGAGCTTTCAAATCCTTCTCCTGCTCAACATGGCACTACCTCCTCTGTCCACACCAGGCTGGTACTGCCTGGCGTTTCCACCAATGCAAACCCCTGCGTTGGCAGAACCCACATAATGATGTTAATTCTGGGGCACCACTTGTAGTGTTACTTGGCCTAGTCCTTAATTGTATGAACAGCAGTGATACTAGGCAGTGTAACAGTCTCCCCTTATACTTCAGTAAGTAAGGTCATTTCCGCTGCAAAGAGTAATATAATGACAGGTGATTTCTCAATGGCTCTTTTAAGAAGCAACAAAGAGAAGGAGAATTTGCCCATGAAAACATAAAATTGCCCGTCTGAGCAGGTGCATGGCAGCGCAGCAGCTCCTGGCCTGACAGCCTAGCACCCAGCAGCACCAGGCAGGCACGTGGACAGCTGTTCCAGCTGTGCTCAGTGCCATGGGCTGAGTTCCGAAGTCTTATGGCCACAAAAATAATGGATTTTTTTTCATTATGGAGCACATAACTCACTTGAGACTGAGCTATGCAGAGATGGCTTAGCTCACTTTATATGTTCCCTAGTCTTGCAATTCCTTTTCTGAATAGTAAGCAAAAATAAACCAACCCGAAAAGGAAATTATTCCTCTGGAGACCTTTGATAAGTGCTATTTATAAACCCTCTCAATTATTTTTTCCCATCATGGAAGCCTGAGAGGCCAGTCTGTGCTCTTTGTGATGTGCCTGCAACGAGATGTGGTCACATCTGTGGAGTATTCCCATCTTGGATGTGATTCCTGCCGCTCTGCAGTGTTGGAAATAGGCCCAGCTGGCAGAAGCCAAGCCCTTCAAAGCAACCATCAGTTCTGTGTACCGGTGATTTTTTTTTGGAAGGGGTTGGTTTAGGTCCCCCTCCATTGCCGCCTGTTAATACACAGAAGACTACTCCTGTTACAGTTACCCCTGAGTGACTTACAGCTGAGCCGCTTCCGTGTAACACTCTGGAAATCACTGAAGCTGCAAGGAAGTGTTTACCAAGTTTTAAAGGAAAAATGAGCCTGCCCTCTAGCTGCTGCGCACACACACGTCTCCTTCCCTGGCATTCCTACAGCAGGCAGGACAGCATCAGCTGTGCTTCCTGGGCTCTGCCGGTTCAGAGGCTCCGGGGCTCCAGCTGGGTTTGCTACGCGGTTCCTCTGCACGGCGATGACCAGCCATTCACTGATGTAGTACAGCTGTGTGACTTTTGCACAGCAAAGCTGATTGTCCAAGCCACAGGGCAGCAGTTTGTAGCGCGAGTTCACCCGCGTTGCCTTCATCGTGGTGAGGAAGCAGCCCTTGAAGGGCAGCACCATTTCTCGCAGCCCTCAGGGTCGGGTGGTGCGTAGCACTTCAGGTCAGCACCTGAATTTAAACCAGGTGTAAGATAAGGGCCACAGCAAAAGTGTGTTTGAATGCCAGTTCAACTATGTATATAGATATCATTTGGATAAAAGGATCTTGAAAAATGCAGGAGAAAGCGAGAGGTCATCTGTGTGCTTGGGGGTCTGATACTCTAAAAGCATAGTGCCCCTGAGATGTTGGAAAAGTTCAGCATTTGGAAGTTTTAAATGATGAGAAGACAACCTGATGCTTATACTTGCTTATATATACTGGCACAAAAGCACGTGGCACCATACAAACAGATTGCCGCGCAAAGCAGAGGCAGGGGCCGTGGATTAAGAAGCTGATGGCTTGAGGCATGTGCTGCTTCAAGAAGCGGGGTGCACCTTAAAGATCTTCTGGCTTTCAAGTCTGAGTAATTAAATTGACTGCAAGGAGACAGTAATTTGAATTGTGGCTGGATACAGTAGTTGTTTAGGAAAAGCGAAAAGAGGGAAGGTTGCACCTTATGGGTCTTTCCCTTATGGGTCTTTCCACAGTGTTTCCTCACTTTCTGTCTGTTGTTCTGGAGTTCATCTAAAAGACCCAGAATATAAGATCAGGCCCTTAGCATACCATAATGTAGGAAAAAAAGGAGGAGAAAGCATGAATGGATAAGAGGAGAAAAAGGAGCATTTTCCCCTTCTCATACTGGGAAGTTGCTATATGTGTTCTACTGGTTACATTGGTGAGGGGAGAAATTATTTCAGGGATGTCAGCATGCCTGTGCGTGTTTGTTGTCCATGGTGAAGCCTGGCAATGGCCATTCACAAACACAAAATAATTTCTCCAAACGGTCTGAAAGGAAGAAGTTGTAAACCATTTCAGGAATGTTGAAAGAATTGCTTTGGTTTTAGTTGGGGTGTTTTTTTTGGTAGTGTCCCTCCTCACCCCCCCTTCCCCTCCACCCTTAGAAAAGTCAAAAAGTTTTTTGCAGAGAAAAGAAAACATTTGGCACTTTCACCATGGACTATTTTGTTTTCAACCATTTGAAATGAAAGAAAAGGAATTAATGTTTGGGGAAAGTGGTTCCTTTTTTATTGCTACCTCTGCCTAATGCAAATGCTGGAGATAACATGGATCACGTCTGGATCCTTTCTTTGCCCAGAGCGACTTGGACACTCATTGCCTAAATTTAATGATGATGAAGTTCCTCCTTTTGTAATGGCAAATATGCACTCTGTGTCCTGTGGCAAGGCATCCTGGCAGGAGCTGGGCTCATCCTGAATGACCCTGGTGCTGGCAGTCCTCAGAGAGCCCATTGACCTCTTCTGCAGATGCTGTGTCACTTTGCCAGCCACACTTAGGGGCTGACCAAGGCACAGAGGTATTTATTAACACAGTGGTCAGGCCACCGTGCTGAGAAGGGAGCAAGACTAATCAAATTAACTCTGTTGGAGGGAAAATATAGTTTTTAACCAGAACTTCTTGTTTCTTGGAGAAGCGGCCTAACCACAAGGCTGTGGTGTTACACCTTTTGTCTGAATGAAAATGGCTGTAGGGCACTCGAAAGTAGCTCTTGAGCTGATACAGTCCTCTCCGCCCTTTGTGAGAAGCTAGGAAGAGAGAAAGGGGAAGACCAGTTTAAAGCTTTCTGGTTTAGTTTTTTCTCGGAAAACGTGGATTTTAATTTACTTGTGAATTTTGTGGCAAGTGTCTGCTACCACCGAACGCTTAGAAGCAAAATGTGCAGCCTCCTCCCCACCAGACATCTGGCTAAGGCGGTGGGGCAGAGCGGCAGGGTGGGCAGGCGAAGGGGCTGGGGCTCCAGGGAGGCTTTGAACATGGTGGTCAAACAGGAGAGAGCCGTAAGTGAAGCCCAAGGTGCTGGAAATTTCTGTCTCTGAGGGTGTAATGAAGAGTGAGAACTTGCTGGGGTGGACGAGGGGCAGCTCTTGGGATGAGCCGTCAGGGCGGAGGTTTGCGGCGGTGCCAGGGGTGCGCCGCGGCGTGCGGGACCTCAGCTTGCTTCTTCCATAGCAAGGGTGAGACCTATGGAACAGCTGGCAGAGGCAGCCTGTCTGAAAGTAATGTTGAACGAGGAATTTCCCCACTTCGGAAGCCACTAGGTGGCATGTGAGGTGCAGCAGAAATGAAGCACAGTAGCTGGAGGCAGCGTAAAATGCTCGGTGGCTCGGCATCGCTGGAGGGGCCATCGCCCGGCCCGGGGAGCTGCTGCGCAAAAGCCACCTCCTGGTACTAACTCCATATTCTAACATGTCACAAATGTCTGAGCGTTGTGGTTTTCTTTTTCTTTAAAAAAAAGAAAATAAAAAGTTGGGTTTCTGTGGGACACAGTATATTAACAGGCAGGATCCAGCCCACCATTCTCCGTGGGGACCTCCCAGCATACCCCTGTGCCCCTCGGGGTGCAAACTGGGGGACATAGCCACCCACCCCCTTGGCAGGCTGGATCTGAGTCTTTGCAGCAGTTACCCCCAACCTTCTGCTGTGTTTTCACTTTGAATTTAAACAGGGTGTTGTTTTACATGAACATTCATCAGCTAGGAATTTATCTCTATATTTATATATAATATGATATGATATGATATGATATGATATGATATGATAAAATATAATGTAATATGATATTCTATTCTATCATATTCTATTCTATTCTATTCTATTCTATTCTATCATATTCTATTCTATTCTATCATATTCTATTCTATTCTATTCTATTCTATTACGTTATATATAAAATATAAATAAAATTTGTATTTTATAAATGTCACTGAACAGCCACCATTAGTCTCTACCTACTATTGCAAGGGACAGTGTTGAAGCAGTTGTTCAGCTTTGTCACCTCTGCCTTGTATTGAACCATTTGGTAGTTTTCTTGTAGTATTGTGGTTGGTGGGTTGGTTGGGTTTTTTTTGTTTGTTTGTTTGCTTATTCGTTTTTAATGCTCAAGTTGAACAAACTCCAACAAAGATCCCATGCAAGCCCAGCTGACTAATCAAGGCTACTAATTTCTAGTGATGGGTCACAAATCACAAATATATCTTTGTTTCAATAGCTAAAAGCATCTTCTATGATGTGCTTTTGATTCATTCCTCTGCTTGCATACAATTGCAAGTAATGCCGCAGAGGTCTCTTAAAATTCCCCCAGTGCAGCCTTGGCAGAAGCCAGCTCAGAAACAGCCCTCTGAATCCTGGCCCTCTGAATCACCTGGTCATGGCACAGAATGAATTTTTCTCCCAGCTATTCAGCTTGCAGGAACATTTTCATTTGGAAGAGAAAACTTAGTTTATCAACTGATGGAATAACATGTTGAAATATGTGAAAAAATAAAGGGTACCTCTACAAAAATGTGGAAGCATAAGTAGCCCTGGCTATATGTAAAAGGATGTAGGTTCCACCTACTAATGAGTCCTGGTCTCTAGGAAGAGGGAAGCAGGGAAGTGTTTTGGAAGGCAAAGATGGAGATTAGGCACCTTACTTCTGCGCTGGACATCCTTCATGCAAGTGCCACCAACCACCCATGAAAGCTGTAGGTTGGACATGTGAAAGGTGAGACCAGGGACATGTTCCCACTCTATTTCTTGCAATAAGAACCCAGCCCCTACCTTGATTATGAATCACAGGGGCCCATCAGTAGCCCTGGAGATGGCCTGCTGCTTTTTACCTTTCTGCCCCAGCGGGTATGTGGGTAGTGTTGGCTGGATGGTCTCCATCGGAGTCCTACACGGCCGTCAAGGACTGTCAAGACATATATACTTTCTAATACTTGAAGTCTTGAGCAGATTTATAAATGAAGCAACAGTTTGGAAGTTTTAGCAAAGACTTGCTGGTCTGACTACCTGTGTTTTTTCAGCATAAACACTACTTAGGGTTTTTTCAAAGCAAACCAAAGTGGTTGGTGTTGTAATTTCAGCATTAGCTATCAAAACATCCCTCTTGGTCGCTCTCTTGTTCCTGCGGTATGTAGCCCTGCCTGGCTGGCTTTTGGCTCTGCAGTTCAGAAGAATCTGTAGAGCTGAGCGAAAAGATGAAGGGAATCCAGCCACTTTAAAAAACCAAACCAAACTCCAGCCCCAACAAAACAAGCTATTTAGTAATTTCTGGCTGAATTTCTCCTTTTGTCTAAGGGTTCAGGCTGGAACAATTGGGCACGGGGGCTCCACATGTTTTTGCTAGTTCAAAGGAAATAACTCAGTTGTGTAGGAGCAGTGATAGACCTATAATGAGCTATTTAGAGTAGCAATAAGAAAAAATGCGTGAAAATGTTGAGGTAGCATTGGATTTACTGTGATGAGAGAAGGTGCTAAAGGAGCCCAAACTGCCTGTCTCTAATAATTGTTGTCCCCTACACTGTACCTACTTCTGGCATGTTGCCCTCTCCCTCCCTCCTGCAAAGTGCTTCAGCTCATTTCCAGCTCTGCCAGCAAGTGCTTCCCCACCTGAGGACCCAGCTGCTGCTCCAACCCCATCAGAAAATGAGCATGCCCTTGGCATTTAAGTTCATGTAAATTAAAGCACAACTAACTCACCAACTGGCATCCTAGACCATGTACAAAGAAGTCAGTAAACTCTGTATTGCCTAAAGAAGAAGAGGATTGACTCTTTAAATGCATTTAGTTTTGACAGGCTGATGCTGCATGCTATAGCCACCCAGGCACAGAGTCCTTGTAGCAGAAACAGATTTTGGAGTAGAAACCTCCAGGAGAAACACCCAGACAGACAGTTTTGCTCTTACAGATGTCTGAGAAATCAAAAGTTTCCACCATCCACTTCAGGATGAACCCAAACTCCTGGGACCTTTGCTGTTTAACAGAAAGGTCACAGAGATCTTTCTTATCTCCATAATAGACTAGAAGTCACCAGAAAGGCATTTGCTGGCCAATGACCTGGTTTCAGACTGGAGCTCTGCACCCTCTTGCCCACACCCAGCAGGATGGGATAAGGCATGCCAAGGTAGCTCCCCTTTCTTGAGGGGAGCAGTTCCACCTTGTTCTGGTTAAAGTTTATTTGCAGAAATCTCAACCCTTGCTTTCCTACAGCCTGTCTACTATCCTCTCTGCAGGAAGTCCCCTCTCCCAGAACTGGGGATGGTCTCCCTTGCTTGGAGCACAGGTTGTGTGCCCACATTTTTGTAGCACTGTAGCCTTAGACTGGTTGCCTGGACTGGTGCCTTCAAGTTATTGATGTTTATCCTCTAATGATGAGCTTAATCAGTTCCCAGTAGTGTCACCTTCAGCTGGTGACAGGCTACTGGCTGGGTGCTAGTAGGTGACGTTAAAGAAACACAAAGTGGACTGGAGGAGGAAACCTCATGTTGATGATAAGGGAGGATGCTACAAAGGACTGACCAGGACCCCATGCCTGGTCTGTGGCCATATCACATCTGACCTGTTCCGCAGGGTCTTGGCTACACGAGCTGGGCTTCCAGAACCCCAGCAGGTATGAGCAGAGGGTTTTGCTGCTGCTATTGCAACACCGGTTCCCCCAAGAACTTTAGCTGAGCTCACCACTGTTCCACCCAGACTCCTTGAAAAAAAGGTCTCATGGCCTCACTTCTGGAAGAGCTTATTTGCTCACCAGAAGTTGGTGGCCCAATCCAACTTGAGTGATGTCAGGCACAGAAAGGGAGGGACCCTGTTCTTTGGCCTCAGGCCATGCCAGCAATGAGGACATGCCTGCAGCACTCTGTCAGCAGGGATGTTTTTCTTTAACAACAACAATATTTTTTTCTAAAAATTTTCTGCAGTATTGACTGAGAATTGCCTTGCTCTAGCCAAATTGTCTTGCACTCTAAGCAAAAACATCTAGTCTGGTAAAACTTTGCAAAGTAGAGGCGGATCACTTTGTTATTGCAATAGAAATGTTTCTTAGATCTGTGGGAAAAGAATAAGGTTCCTCAGGTAGCGCAAGTTTATGTGGCATTTCAGCTAAGAAGGGTATGATCATGTGTTTAAATTGCAGCTCAAAGCTTTTAGTGTATGTCCCTAGCTAAAGGGTCAGCTTTGGTTTTCCGGACACCGTGTTGCGCTCTGTGGTACAAACCAGAGGCAGCTCACTCGCAGAACACAGGGAAGAACCTGCAGGTCTTCCTTACGGGAAGGTTCATAATGTAAAGAATCAGAATGAGATCACAATTAAAAAAGATTTGGATGCATTCAGATTTTGCACGTTGAAAGCTGCGATGTTTTGAATGTCGAAGTATTTTTATTAGGCTATGAAGTAAAAATGTTCTGTTCTGGCAGTGCCAAAATAAAACTTCCAGCCTTACCCAAATAGGTGTTTACATTTTTTTCCTATGAAATGCCACTGAAATCTTCCTGTTTCCCGGGGATTCTGGGTTTCAACACAACTCTGTTTTCTGTTTGAAAATTTTCAGCTCTTTGTAGCTGCAACTGCTGGCTAATATAGGATCAGTCCATCTACCTGCTGTACAATTTTGCTCTAAGAAATTCCCCCAACTGCAGCATTTTAATAAAAGCTGTACCAATGCATGTATGTTTAAAATCTGGTTAGAAACATCTTACCTGCAGTGTGCCACATTCTGAAAGAGCATTATCATTACAATAAAATCTCTCTTTTCTTTCATCTGTGACCTACTTTGCAGTAATTTCTATCAAAAAGTATAAATATCTCATGAACAAAACTGTCTATGTTGCATTTTTTATCTTTTTTTTTTTTTTTTTTTTTTGTTAACCTTAATGAATCAAGGCCCCAGAAGTCCAGCTGGCACCGAAGGTGATGCTTATTGTATGTTTTGGGCAGTTGAGGAGCTGGGGAGGTGAGGCTCTGACATGCTGGGTACTCTACCACGTGAGCCTGCAGCAGAGCCTAGGAGACCAGCAGCAGCAGCTTCCCAGAAGCTCGGGACAGTTTCATTTCACTTTCCTGAACCTAGTCATTAAACAACCGGCGGGGGGGGGAAGCAGCTCTTCTGCTATGAAGATTGTGGAAAGCCTGAAGATGTTTTGCGCTTCCTCAGTTCCCACACAATCTATTAGTACATGTGATGCAATGCTTTACTGTAAAATGTAGAAGATTCAGCTTGCAATGTGCCAGATCCTCTGCTTGTCCTTGAGTTCCTCTGCCGAAATGCGGTGCTCGCACTGCCCTGTATTTTTAGCTCCTTTATCATGAGACAGAAGAGCTGGACAGATACCAGGAAAACTAATAGCCTGACTGACTGTGCAGAGGCACAGTACATGGGAATAGCCTCTGTGTCCTGACAACTGTGCCAATACACAAGGTGAAGGAGGGAAGGACTCTTCTGACTAATCGTCCTGTAACTGCACAAGCAAGAAGTGACAGAAGACAAAACATTTTTCCACTTGGAAATGTTATTCTTTTAGGGGCCTTACCTTCCTCCTGCAATGATGTGGTGGCAACCTGTGATAAACACGAGCAGCACAATGAGCACTAAGTCCTAGTTAGAGGGTCAGGAACAAACCTTGAGCCACAGAACAGAAATGCCTTTTTGAATGCATTTATACCAACTCCGTGCAGTGATTCGATTTGCTGACAAAAATTCTCAAGGGGTTTTAATTCCATTTTGTTTTGGTTTGGGTTTTTATTCTTTTATTTCTTGCAATCTAGCCGTTGGAAGTTGATAGCAATGGTAGGAGCTATAAAGTGTAATTATTACAGTTGCTGTTCTGATTTTGGTTTAAGTTCCTTGAAGGCAAGGCTTTTATGAGCTGCAAATCAAGGGCACGCTGGTGAGTGCTTTCCTGGCTTTCAGAGAGTGATCAGCAGTGACAGCTAAAGAACCCATCTATTATTTATCAGATTTATCATAGTTTTGAGTTTTACCCTTTATATCATGCAGGCAGTGGAGTGGAGTAATAAAACACTGCTGCATGGGAAGTGATTTAACATCGCATGGATTGATCCAAAAATAAACTTGACCAGCATCCAGGTACAGGCAACATGGACACTAGAATCTTTATGGAGGAGGTGGATTGCCAAATGCTGGGGTTTCTTCATCGATTGTTCCTTATGATGTCTTTCTTTTAAAAAAAAAAATGGAACTTTTGTCCATACTGACAATCAGAAAAGGCACTTTCATTGCCTGTTTATGCAGAGGATGGTGGGCCAGCATGTGCCAGACACTACTGTTATTACCAGAAGTGCTGCACCAGCTTGGAAAAATGACCTTTCTAAGACTGATCCTGGGTTAAATTTCTACAGAAAAGCCTGGCTGCTCTGCTGTCACTCCAGGACACCCCATCTGTGGGAGCAGCATGACTCCTCTCAGCCTGGCACCCAGCGCCTGATGTGCTACACCAGGAGATGCTGATCCATGGTAGTGCCCGTAAGAAATGCCCTCAGACTCTGTAAAGTATCGTTTAAAATGCTGTTTATGAGAAGTAACACTGCAAGGATAAAATAGCACAGATAATCTTCCATCCCTTTAGATGCCAGGAACCCTGAGCTGTGCACCCACACGCAGCATGCTGTGCAGACCCCTCCACTGACCGGGTTACCCCAGTTTGAGCTGGTTTAGGATTTTCTTACAAGAGAACAACTCTGTGCATCATTTCTACTGTCAAGCAGAAAGGATGTTTGCATCACAAGTCCTTGCCGCACTTTTGGACAAAAGCAAGGCCAGGCTAGAGGTGTAATTGCTGGCACCAAGTGGGAGCTGCCCGCAGGCTCCTGTGTTACAAGATGGTGGTGAAGTTTGTCCTGCAGCTGCAGGGTGCCCCAGCACAGGAATGCAGTGCACGCATGGAGCTCCGTGGGTCCCCAGCTCCTCTGCGCACAGTGCCCCTCTGGTCAGGCTTTGGTCAGGTGCACTGAGGCTTCCCCGCACCCTGGGCTCATACAGAAGCTGTCCCGGCCAGCAGTGCTGTACAAGGGAGTCCCGAGGGGGACCTACGGCAGCATCACAGCGCTGCACCATGATGTTATGTGCCAGTTATCCTGCATTCGCACACCAGACTGCCAGCAGTGGTAATTATGGCTCAGACATATGGGCTAATCCATTGCCTCTTGCTGTGAGATCATCATCCTCACAGCACATCTTTCAGCAAACCTGGCCAGGGAGCTTTAAGACACCTGTAAAAGCCCCTCAGCAAGCAAAAACTGAACCTCAGATCAGTGTTGTCAAACTCCTGAACATCACTAAGCAGATGTTCTTCAAACAATGTAGATGTAAGCTTAATTGATGCAAGCAACCGTGAGTGTGTTTGTGCACCAGCTGATTCATGCCGGCATATTTTTGGTTCTACAGCTACTGCAGAAAAATAGAGTCCTCATCCCCTGTGACCCCACCACTGTCATTGCTCAGGCCTCTGCCAAGGGAGTAGAAAATGCTACCAAAGCAGAAGAGCAGCCTGCCTGTTCCTTGGCACTCAGGATGCATCGGTGGGAGCGGGCACAGCGTGTGCACAGGCTGAGCCCTCCTGCCAAAGGCAGACACTGAAGCAATGACCGCAGACCTAGGGGGGAGACATGGTGGGGCTAAGGCAGTAACCTCCCTGAGCACACGATGGATGCTGCAGGCTTCTTCTTGCTCCCTTCAGTACAAGCCAGGAAGAAAATGGGAATGTGTAAGGAGGTGTACGGAGGTGCATGGGGACCCTGACCCATGGTGCTGTGGGGTGCGTGGTGGCTGGTGGGCAGCGGGGGCTGCCAGGACCACCCCTGTGTCTCTGATGGGTTGTGCTTGCAAAGCACCAGTCTCTCAGCTCAGTGCTGCACAATGGCTGCAGAGAAAATCACTTTGGCCCTCCTCACTCAGTACTTTCATGTCTGCTTGGCCAGGATAGTTTTATTTTTCTCACCTTGTAAACAGAGTTGCCTTAACCTTCACAGAGGATTATCACAAGTTACTGGGGCACATCTGGAGCATACAGTGTGGCTGCTCAGGCTTCGAAAATCAGATTATATTTCCCTTTTAAAACCTAGAGCAATGTGTTCTTGAGCCATGAGTCACTTTAACTGTGACATAATCATTTGGATCATTTATGCTCAAAAAAGAAACCCTGAGCATCAAACAACAGCAGGAGGTGGCAAGGGATGGACAAAAGCCTCCAGATGCTTCCTCCCAAGTGAAACCCAGCAGAGAGCGTGTCCAGTGCCAGCAGCAAGGAGCTGCATCCTTGTACCCTGCAAGGGCAGCTGGGTGGGCTCCTGCCCAGTGGCACATGTTGCAGCTTGGAAGGAAGCACTCCAGTGTTGCAGAAACTCATGCTGACATGACATGACATAAAAACAAATGGGCGGTGGTGCTTGCAGCCCGAATGGGGCAGTGCTTTGGAAGCAGGGGGCTTCTCCTGTGCTCCCACTGCTGCACCCATGGCTTCTGCCTCCAGCCCCACAAGTGCCCAGTGCGCTGCTAGCATGGCCCAACCTGTGCCAGTGCCCTGCAGCAGGGCTCAGTGCCACGGCCACGGCCCCAGTGTGCCACGGGGTGGTGAGGGCTGCACTGGCACCCAGAGGCTGTCCCCCAAATGGGGTCCCAGACCCTGACACAGCCCTATAGCAGGGAACGCCACCTTGGGGTGCACCGGGAAGAACAGCCTTTCACAGGGGTTAGACAAACCTGACCTGACAGTGCCTCCAGGGAGAGTTTGCAGCAGTGGGGAAGGATCGATCATGTTGGATGTGATTCAATGGCATGGAGTCGTGCTTCCCAGGGAGCTGCAGCTGACTGCTGCCCCTTCCCTGCCTGCGTCCAGCTCCTGCCCTCGGCCAACAATGGAGCAAAACAACGGCCCAGCAAAATGAAACCCTGAAAACCTCTCTGCTTTCCTCACATGATTGAAATGCAGCCTGCGGTGAGGGGAAGGGGAAAGCACCAGTTTGGCAGCTCTTTTTAATTAGTCAATGAGTAAGCAAGGTCCGACAATAATCTGGTGAAGGTCCCATCATTGTAGGTGGCAACCCCTGACTTACAAGTCCCCTCTTTGACTTCAGCACAGGATTTTGCACTTGTGTAACACAGTCCTGCTGTTATACAACTAACCCCAGCCACACGTTTTCTGGTTTCACTTGTGATTCATGTCACACAGGAGACGAAACATGCTCACTGAACAAAAGCCACATTGCATTATTTAGGTTAAGGTTTGTAATACTCAGACCCTTGAACAGCAACAGGAATATCAAACAAATTGACAGCAGTAAATGTTTACAGGACCAAAGATCACAGAAAATCAATAAAGTCTGTGAGATGATTGTGAGCAAAAACTTCAAAACCAGAGGCAAAACTTTCCAAACTAAAGGGCCAGCAAAAGATCCATCAGTGCTGATGATGCAGTTTGCTTCTTTCCCTTGTATGCCTTGTGCAATGCCACATGTACAGCTCAGACCAAAAGCTTCTGACCCTAAAATCAGGCTTTATATCATGTGCTTCAATGAAAGGACTTGTAATAGGCACAGGGAGCACCAGGCTGGTCCCAAAGGTGTCTGGTTCGTGGAGTGCTTTCCTGGAATTTGTGCAACAACCAAATATCGCAGGCTGGTGCTTCCTAAGCTGCCTTGTGGTCTGTAGGGCGTGGGTCCATGGGCAAATTTTTTTGGTATACAACTCCCACTTGCAGATCAATAACTTTGTGCAGTCCCAAATTCTTGTGTGAGAGTGGAGAGGTGGTGCACAGCACACCACATTTTCAGTCCCAGATGGTGCTCTAACTGCAGGCTCGTTTGTGGAATCAGAGTTAAGCTGGAACTAGATGCAGCTTGGGGCTGAGTCCCTTTGCACTGGGCTGGGGGAAAAGTGCCCGTGACAAAAGGCAGGCAAAGAGGAGGCAGCATCACAAGAGGAGGTGCAGAGGTGGCCAGTCATGGCTGGAATGATGCTGGGCTAAAGGGGACTCTGGAATTGTACCTGTGGTCTCAGAGCTCAGGTGTAATCCCAGGAAGGAGGAAGACTTAATGCAAAGGGCTTGTTATGAGGCTGAGGCTGCCCAGTGCCTTTCCCAACAGATACTTCTCTGGTCTTGTGATCCCTCAGCCCAGCAACCCAGAATATCCCTGAAACAAGAAATCCTGGAAAGGAGCTTCCCATAATCACCCAAGTTAATCTTCCACTCCCCACCTTCCTGCAGCCTGGAGTGGCTGAGCTCTTTCTCTTGCAGCATGACAAATGCAAAGAAATCCTTCTACAGAATTAAGTTGATTAATATTTAAATCAGCAGCTTTCAACCTGCAGCCCGTTAAATCCCCTGGGTACAAGGTAAGTAACCAACAAATGGGAAGCCTACTGTCAGAAAGCTTAAATTTGTCACAGGGGGATCCCACATCTGTTAGGGAAAATATCTGCACCCATAAAGGTAAAATGATCCATAGCCTCCCAGATTTGTGTTTGCCTGTGAAACATCTGATATTCCAGTGGAACGGCATTCCTATGGAGTTAGCATTTAGCCATGAGAGAAAAACAGCCAGGACTAACATTTGGAAAAGTCATGCAAGTTTTACAAATTTGTAAAAATCCATTATGCAAAACCAGTTGTGTCATGCCTGTGTCATTTAATATCACAGGGATTTAAATCTTGGCTAACCCAACTGGCCAGGCCAGTTCTTTTATAATCCTTAAGACAAAAATGCAAAGTCATGTGTATTCTGTGTGGGGCTCTATTTTTATTTCTTGCAGGCTTCTAGCTCTTTCTCCATTGCTGAACTGCTTGCATAATACATTGCAATTTTAATTCAGGGAGAAAAGCATTTTGTGGCTGCCAGTGACCCAGGAGGTAGGAAATGTTTTGCCAGTGAAATAGAGCAGGTTGTTTTATTGGTGACCGAGGAAGAGGAGGAGGTTAAAGCACCACGTGAAGCTGTTCCTGTGTTCTAGCATTTATTAACAAGACAATGCTGGACTGTATGTGCTCTCAGGGGGATCGGTGGTCCATGCTGCAATGCACTTTCATGCTGCACAAGGAAAGCTTTGCTTAAAGCCTTCGAAGGGTGAGAGTGAGTTAAGCAGAGAATGCCGTTTCACCTGGTCCCATTGCACAGGGCATTCAGCATATAAAAAAGCTTTTTGGCTGTGAGCTCATCGTGCCACATCCATATTTATTGAAGATAATGCAGAATTAGACAGCACTGAATGACACTTAGCTCTTTGCAGTACGACAGTAAATAGCCGCATTGAAGTAGGCACATGCTATTTGCCTCGGTTTGCAGATATGAAAACTGAAGTGCAGAGGTGGGCTGCTCAAGGTGACAAATGCCATCTGGCAGGACTGCGATGAGGACCCAGTCCTGCTCTTTACTGGAGTGCCCTTGTGTGACATGTTTCCAGACTTTGTGTTATGGATCAGCTTCAGCCTTGCCGCTGAACTTTTGACCTGTCATGTGTGGCTGTAGCTCAGCAACTGGGACATCCCTGGGGGCTCAAATGGTTGCCCTCCTCTTGGCCCAGAGCACGAATTAGCCACTCTTCTGATTTCTTGCTCTCTGCAGTACTTTAAACACTCTGCCCCACACTGAGCTTCCTACAGAAGCATGTTCATGCTTGGAAGTTATTTAAGAAAGTGTTCGGTAGCTGTTGTTCAGAAGTGCTATAAGGGCAGCCAGGTAGGAGGCTGGATTAGCTGATCTCCTGAGATCTGCTCCCATCCTAACTGATCTTATCTGAATGGCTGAAAAACATTGACATCCTGTTTTCTGGCAGGGATTGTGCTGAGGTGCCTCAGTTGTTTATCACCTGACATCTTGTGAGAGTTGTGGTGGCTCCAGTCCTTGATCTCCAGAGCTGTCGCTGCTGGAACCAGCCTGAGGCCACCAGTGCCTTGGGATGTGTACACCAGGGTTGCTGTCGAACCAGTGGTTGATGGTTTAGCTCTTGAAGATGCTGGGCACGTGTCAGCAGCAGGTTCCTCTCAAATTAATACATAGCTGCCTAGAGTACACTTGGTTTTCATGCAGCTGGCTTTCCTGGTAGCTTAGCCAAGGTGAAAACCACGAAGGAGTGAGGGAGGATATGCCTCTGCCTATGGCACAGTGCTTTTCCTGAGCTTGGAAGACACTAATCCCACTCAGCTATTAAAATACAAATTTTCCTTACAGGGTGGGGCAAGCACTTAAATAACTTGATTTGATTTATTAAAGCCTTTTAACTAACCTGTCACAAGCACTCCAGTAACCTCTGAAAAATAGCTTGGGTCACCACTGCCTTGGGATCTCCTACATTTTCATGCCCGGGCCATACATCACATGCATATAGAGTGTATAGTATGTTCAACATGTGTGTGTGTAATTTGGTTCCCATTCTCACTATATCTGAGCACCTGCTATTGTACTTTTGAGAAGGGAAACACTATTGTCCCAGTTTACAAAGAGTAAACCGAGGCACAAGGAGCCCAGTGCCCAGGCGAGGAATGCCTGACCCTTCCCTGTCTCTCACTGGAAGTCTGATGGGCGTTGGGTAAGAAAACGCTTTTTGGGTTGTGCAGTTTAATTACTTGGCTGGGGGCACAGAGGACAGCTACAAAGAATTGAACCTAGATTTCAGACTAGCACCTCATGCACCAGATCATCCCCCGTACCTCTCCCATGGAGGTAGAATTACAATGTTTGCATAAGAAAAAAAAAAATGCTGTCCTTGGCAAGTACTGATTTTCTTGATTGAGTAGTTTCTCTGGTTTCATAGTTTAATTCAAATCTAAATAGGAATCCAAGTATTTCTAGCATCTTAGTAATGTGATTTTTCTACTACTGTGAGTTTTGAGTTGTCACTGCTTTGAAATTTTCTAAGTTAGAATTCTTAGACATTACACACATTTATACCTGTCACATTGCATTCTCCCACTTGCTTTTGAAAAGAAGGAATCATTAATGTGTTTTTTTCTCATGGGAAAATATGTTTTCTCTTTCCAGAATTACATTGAAATAGAGAATCAAAACTGAGCCTTCATGCTTCTTTTTTCAGTAAATTGAACTATTGTACACTATTTTTCTCTCCATACCTTGTGTTAACTTATGTTTAATGCATGCCATTGTCATTTCCAAAGCTTACATTTTTCAGGGAATTTAGATGCATGTTTTTGGTCCTTTGAGGGTAACACATGATATTTCTAAAGACCTTGGTTTGCTGTCTCTTAATTCCTCTGTTCTTTGCAGGTGTCCTTTTCTGCACTTGAGAATACTTCTCATTATTCCATGGATTCCAGCTTAAAATTACATTCCTTCCCAACACCAGCTGGTTTATCGATTCCTTTGAAATGTGAGCCTGTATGCAAGGGTATGATTGACACACGACAGGTAAAATGACTTCTCCTTAGGCCCAACTCTTACTGAGAATTTGGCTGCCTCCAGGTGAGGCATTCGCAAGTGAAATGCAGGACTCTGCACCCTGTTGGGTGTTTACGGACCCCTCTCCCATGCACAAGAGCCCATGGTCTCAGGATTGGATCCAAAACAGTCAGTGCTCCAGGCAAGCCTTGGAGAGCTGCTACGCCCAGAGCAAGGCAAGAGCTAAGCATCAGCCCCCAGGCACCTCAGCCAGGGCTGTGGGCAGGCACTGAAACAGAACAAGGTCTTAAAAAAAAAGATTGGTCAGGATGAGTTTGGTACAATGCTCTGGGTGATGCTCTGTTTGTATTGAGAAAGGAATGTACTCTGAATAATTAGAAAAAGGTTCCACTGAATGTACTCTGAATAATTAGAAAATATAAGGTGGGCATCTGAAGGAGATAAGGAGACCATCAAGTCAGGAAATCATTGAACAAAGAAAATTGAAAGGTCTACCCACCTAGATCCCACCTATTGTGAATGGAATGATTAGGTGTCAAAATCAAATGAGTATGTATGTAAACATGTTGTGTTACCTCTCACGAAAACTATATAAAATACCTAACTTTTCACTGAAAACCTTGGAGCTAGTTTGTCCAGTGCGAATCGGCTAGCTCCCCAACGCTGCACAAAATAAACACCTTTGCTGCTTACAGACAAAATTAGTCTCTGAGCAGTTACTCTGTGCCGTTTTGGCATCAGCACCTCCAGAAAGGATTTGTCAGGGTGAGTCGTCAAAGATTTTTCTTTCAAGGAACCAAGCAGGACTCACTTCTTTAAAACTGGGCTGGGGAAAATGTGGCTCATGCGCCCTCCTTCCCCTGTGATTCAGGTGATTCAGGAGTTCTTAAATACAGCAAATTAGCAATTTCTAACCATACTGCGAGGCAAATTTGATGGCACTAATCATCTGTGAACACATAGAAACATTTGCATTTTTGGTTGAAAATTTTATGGTTTAGGGATATGCTGGCATTTCTTCTAGGTGGTTCCTTATCAGTTTTTGCTTTGTACATTCCTGCCTAACCCTTCCAATATTGTATGTAGTCTGTCTCTATTTCCTTCTCTTTCCATTCATATCAACCTTTTCAGAATTCCTCAGTCATCTGATGAAATTGCGATCTATTATCCACATCTATACTTTCTAAGACTAATAGGGGAACAAGTCAAGAATAGAAAGATGTGCAAACTAGCATCTTGCTGTGACTTACTGCTACAGTCCCTCCAATTTCTTATTAGACAAGGTGATTCAGGAACTGTGATTCAGGGGATAACAGGTACTTTGGTGGGAAACATCTGTCTTCTGGGATGGGCTTTTTGTTTGCTTGTTTGTTCTTAGATTTGCTGTATGAGGTTTGAATGGTGTTACCTGATAGGCTTTTCAGGTGCAAATCGGCAATGTCAGCACATGAACAAGATGACTGCAGCAATTTCAGACCTATCAGCCTGACCCTGGGAATGTATCTGGAAAAGGTCCCTACTAAGGTGCACTTCCAAAGGTGAGTTGAGGTATCTGGGTCTATGACTACAAAAACTGCTCCCCCACCCGAACCTACCCAGGGAAGTACCACTGATACCACTATCCCTGACCTGCAAGCTCTGTCTGCGTGTAGAGCAGCAGGTCCATGCAGCTCCTCCCTGTCCCAGACATTGCACCTGCCCAGGGAGGGTTTGTTCACATTCGTTGGGCAGTCCAGTCTGGTTGGCCTTTTTGAGGCTGAATCCTTCTTATCCTCACCCTCCTGGTGATGCTTCACCAATCTCCATGAAATTATGAAGTCACTTAGCAGCCAGGTACTTAAAGCACAGAGTTGGGCTGACCCAGCGAGCAGCCACCCACAAAGCCACTCACTCATTCCCCCTTCCCCAAGACAAGGGAGAGAATAGGAAGAAAAAAAGCAAGAAAACTTGTGGGTTGAGATAAGGGCAGTTTAATAGAATGAGGAAAAAACCCCAGAAGTGATGCAAAGGAAATCGCTCGCTACCTCCCACAAGCAGACTGACGTCCAGCCAGTCTCTGAGCAACAGCTCCCTTAGAAGCCCCAGACCTCCCCTTCATGTCAGCAATAAAACTAGGGAGAGGAGGAAGAAGTTGTACAGTACGGAATACCCCTTTGGCCAGTTCAGATCAGCTGTCCCAGCTGTGTTCCCTCCCTGCCTCTGGCCCACTGCCAGCCTACTCGCCGCAGGGAAGCAGAGCGGGGGAAAGAGAAAGCCTTAACGTTGTGCAAGCACGGTTCAGCAATAACGAATACATCGGTGTGCTATCGACACTGGTTTAGCCACAAATCCAAACTGCAGCACCGTACAGGCTGCTGTGAATAAAGTTGACTCCATCCCAGCCAGACCCAGTCCAAGCACCTGCCTGGGACAGAGAGGGGAGGCCGAGTCCTGCTCCCCACACTTGCTCCTGCACTTTATCCGAAGGCTTGGCAGGCTACCACACAGGGGCCAGCCTGGGCAATAAGGAGAAGAAACCGGGGCTTCCCTGCCTGGCTCAGTGTAAGGACCACCAGACCAGTGCCAGCCACTTGTGTCTTTGGTCCTCTGACATCCCCAGCATGTCTGATACCCACTTTTCCGCTGTCAGCTTCAGTGCAAGGGTATGTCCCTGACCTGCCAGCGGTCCTTCCCTGGCTCCTGGAAGATGTGCTTTCAAATCCTCTTCTGGCACAAGAGGCAACTCAATTTACCACATTTATCTTAGGTAAAAGAGGCTGGTATTCAGTATTTCTGCATTTAATGAGACGCCTGATGCTGTTAGTGTGTGCTAGCTGCATTATGAGTGTACTGGACAGAGTCAGCCCCCAGTTGTTCAGTCTGGAGCCATGTCTGCATCTTACCCTGAACACAGGCATGGAGCAGCTCCTCCTGACAGCCTGGGGCCGCTCCAGCCTCCCCTGGGAGTAAGCTGGAGGCCCCGAGAAATTTAAAAACCAGTATTTGTGTGCCTCAGCATGGTGCTAAGCAGAAGTCTTCAGACCCACAGATATGAACAGAATTGGAGTTTCAGCTTATAGCTCCTCCAGCTCACTTGGTCTGTGACGCCACTTCTCCACTCCCTCCACTGAGCCACGGCACATTACCCGTGCTCACAAGCACTCCTTCAGAAAATGTCTGAAAAAACAGTGGCCCATTTCTTTCTATTCTTTCTTTAAATATCCACAATAATCTCTAGGCTTTAAGCAGCTAGTGCCCTAAAAGCATGTGTTCATCTGTATGCTCTATTAAAGACCATAAGCAAGATAAAGGGAAATTTTCAGCTTGAAATAAAATGCGTAGTTACAATTGCCTTAGTTCTTTTCTGGATCTCTTGGTGCTTCAGAATGCATCTGAGCATCCTACATCCACAAGGATAAAAAAGACAATTCATAGGCACATTAATTGTTACCAATAGTAATATAATCTGACTGTCATGGAATCAAGACTCAAATAAAAATCCCAATGTCTGGAAATCAGCTCTGTTGTTTATAATACCTTCTGTTAGAGCTATAACGAGGCAGAAAGGTGAGGAGGAGGTCCGAAGCTGTGTTTCATAGACTATCAAATCGCAAGATGGAGCCAGATTCATCCACATAAATATTTATATTAGAGAGACAAAGCTGCAGCAAATTCTTGGCTGATGTGAAGAGGCTTCAGATGATGTGAATTTTTATGGCTTGTGCTTTCCAGCAGGGCTGTGACAATTCACATCAGCAGAGGAGCTGCTACTCTATAATTAGCCAAATCCTTGCAACAGGGACTGCTGTCACCTTCCCATCAACCCTGCTCTCCACACACAGTTGCTATTTAACCAGTCACAGAAATGCTGCTTATCAGAGCATCTCGGCAGTGCACCAAACAAAAGACTATCTAGAACTCAGGCTCACTGTCAGACAGGCAGAGCCACAGACAACAGCAGAATTAATTCAGGATCTTTAGTTATGTCAAAAGATCAAAGATCAGCAGATCACAGGACACAGTTTCTTTCACAAAATGCCGGATGCAGGAGTTGGACTGAAGTTGCTCCTGAGCTGTCACCTCCGGGTTATGGCAAGGGAGGCAGCATGGGAGGGAGTCGGACAAGCTCACCCATGGGGGAGCAGGGAGAGCACAGGCATCTGCTTCTGATTGCAGCCTGGGTTGCTCCTGCACACGCCAGGGTCTCTGAAATTGGTTTTTATCCTGAGCGTTACATCCAGCAAAGATGCCTGTTAATACAGACAAAATAACAGAAGGATTACTGGGGTGATGAGGTCTTGGCCAAATGCCCTCTATTGCATTTTTCCTGGGGCAGTGGGGGGAAAGGACAAGCTTTCCTGGCCTCGCTGCAATGTGGGAGAACTTGGGTTGACCTGCGCGGCTCAGTGTGCTGCAGTGCTTGCAGCTTCCCTGGTAGGCCAGCAGCCCTGCCCTGTCCATTGTAGCCTGGTGCAAAAATAGGCCAGAAGGGGCTTTCCTGGAGGTTGCACAGTCCCATCAAATGCCCAGGCAATGCCAGAGTTTAGCTGAGGAAAGTGCCTGCGATATTAGAGAAAGACATGGACAAGGCAAGTAATTAGAAACTGGAAACCAGAAAGGTCACGACATTCCTTTGTATAAAGTGAACATAAAACCCATGCCCAATCCACTTGCAACCCTCATTATCCAAGCAAAACCAGGGACTCGCCACAGGCCAAGGAGTGGCCTGCACTGGGGATGACCCTCCAGCTCACCTTCCAAATCACAGACCCACATCTGGGGTCGCAGCAGTGCCTGTGGATGCTCCATGGGGGTTCCCCTGCTCTGGGACATCCATGCGTGGCTGGGCACCATGGACGGGAGCTGGGTTCTGCACAGCATCCCTCAGCTCAACTTCTGGCACGAGCTTGCTGAGGCTGTGGTCTGCCACACCTGGTGCCCTGATCGGACTGTTCAGGCAAGGACCACAGTGCCCTGCCCCAGCATTTCCATGCTGATCTGCGCTGAGCAGACTCGGTGCAGCTCCACGCAGCCCTTACTCGGACCAGGGGTTTAACTGGTCACCTCATACTCCTCGCCAAGCTCCAGGAAAGACTCTTTCTTCGGGACATAAGTGCTATTTCAAAGAAATGCTGCCCTTCAGGAAAATCACAAGTGGGTGTTTTGTTTCCAGGAGTGACTTTTCCCAAGGCTTTTGCAGTGGCGCTGCCTGTGTGGGCTCCCACACCAGCCTGCTCTCTGGAACCCAGGCTGATGCTTTTTTTGGAAGTTTACACAGAATTCGATTGCTCTTGTTCTGCAGTGTGACTGTGTATTTCTACTTCTGGCCTGGAAGATTTGCAGAGTCAGGGCAACCCCTGGGACATTGTCCTGAGGGATGTCTGCATACAGCATCCCCCCACTGCCCCACCTGGAAGCTGCCCTGGCCACCTCTCCAGTTAAATGCTTGAACCCTCCTGAGAAGAGAACCTCAAGATGCCTTCGCATGCTAGCACAGATCACGGAAGTATTATTTAAGCATCCTCAACTTCTTAGAAACAAGGTAAAGGCAGTGGGGTAGGAGACGTTCCCCTTGGCATTACAGCAATATGAAGAGTTATATCCCGTTATATCCCGTTACTCTCGTCTCTGACTCCACCTTCACAACACTTCTGTGACCGCCTCTTTGGCAAACAGGTATTACCTAACCCTTAAGCGAACCCACTCAGTTTATCAAAGTGTAGTTGAAAAGGTAAATTGCTTTATGATTATGACTTTCCACCACCTGTTCCTGCGTGATTTGATTGCAGAAGCTCCAGAAAACTACAGACAGAATTTCCAGATTATTCTTAGAGAGGATATATATAAATGTGTGTGTGGAGTATGTGTGTGTATTTGTTTATATGAATGAATATATGTATATACACACACACGTTTTGCTTATTGTCTTTTATGTGTGTATGACTACAGAGAGAAAGACAGCAAAATGGGTGGGGACCAACTTCCCTCAGCCCTGTCCATGCAGTGAGCTGTGTCCTTGCTTCCCTCCATCTGCCTCCGTGCTCGTGTGTCACAGCTGCTACCATACGCATGGTGCTCCTGCTCACTGCCAGGATGCAGATGTTGTAGCAACTTCAGTTCATGCCACCACTCCTCTGTGCGCCCTCGGATGTGCTGCACAGCCCAGGGCAGCCTGGGCAGCAGATGGAGCCTTCCCAGGGATCTCCTCCCCTGCCAGGGTGATGCACAGACCCAGAGCAGGGCAGACGTGAGGCTTCACTCAGCCCCTGTGCTCTCTGCCCTGGGGACAGGAGGGGCATTAGCCCACAGGCTGTGCCTCTCATCCCCATGAGACCACTCCCCTTGCACACAATGAAGGCATCAACACCTTCCCACCATGGCCAGTGTATTTCCACACCCATTCCGAGTATGAACACGCAACTGCTAGGCAAAAATAGGATCTCAGTTGCTGTGGGGCTCTCAACACTTTGCTGCAGTCATCGACATTGCCAAAGCATCACTGCCCACAGTGAGGATATCGCCACAATCCCCACCTGCAGCCCAGTCTGGTCAGCCCTCTGCCAAACAACAGCTTGGAATGTGCGAGACCAGTGCCAGGCCCTGCTGTGGTCTGGAAGACATCAGTGCACTGCTGGGGTGTCCAGTCCCTGCCTTTGGTACCCTGCTGTGCTTGCTTCTGGGTGTGGTGGTGACTGGTGGGGGGCAGCTCCTGTCTGGGGGGCAGGCAGAAAGACCCCAATGGGTCACAGCCATGATGGTTGTGAATCTGGCCCACACTATTCCTCTTCCCTGTGAGGTCCCTCAGGCTGTGATGGGGATACGGGGATCATCACAGGCTGCCCATAATGACAGGGAACTGCTGGGAGTTCCTCTGGCTTCAAAAGCTCCACCACACCCATCCTAAGTGGTCTTCTGGACATCATCGAGGACCCTACCCTCCTAGTCACCCTTCTGTGACCCTGCCCAGACCCCACTGTGGGAGCAGGGTGCTTATAAGCTGGGGAGGCCACCAGGACATGGCCGGAGCAGGGGTGCCTGTTTTCTGGGGTACATGAAAGGCTTGGAGCCCATTTTGTGTCTACAACTTCAGTGGAAGCTGCTGTGCAGAGGGATGCGGGAGGAAATGGGGAATGGCTGTGGTGGCCCTGGCTGGCTGCACCACCAGGCTGACCAGCAGTCTGGCCAGAACAGCTGCCAGTGAGAAAGCCCTAGGACCATTGTATGTAACCAGGGATTTTGGCAGCCCCAGTCCATGCGAACCTTGCTTTGGGGGTCTGCAGGGCAGGGCTGAACTGCATTTCATGGTGATGCAGGCTGGAATGGGGTCCTGGGCTGTGGGCAAGGCAGGTAGGAAAGGATGAGGCCATGGTGCCTTTCCGCTGCCTGCTGCCTCAGAGGCATTCCTGGTTCTGCCCCCTGCATCAGACAGGGTCTGTCAGACCTCAAAAAGTTCAGTTTTTTTCTTGATTTCATTACTTTAGGCTTGCCACATATGGTGTGAGTTGTGCTGCTCCTCAAGTCTCAGCAGTACCTTGTATGAGCTTTGGGTGGGAGCTCAGTTCATCGAGTGCTTGATGCTTCAGGTCCCTTAATTAACAACCTGTCCGTCTTCAATAATATTGGAAGAACTGGTACAGTGATCCACTAATAGATAATTAAAGGAAGATAATAGGATTAGTGTTGCATAACTTAGATTTATGAAAGATATTACATTCTCATTTTAAAAGTAATGTTAAATTAGTTTGAGAAGTTTGGTTGATAAACATGATGCAATTAGAGCAATACGCTTAGACTTGTGTAAGGAAGATTGCTTAATCTTGTATTCTGACTGAGATAGAGGATAAGACAAAATTGACACTGAATCTTTGTTTTTTTCAGGAGAGATCCAGAAGAAAATAATCATTATTGACAGTGTTGGAGGAATTAGTAAAAATACTGGCAGAAGCAAATAATAAGTATTTCAGTCTGGTAAAATATGATAAAACATCTCTAGGAACAAAAAAAATGCAGGTCATGTTTGCCTAATAAGGTGTTCTGTCTTGCAGAGCAATAATTCTGGAAGAGATTAGGGCTTACTGGTAGATAATCAGTTGTAATGAAATTGCAGAATGATGTTGGGACCTTCAGAGTCAACGCTGTTCTTGAATGTAGCCCCCAGCTTGTCACTGGGCAGGAGCTCAGTAGCGTTTGCTGCCTCCACATTTGGCACAGGTGCAGCTGGAATATGATGTCCAGTCCTGCACTTTGTGCTCCAGAGGGATATAAAAAACATCAGAGAAAGTTCAGCACAGACTAATACCGTCTGAAGGCCTGAAGAACCTCTTACTGGAGACACAAACTACTTGTCCTCTCTAAATGGTCTGTAAGAACCTGGTAAAAGTTTTTGATGTTACAGATAAAGATACAACAGCATTCTTGATTTAAAGTTGATAGGTAAGTTTAAGCGAGAAATACAATATAATTATTTTCACTAATGAGTGAAAAAAAAATATTTCACTAATGACTAAATTGTCATCGATTTGCCATCCCTGAAGAAGTTTTCAGTCAGTGTTTCTCTGAAGGATACCTTCAGATTCACCTGTAGTTACTGGAATTGAATCAAGGGCTACTTTGGGGGAATTAGGTAAGGACTCAGACAAATGATCTCTCCTGGCCTGACGGTTAGATGTAATCGCACAGCTCAGCCCTATGCAAATCTGAAAATCAAAGTCTGAGTTCAGTATCTTTTCATGCACTGCCGCACAATGTTCAACATCTTGGCAAATGCCAGGGAGGAACAGAATTTGTGCTAGTGACTGCAGGGCAGCCAACACACTCCTCCTTCCCTTTGGGGAGCTCCAGTGCTTGTGGTACCTGCTGTGTCCCAGCTGCTGGCTCGGTGGCTTTCAGTACGCACCTGAGCAGCAGAACAGAATTTTATGGCACATTTAAGACATATCAGATGTAAACTACAGAATCCCATTTCCTATGTACCTTTGTGAATGCTATTCTAATCTCCAAGCCTGTGTAGTGGAATTGCAGAGTAAATCATGACTGGTAAGCTTGCATGAAGCCACCTGTGTGAATACCCATCTCATTGCCCTGTGAGGCTGTGGGGAAGGCTTGCCTGGAACCTGCAGTTCTGACCCTCCTTCTCCAGGACCTTAAAGCTGACGTGAGGGGCATCTCTACTCACTCAGGGGGAACTCTGCCAGCTGCCATTCTCTGATGGAAAGCTGGACAGGAGACCAGATCTAGCAGCCAGTGCCAGTGTCTGAGGGCCAGCTGACAAATGTGGCGATGCATGCTAAGCCCCTTGCTCCAGCACATCGCACCAGCTATCGGTTCAGTCCCCATTGCCAGCAGCCGATGAACACCTACACTTTTACTTCATCCCTTGTCAATGTGGGTTGTATCATGCTCCCATCTGATTGCATTAAGAGCAAATGGATGTGAAGCTCCAATCTTCAAAGCTTCTCATGGATTAGGAGTGGCTTTAAGGCAAAGCTTTGTGATCGTCACCTGCTTCAACCTTGGGTTGCCACATCACCAGCAGTGTCTGTCGGTACTTGCAGCCTTGTACGCAACAGTTTACCCAGCAGACTGTAAACAAACATTTGTCAAGAAGATGGTGTGTGGCTCTGCACAGCTCGCACGAACAGTCTGGCTGCTTTATTATGTCCTTCCCCTGGAAACTCCAGTACCACTGGAATTTAAAAGAATGCTGTGATTATGTGTGTGTGTATACATAGACAGATACCCATATGCATATAGGGAGAGCTGAGGATATAAAATGTATATACTACAGACTACAAATATATAATATAAATAATGTAATTATGAAGCAATAGAGTATATTTATATAAACATATATATGAACACATATATATATATGCATTGTGTTGTATGGAAGGAGTTAGAGTCTGTGAGTACAACCACCGCACACATGCCCATCTCTTCTTCTTAGCACCTTCAGCTGGTGTGAATCCAGAGCTGATAAAGGGCACTCAGCCCACAGCTCAGGCATGGAAGCTCCTCATTCTGCTCAGTGCAGTGCTGTCAGCAGCCCCATGAGCTGCTGAATCCTGTCCTTTCAGTGCCCAGCAATTTAGCCTGGGCGGACTCATTTCTGGTGGGATAAGATTCTGAGGTTGGCTGAGACTAAAAGCTAACCTCGGGGCTAGATTTGCACAAGCAGTCTAGACACAGGAGCTTTCTCCTCTGCAAGGACTCTCTCTGCAGGCACTTCATTTTTTTCCTTTTAATTATTCTTTTGAGAAGATTAAAGCTTTGAAGAATTTTTAGAATAAGGAGCAAAAACTAAAAGTCTGCCACTTTGTGTGACTGTGTTTAATAAAATTCTCTATTTTGACTTTGAATGCTAATTTTAAAGCAAGCAGCCAAGAGCACAGGGCATTTCTGATTATTCTGTGCTGTCACAGGCAAGAAGGTTCAGGAATGAGAACGACAAACCAGATGTCATGACTATTACTTGAAACTCTTCTTTCAACGGTCACACACGTTAGGAGTCTGGATCAGTGAGGAATGCTAGCTGCTTCTACAGGTTTCTTGCTTTTTTATTCTTTCAATAGGACTGTATATCCAAATACAGCAGTATCTCCTTTCCCAGCTCAGACCATTAGAGCTTTGTAAATATATAAGTTCATCCCATTTCTTGGTTTGGATTGCATCACCACTTTTAGCAAGGTGCAAAAGTTATTTTTGTGTAGCTTTTTTTTGTGTTGTATGCAGCTCTATGGAATCCAAGAGTAATTCTTCCAAGGCTTTTTATCTGGTGCATTAAATAAGAAGCTAGATGTGAACTGCTTCAGTAACATGGCTTGGTTTATTGACTATGCAATGGCAATACAGTTGACAGACCTTTACTTGACAAACTAAAAAATCTCTGCCGTCTCATTCTCCATATTTGAGTAAACATCAGATCCCACCTTAGAAGCAGAGTTAAAAATCAAACCTTTGCGGGACATGTGATGCTTTATTTTGTATTTTACACCACGCTACAAATTATGTCTTCAAATGACTTCTTGACTTGTGTAAACACAGAAAAACAAGCCATACATGGCGACATGGTTAAAAAGGCACCCAAGATGGTTTTGTAACTCCTCCTTGACTGGTCTTAAGAGACTTGTGCAATACAAGCTATTTTTAACTGTCTCTTACTGTGTAAGGATGAACACTGCAAGCACAAAGAAGTGTATGTCTTCTCTGCAAGACCTGTGCCTGCTGCGTAGGTGCACCTGCTGGAGCTGTCCTTTTGTCAGGCAGGCACAAGGGATGCAGAGGTATTTTTAGTCTTTGTACATACATATTTTCCCCTTCTAATCCTTGAAGGACAGTATTCTGGGGCAAGGACTATGTCATCCAGTGAGTCACAGGAATCGCCTGTAGGACAGTTTATTGCTTCCAGCCAGTGTGCAGCTTGCCAGAAGCACAAACATCCTTTCTTTCCCAGCAGTTCTCAGCAGCTCAGCCCCCTCCTCATAGTGAATGCTGTCCCTTGGTATTTCATCAGAAATGGTCCTCAGACATGCTTTCTCCCACTATTGTTTTATAAAAGTCTCTTCAGTTCTTGTGTCAGGGATTCCACCTTCCTGTTAAAGGTATCGCTGAAGTGACATCTCTGCAATATTCTGCTTTCCCTACGTCTGTCCCAGCTCGGAGCAGGTGTCACTCCACAGTTACAACAGGTTCGCTTGTTTATACTTTGGTGCTGTCCTCAAGGCTTTCTCCCCAGGCCAGCTCAGGCTCTGGAGAAGGAGCACATCACACACAAAGCTGTCCCTAGTGGATACCCCATCATCCTTCCCTCTGCAGCCGAGGTGGTGCTGGGCTGCCAGTGCACACAAGGGCCAGAGGAGTGTTTCACACAATGTCCTAATGCCCAATAACTGACTTGAGCCGGGCAGCCATCCCTCCACCCATGCTACTCCTACAGCTGTTGTCCTCAGTTCCTCCAGTCCCTGTCTCCTCCAGCCAGCAGGCATTTTCACTCTGCCCATCAAATCCACCCCAGTGGATGCTAAATCCCCCCCTTTTTTGTTTGTTTCTCTACTTCTCAGACTATGTTATTGTGGGTGGAAAACAATCTTCTACATCCCCCTCTGCCCTTCCCAGATGGATTTCTTTCTATCTGCTCCTTTTGGTTGCCAGGTTGCCATCCAGGGCTTATTAGTTCCCTCTCCTCTCCTTTTCTTGCACCTGTCTGCAAAAGTACTTCATCTGATTTACATCATTCTTGAAGGTACTGATTTTGCCTGCAAAGAAGATGCCAAGTGAGACTTCTGCACAGCTTGTGTCAGAATGTGATTTAAACAATGACTGCCTTTTCTTGGCACCAGGTGATGCTTCATGGGACTGAGCTTTTGAATGCAGAGCTTGGAAGGATGAAATATAGCACTAACCTTTAAGGCATCTCCAGAAACTCAAAACGTGTCACTGATCAAATGTCAAGAGCAGTACTCTTAAAATATTTTATCTGGGCTATATGATTTGAAAACCCGAGCACTTTGCTACTTGTGTTAATTGACGATGTATCACTGAATCAAATCATTTTTGTAATGATTATTTCTTATGTATTATTCTCCTGATTCTCCATATGCGTACTTTTAGGTGTTATATTTTTTAAATTAATTATATTTATTTGAAAATATGATGAGGGATATGTGCATGCCTGTAGTATATGGCTTTGGACTCAGCTATTTGAGTCTGTATAAACAGAAAAATGGCAAAGCTTGATTTAAAAGTACTTTGAAATGTTTCTCTTCTGAGAAACCCTAAATCACTCAGAGTAACCATAGGGATCGAGAGCCATGTTCAGAACCTGCTTCAAGAACTCCTCAAGACCAGGGTCGAAAGCGAGAACTCCTTTGGCACCAAGCCGTACTGACCTTGGTAAGGTCAGGGAAGAGATCATGACATGCTGCTACTCCAGGAAAAATGCACTTGATGATCAGAAGGTGTCCGTGTTCCTGAATGGTTGTATCAAGTATCAGTGTATAATCAGATTATCAGCCCTTGTATGGTCCTAAACTAGCAGACCAGGTGTGTGTATATGCTGATCTTAAGCCTGGGCAATTGGTTTTGCTTTTATTGGGCTATAGGTGCATGAAGTTAAGCAAATGTGTGATTGGAGTCTTCACAGGAGTATGGCAAGGAGTATGGCAAGGCCTTAATTCCAAAATTGGGTTAATGCAAGTGGGTCCTTGAGCCCCCATTGAAATTGGATCTTCAGCTGCTTCTGCACATTCACACTTTTGTTGTACAACTTCTGCTACTGCTGTAGATAAAAGCACTGTTCGCATGAGCAAAGTTCAGCACAGATTTCACCTGGCAGAAGGCAGGAATTGAAAAATGAGTTTACCTTGATAACACCATCTTCAAATCAACAGCAGCTGAGAATGCAACATTTTCTAAAAGGGTTCACTATTGAATATCTAGGATATTTGCAAAACTGCGTTTCGATCAACTACTGGATCCAATGGTTAACCCAGATGTCTGTGCAGCAGGCTGCTGTAATTTCCACCATCCTCTTATGGTCTCATTCTTGGACTTTTTAGGTTCCTTACATCCAACAGCTCAAACTACAATTAGCACTGACTGTACCCTTTCTGGGTATAGCTCTGAGGCTCTTGGTGATCTCCTTAGGACCAAAAGGATGGCAAGGATTTACCAGAAGTGAGCTGGGTTTATACTGATCATAAAAGATTTCCCAAGAGAGCTTACAAAATACCTGAATTTCATGCATGTGTTTTATAGACATCCTGATAGTCCTTTAAAGCTCATCAGTTTAATACCAGCGATGGGGTGGCAAACAACTCGTATCAAGGAACTGATGATAAAACTGGGACAGCACAGCTTTGAAGGAAGGCATCCAGCCGACAGGTCAACAGAGAAAAGGTAATTTGAAGAAAAGTTCACCACTGCCTTGTCATCAACAGGAATTCATGCATTCAACCTATAACAACATCAAGTCCTCTCAGACTGGTTGCTTCTCCAAAGCCTGCAGAGACAGAAAAAGTAAATAGCCATATTACACAGAAGAAACACAACAGGCAACAGTGCATGTATATATATCTATATGTGTCTGTGTCTGGATGCATTGCATGCATAACAAAATATATATAATGCATATGTAAACATAACAGATTTGGAAACACTGGAATGCAGCAAGCATTCTAGTAGAGCCTTATCACGTGTCATTTATGCATGTGCTAAGCTTTATGTACACACCTAGGTTGTTTACTCTGCAGTTCTTGAAGCAGAATTGGAATTTACAGTAGTAAAAAGCCATGCTTCTAAAATATTCATGTAAACATTTTACTTAAAACATTTAGGGGTCAGTCAGGCTTCTAGAAATAAAAGCAAATCAAAACCCCAAAATTTGGTTTTCTGGTGTCCTTTATGGCTGTGTTTTTCCTTCATTTCTAATTACAGGGAAAAAAATATCACTACATGTTCCTAAACCCCAAGTTTAAACCTCTCCTGTAGTCCCCAAGATTCTGCTTCCATGTGGATGACTCAATCTGATCACAGTGTTGCTTGAAAAGCAATTCTTGAGATTCATCTTGAACAGTTATGGCTGCTTCTGTGTTTTACATTCATCGAATTCTGTTCTGAATGCAGTGTGAACACCCTTTTCAAATGGATTTTGCAAAGGGTTTGGGGAAAGTTTTCCTAAGACAGTCTTCTCCCTCACCTTTCTCTTTGCCACATGAGCAGGGCACATTTTTTGTGGTGGTTAAACTAATTTGCAGAGATGGGCCTGTAACATGTAAACTGTAATAGCCAACATTTAATTTCCTGGTGGAAGCATTCCTCATGAAAAACTGGCAACGCTTTGGCATATTTTTGGGAAGAAGAAAGAGAGGGGATGGAAGTGAACAGAAGGTAAAAAGGGAGGGATTTTATTTCTTTTTAATAGTGCTGCCAGTAACCATGTGCATCCAGTTTCACCTAATCATGTTCTTTTTTATTGTCCCCCACTGGACTTTTTCTCTGCCAGATTATGGAGATCTGAAATGTATCTGGTGGTCTGCAGTGACTGTACGAGATACCCACTACCCCAGCAGTCTCAGGCCAGATGTTAAAGAAACTTTCTGCTCTACAGAACACATACCAACTTGTATTTTCTCACTTTGTCTTTACCTCTGTTAAATGCAGATGTTGAATGAAGACCCCTGATTACCAACCACTTGTATTCTGGCTGCTGCAAAAGCAGCTTCGTGTCCTTTCACAGCAGAAGCGCTGATAACATGCAGTAAGCACAGCCAGCATCATTGAGATGACGGACAGGAGAAGCTTTAAAAGCTTTGTTGAGGGACAGAAACCATATAAAATAAGGGTGATTTTCCACATATACCCAGCACAATAGCTCAGAAGGTCAGGAATGGATCTCACTGGCTATTTTTACCTGCCAGGACTAGTGCTGACTGCCACAATACCTTAATGCTTCACCTTCCCAAGGACACCAAGCCTGAAGGCTCCCAAAATTTACTGTTTTACCGTTGAGTACGAACATAAACAGTAACCCAAAAGCAGCTGACACACTACAAAGCCACACCGTTTATGGGGTAATAATGTACACTGTACCCATATCCAACACATTCCCATGGAACACTGGTTTCATAGCATACACTGCCATTCATGGGATCTCCATCAGCAAATCTCTGAAAGTGATCCACTGACTTGGGAAGCCACAGGAGGGCAAAATGAATAGAAACCACATTTCCTGTGGGTGAAAATCAGGAGAAAACCATTAAGGAAGCGGCAGTGTGTGGAGCTCACTGTTGTGCTCCCACGTGTCTGTTCAGTTGCCTTGTCCCGAGTGAGCCCTGGGTACAGCTCCCAAAGTGGTCCATGGGAAAACAAAACCAAGAAAACCTGACACCCCCCTTTATGCAAAATCAGTTTTTTCCAGAGCATCTCGCAAGTAACACTTTGTCCTGTTTTCTCTGAACCTTTAGCAAGGGGTTCTCCTGAAGGAGGAGTTACCCCCTATGCCCACTCTCAGATTTCTGTTCCCTGTCTTATCAGCTATAAAGCTATTCTAAAAGACATTTTAGCAATTATTTTAAAGCTGAAACAATACAGCTTTTTTTTTTTTTATCCTTCTCATCTTGCTAGGAAACACTTTTTTTTTTTTTTTTCTGACTCAAACTGGCTATTAGGCAGGGTTTCAGTATTGCTGGTGAAACTCATCCCTCCTCAGCTGCCTGAGGTTTTATTTGTGGCACCCTAACAACCATATCAGGTTCTTTTCATCTCAGACTCTCATCCCATGGTGCTCCTCATTATTGTTTCAAAAAATACTTTTACACAACAGTTGTGGAGGGCCAGAAAGTTATTACCATCTTCCACCAATCTTGCCAAAGAGATTTATCTGTCATGACCAGGAAGCCAATGGCAGAAGGACTGAGACAATCCAGGTCCTCCACGTCCTATCTACCATCCCATAGGAGCAGTCTTAGTTTCCAGCAGACCCATCCCCACCCTGTACTTGGCACAAAACTTCTGTACAGACAGTTTTGGGTATTCAAACACCCTCTACCAGCCTGCCAAATCCTTCTTTCAAGCACTGCATGGAATGAGGCAGGCAACCCAACAGCAGCAATCACATATGATCACATCAGAGAAGTTTATCACGGTGAATCCACACATAGTTTGAAATAATTGGGCTTTTGCAGACATGGTCTACAAGTAGAGGAGTCTCCAGCTAGAGATGGTACTGGGGTCAGATTCCTGGATTACGCCAAAGCCTCCTTCCACACCAGTCTCTGTGACTAAGCAGCTAGGGAATTTGGAATTTAATCTGTAGCCTCAGGAAATTCTGTTTGCCTTTAAAGAGGCTTAGACTCCAGCTCACAGTCTGCAGCATGTAACCTGCAGTGAATATAGTGCAACACAAGTGCACGCAGAGAAATAAGGGAGCACTGAGAGGACAGCACCATGGGAGTTGCTTTCAGACCTTTTCTGGGAAACCAGCAGGACCAAGTGCCTCTCTGAGGAGCCCGTACTGGTGTACACACACAGCAGGAATTACAAGATCTGTGATCTGACTGGGATCACGGAGACATGGTGGGGCAGCTCACCAACTGAAGTGCTGCCATGGATGAATACTGGCTCTCCAGGAAGGACAGGCTGAGAAAGCAAGGAAGGGGTTTGCCCTTTATGTGCAAGAGCAGGGGCAACGCGCAGAGCTCTGCCTGGGGTGGATGGTGCCAGCTGAAAGCTTATGTGTTAGGGTTAGAGGGCCAACCACTGTGGGCAATAGTGTGGTGGGCGTCTGCTACAGACCACCTGATCAGGAAGAGCATTTCCCACTGGTCTCAGGGGCCTGTGATTCTTGAGGGCAAATCTCACCAGTAAAGACCAAGGTAAAGTGAACACTGTTTATCTTGATGGTATCAAGGCTTTAGGCACTGTCTCCCAAAACATTCTTATAAACAAACCAATGAAGATGATAAACCAATGACTAGATAAATGCACAGTGAGGTGTGGATCAGTGGCACAAAGTCCAACCAGAGGCCATTCACTTGTGGGGTACCCCAGGGGTCAATACTGGGGCTAATACTGTTTAACATCTTCGTTAATGACCTGGATGATGAGACAGTGCCCTCTCAGCAATCTGGCAGACAGTTTAAAACTGGGAGAAGTAGCTGATGCCCCAGACTGGCTTGCTGCTGCTTAAAGAGCCCTGCACAGGCTGGAGAAACAAGCAGACAGGAACCTTATGAAGCTCAACACAGGGAAACACCAAGTCCATCACCTGGGCAGGAATGACTTCAGGCAGCAAAGCAGGCAGGAGGTCAACTGACTGGAAAGCAGCTTTGCAGAAAAGGACCTGGAGGTCCTGGTGAAGAAGCTGGCCATGAACCAGCAATCTGCTCTTGCAGCAAAGGAGGCCACAGCCTCCTGGCTGCATTAGGCACAGCATCACCAGCATCAGCAGGTTGAAAGGGGTGATCCTTCCCCTCTGCTTACCACTGGTGTCTTGCATCTCAGTCTGGGCTCCCCAGTACAAGGCAGGCATGGACATAATGCAGTGAGTTCAGCAAAGGGTCATGAAAATGATTAAGGGACTGGAGGATCTGACACACAAGGAGAGGCTGAGAGCTGGGACTGTTCAGCCTGGGAAGAGAAGGCTCAAGGAGATCTTATCAGCATGTATGAATAAAGACCTGATAGGGTGAGCAAAGACAACAGAAACAGACCCTTATCTGTGGTGCCTAGTGAGAGAAAGAGACGAAATAGGTGTAAACTGAAACACAAAATTACACTTGAACACAAAAAAACCCCAACGCTTTTACTGTGAAGATGTTCAGACAACAGTGCAGGTTGCCCAGAGAGCACATGGGATTTCCATTGTAAGAGATTTTCAAAAGTGCCCTGGACACAACCCTGAGCAGCCTGCTGTGGCTGATCCTGCTATGAGCAGCGGGGCTGGACTACTTGATCTCCAGAGGTGCCTTCAAACCTTATCCATGCTGTGACTCTGCAGCCGTATGGTATTTCTTGTAGGTGCCTACTCTGATCCTCAGCTCCTGGCTCATAGCACAGGTAGTTGACGAGCAGCCTGTCCCTTTTTCAGTTCACCTAAGCAGGCATCAGTGCCAGTGGCACCACTTACAGTAATACAGAGATACGATGGCTAAGGAGCTTAATGCCCAACTCCTGCAGCTGCCCCTGCACAGGGACAGGAATATCCACAGTGCCAGAGCAGTAACCTTCTGAATCATTCCAGCCCAAATGCTCAAGAGTATGTCAGAGCATTTGTCTGTTTTGGACTGATGCAAGGAGAATGGCTTATTACACTGATAGAAAGAAAGAAGTTCTTTAACCTTTTAGCCAAGCTCTCTTTCAGCTGTTGAGATAAGGTGGACTAAATCCAGCGGAACTGTGAGTTTCCTTTTATTAGTGATAAAATCTAAGCTGTTTGAAACATCAGGGGGATTTAATAGGCTTAACAGAGACCCCTAAATTCCTCAGAAGGCCTGTGAACTTGGAGTCCAGATCTACAAGAGCTAGGAAGCGCTTGGCACCTTATCAGCAGTCAGCTCAGCAGCCTTCAGAGAATGGAAATCACCTTTTTGTTCAGCTTCCCTTGGTAGCTTGCCAACCTTCTTGTTACTCACTAAGTCAACTGTCTCTAGAAAATATGCTTTCTGGTCTAAGCCACAGGATTCAAAACACAGCTTAATAATAAGCAGCAAGTTAATGGGAATTATATGGTATCATAACATCTCAATGGGTGGAGGCAGTTCTGCTCCTTGACTGCACAATGTCCTAACCAGTCAATGAGTTTTGCTTGGTGGTGCCATTGCCCTGCAGGCACAGTGTGCTTCTCATCAAGTTGTCTGGCCTCTTTCCTTCTGGAAGGCAGCGGGCAGGCAGGGATGCAGAGGGGTAGCATGGAGGAAAGGCCTGAGGAGAGAAAAGCCAAGTAACAGGAGTAGGTGGATGAGCAGTTAGCAAACGACCCCAGAGCCATGAAACTTCCTTAGCAGTTTTCTCAGAGCAGTTGAAGCATCCCCCCCCCGCCCTGCTGCAGCACTCTCCAAACTAGCCAGGTGCAACAAGGTCTTTCACCACCTCATACCAGCATACTCTCCATGCCAGTCCCTCTGCTACCTTCTCCTAGTCTCACCTCATCCAGAGCCCACTCTCTTTTCCTCAGCTGCTCTCCCTTCATTGGCTGCCCAACCTCTTAAAAGAACCAGCCACAGCTGCACCTTATCTACATTGGCCAACCCACAGCTGTATATTATCAACGATAATTAACCCAGCTTCATTCTTCTACACCCCCCAAATTAGCCTCATTGTGACCCTGGGTGTTTCTGTTCGTGTGGCTGAAGTTTGCTGAAGCTGCTTTTCCAATAAGGTCATTCTAATAAACACAAATACTCCCTGTGTACCACTACAGTTGGTACTGTCTGAAGAGTTGTAGGATAAAATGCTCTTGCACTAGTAACTAATACTGAACTATAATCACAGCTATCACTAAGTCTTCTCCCTTCCCCTTCAAAAAATCTCAAATTTACATTTATTCTATCGGCACCCATGCCCAGTCACTGAAGAAGCTGTAACATAAGAAGAGCTGCCAAAGCTGTGGCCAAGGCCCAGCCAGAGACTCCCATGATACATGCTACGAGGGATGGGAGAAAAAAGAAATACAAGGGCAAAGGAAGTGGTATTCCCAAGTACATTCCTTTCTCTGAAATGTTAAATATTTTGCAGTTGCTTTGACCATTTGTGGAGTGCTCTCCATTAAATATCATCATTTGCTATCCCATTAATCACAGCAAGTGAATTAGTAAATAGCTGTGATGAATGTAAGATATGTGTCAGCAAGCACTAATAATTTTTTTCTAAACAAAACTCTGTCTAGCTCTAGAGAAAATACTCCAAAAAAATGTCTGCATGCTCACAGATCTAAGCAAAATGTGCATGAGAATCCAGGACTTGACTGGTTCTCCCATGTCTGGCTGATTTCTGTTTCTTCGCTCTTTTAATTTCGAGTAGCAATGTGAGTTTGCTTATTCTGCAGCACAGAGTGTATTGGCTGTGTCATTCCACTTGAATAGCCCTTTCGTCTGAAACGCAGCTTATGTTCCCTTTAGCATGACAAATAGCACACTTCATCTCCCCCTGGAGCCTGGAAAACTGGAGATGAGATTGGCAGTGCAATATAGGGAGAGATGTCCTCGAAAGAGAGGCAGTGGAGACAAAACCATTTGGCCTGAGTAGAAATAATCACTGGCACTTCCAGCTACAGTCTTCTGATTTCAATCTGTATTTCAATGTAAAATGACTTTCATCACGTTTGTACAGCACCTAGCATAATTGCATCCTAATCTTGACTGTGGGTTTCTGGCACTGCAGTAAACCAGACGTTGAGCTTATAAAAAAAATACACAATCAATCACATGCCCTCAGCATAAATTAAATCCAGGCATGGGTCTTTGTAGGACTTCAGCTTTGTACATTAAAAAAGTAACATTGTGTCCAGAAGAAAACTTTTCTCAACTAATCCTGCATTTTAGAGCCAGCAAAGCTGGGGGTTTCTTTTTAAAAGATGTAACATGCAGGTGGTCTACCATTTGCTGTGGGTACATAAAAGGAGTATTACACAGATAGCGAAGGAGGAATGGATGGATCTGGCAGATGGCATCATGTTCAGGGTTAGCCAAATCCCCTCTCAGGCACAGGAGCCCAGATGGCCAAGCAGAAACGCTTTCTGCCACAAACCCTTTGCGTGCCTTTGTGGCATTTCTGCACTGGGAGGGGAAGCATGTCAATTCACAACCTTGCTGCAATAAAACAAAACTGGATGTATTTTGGCAAATATGTTCATTCTCAGGTCCCTCTTGGCCCCAAAACTTTCCTCCCCTCATCTGAGCCTCTGCCTGGTTGGAGTGCTAATTACAGCTCCTGCATGCTGTTAAAGGTGGTTATCACTGATTTTGAAAGCCAGTTTTGCAAAAAGGGGCAAAACCTCCCTCCTGGCAAGTTTCTGGCCATGCACGTCTAAAATCAGTAAGGTCTGTCTGAGAATCTGGTATTGCAGAGAGTGGGTGGATGCAGCTGCTAAAGGAACCCAGCAAAGGTGACTGGTGCTGATGGAAGTGCTTTGCAAAATGCTCAGCACATCCCATTTGTCTTGACATTGCTTTTCAGCTTGTGGGATTTCAAAAAATCTGCTTTGCTCAAACTCACTGGAGGTTTGAAGTACACAGTTACCCAATAAATTCTCACCACTTGTCTCACAAATGACATGGCAGGACATTTAAGGTGTCGAGACCTTGTGACCAGCTCCTGCCTGCTGCTTTTCATGCTCAGCCCAAGTTGCCACACACTTGTCTCCTCAAACTTGAAGGCACCCCGTGAAACCCCAACTGAGGGCTGTTGCACAGGCATAGTGACCTTCCAACCCTGTGCATCCTCTGCCAGGGCACTATGGTGTCATGGCCAGTGCTGGCACATGCACTGGCCGTGGTTAGCCCAACAGTGGAATAAGGCTTGGAGAGATATTAGTGAGGGCTACAGACCCCATTCTCACCAATGTATCCCCAAGCTGCCCCTGCCTGATGCATTTGGTGAATTCTCAATACATGCAGAGAGAGTGCACAGGGACTAGACGGGGGAGGAGGAATAGGAGGAAGAAAAGTCAAAAATGGCAGAAAGAAGTAGGGCAGGACAAGGAGGGCAGAAGCAGGGCTTGGCTCAGAGGTAAGTGGAGGAAGCATCATACAGCTTGGATGAGAAGAGAGGGTGAATTAGCAATTATCTTTAATCTCCCCTTCTCTTCTGCCTTTCTTGAAACCTGACATTGCCTCCATACCATTTACAGACATGCTTAACACCTTGCACAAGCCTGCTCCCTCACACAGGTTTTCCTTTTCTCTCCTCGTCTCCAGTCCTCCCTCCTGACTGCCAGAGCCTGTGGCTGCTCCCTTGGTGCCTGCTCCATCCCCAGCTGAAGGAGCCCAGCTGTGAAGTCACTTGAGCTGGGATGTCATCTTGCCCTCCTCTACACACATGTCCTCTCGTGATTCCCTAAATGCCTGTAAAAATCCGATAGCTCCTGTTCAGGACAATGACTCCTTTATCATGAAAGCCCTCAACTCCAGCACATCCTTCCTCTTCCTCCCTGAAAAACCCCTCCTACCATAAATTTTTTGCCTTGTGCACACATTTGTGCCAGGGAACGGCCCCTCTACCATGCTTGCTGTGGTTTATGAGCAGAGGTGATGCCCCTAAGCCAGTTGTCCCTTGGCTGTCAGGCCAGCTGGGCCAGCAGGTGCTGTGCTGCAGCCTTCACAGCTGATCATGGATGGGGTGGGCAGTCCACTCCATGGCGCCCGGCTGCTCATACTACCTCCTTTCAAGCCACAGCAGGTTTCTCCATGTTACACCCAAGCCGTAGTCTCCAGCAAAGAACAAATCCAAGCCAGAACCAAGGCCTAAGCACCAGTTTGTAGTAACTATATCGTCAGAAAGGTCCTTGGCCAGCCAAGGTGCGGGCTGGCTTGAGCCTGGCTCCTTGCAGGCTGTTTGGATGCAGCCATCTGTATTGGTGATGAGCAAGTTTGGCTGTATAGACACAAGCTGAACCACGCCAGGGGGCCTCTGGGCCAGAGAACAGGGTTTTATTTCCTAGAACAAACATAGCCTCCACATCAGGAAAGCCTTCAGTGTAGCCTGCAAACTCTTGGAAGCAAGATACACACAACAGCCTCTTCAGCAAAGTGCGATGGATATAGTATGACTTGACTTTTTGCAGATTACAAGCAACTTTGTTCCAGGGTTGAGTCAAGGCAGTGTAAAAGCTCTCCCAAAACCTCAGTGATTGTTGCATGCTCAGGTTTCATATTCAGCATTTTATTACTTTGGCATAAGCACCTTCCATGCCATGGAAAGGAATTCTGCATCTCCATAACACCAAGCAATGACTTTGCTCCCATCATCCATTAAACTACTGTTGCTGCTCCTTCTGCCACCTCCGTTTCTGCATCTCTTCCCATCCCATAGACAGTCCCAGGTCAGACTCTCAGACTCTGGCAGATCCTAACAGATTCTGACTGCCAGGGGTGTCAGGATTAAGTCTCACTTTAGTGTTTAGGTTGCTGAGACAGTAAAATACTGAATGGAAAGTTCAGTGTGTCTCTGAGAAGGTGGGCTTTGAAAGGGCACATGGTTCCAGCAGCCTGGGCAGGCTCTAGCCAGCCAGAAGCATGTGAGGGGAAGAAGGATGGCAGCTCACGTTCCACTGTTCCCTAGCTATGGCAAGAGCAGTATTAGCTGGAAGGTTGCATCTCTGGGAGAGTCATGGAACAAGCCTGCAGTTTGCTCTTGTGCAAGGATGTGTATTAAAAAGAGGCACCCCCATTTTGCTCTTGAAGTACCTAACTGAGCAGGTGGAGCACGAACGTCAACAGGGTGTTGAGAAATGGCGAGTTGTTGAAAGGAGAGGTAGTGTTTGCTAGCTTGATGGAACGAAGAAAAACAATTCTTAATTTATTCCTGTCTTTGAAACTCAAGGGCCTAGAAAAGCTGGGCGTAACCTTTATGAGCTCTTAAAGCTGACTGTGGTTTCCCAGGGCTCCAGGAGAGGACATGGTATTGCTCACCAGCAGTCTGACAAGCAGCCATGACACACCGCTAAGACAGCATGCAGCCTGGCCGCTTCTCCCAAGCCCTTTGGTGGCCGTGCCTCCTGTCAGGGCCTGTCAGCCCATGCTGAGCCCCACGAGCCCATGGCTCAGCACAACACTGCCGCCAGCATTTCCGTGCTGCTGCAGCATGGGTTGGCCTTGACTCCTGTTTACTTGTTAGCATGAGAAAGGGAGGGGGTACTGCTATATTTGAAAAATAAGAAGTTGGTTTCTTCCACACCATTTCATTGTTCCAGCTCCTGATTCGGTTCCAGGAGCTTGTCACCCCTCAGCAGGGATGGCCCTGTGACAGAAACAAAGTCTCTTTGTTTGCTGTGGATCCCTGGGCAATTCTGGGACCCAACTCCCACTGAACTGCTTTCAAATGCTTTTTCCGGCAGTAAGCTTTGAGGTGGTTCCATTTCATCCCACTTCTTCAGGGAGTTATCCTGCATAAAAATGCTGTAGCTCTTTCCCTGACAGGTCCTTAAGATATATTATAACTGTATTTCATACAGCTGCAAAGAGTCTGGCAGCATTAAATTCAGATGGAGCCGTTTGTCACCAGAGGTTAGCAAGGATGAACATAATTTAATAACACGACGAAATTCTTGTTCTGTTTTTGCTGGAACCCCAAAGCTGTGGGCAAGAACATTTCAGGCCTGAGATCCAGACCTTGTCGCCCCTAAGTAATGGTGGGCACAGCCTTGGGGGCACGGCTGGAAAGAAATACTGACATATGATGCTAGTCTGACAAATCTGGGGGGATCTGTTATTTTCTGAAACTTCTGCATCTATTTCATTTTGTGCTGATCAAGAAAGCTCTGAGCTGAGACCAGATGGTACTGATCTGCACAGTGTTACTGCTGGTTGAAACTAAACAGTGCTGCACTTCTTTCACACAGACAGCTATTAAACTGGCAGTGATTATTATTTATTCATTGGTAATTTCAGTGATGTTCAGTTGGGAGTGAAACCACACTCAGCTGGGCACTATTCACTTACACACACAGGGAGTTACAGTTCTTTGTCCCCAGAAACCTAAGCCTGAAGTGAAAACCCCAGATGCAGAGTGCCCTGACCTCAGGCTGTTATCAAATACTTCACTATTTCAAAACCCATTTCTCAGCAAGATGGTTCCTCTTTTTTCCTCCCCAGCGTGAAGAGGCGAGATGTCGTATTACAGCAACTGCTGACTGGACTGGCTGAGAAGACACCCTCTGAGGCACCGCCGAGGTGGCCTGGGGTTGCTGCTTCTCTTTTCTGCATCAAGACATGCTCTGCCACGTTAACACCAGACTAGGCCACCTGCACCCATCTGAGAGCTGTTGGATTTTGTAAAACAGCCTAAACTGTGGACACTGGGAGATGTGGCCCTTGGGCGGCTTTTTTCTCCTCATGGAGGAAAAAGGAAACTGCATGAGGCAGCACTGGCTACAGAAATGTTTCCCTGAAGCAATTCTTGGCAAACCCTTCTCAAAGTCTGTATTAAAACTACTGATTTTTGAACGCTATGATTCAGCAGAGCTTAGGGGACCTCAGCAGCTCAGTGTCCCATGTGGCAGGCCTGGGGCAGGGCCTAGACAATTATTGGGAATGGGGGAAAACAGCACTTTGGAAGAACAAGGTATCTCTGGGGGCCTGGAGAGCCCAAGAAACAAGGCATCAATGCAACCCCCATTTACCTTTGTGAAAGAAATCAGCAGAGGGTGGTCTCAAGAGGTTTTGTGAGGCCACCTTGCTTTCCCTGTTACCCTTGACTCCTTGATGAATGTACCTGCTGTGCTCCAGCACGTGACAACATGCAGATAGTGAAATCCACTGATGGCAAACATCAAGATGAAAAAAAGCTTAATGTAATGGTTGCCATAATAATTTACACCCTATTAGAATTTGTTGTAAGGCTGTCTTGCTACAAGTGTGACAGAGGCCAGCGATACCCTTAAAATGGTAGAGCTAAGCCATAGGTTTGGATGGTAGAGCTAAGCCATAGGTTTGGATAAATAAAAACTTATCTGCAGCACTGATTGATTGCTTTGGACAATATTACAAATTTTCCTGGGAAGTTTTATGATCCAGAATGAATTGGAAGTTTGTTCAGTCTGAATAAATTCTTTCAGTCTGTAATCCAAGAACAGAGATTTCCAAATTCTAAAACCAGGAAGATACCCTGGAGTGGCAGGAGCTGTCAGACTGAAGTTCTAAGTCTGCCCCATAGTTACACTTGTGGCACAGCTAGGTACAAGCCCAGCACACTTCAGTCTTTAAATCCCTGGGTGGCCCAGGAACACCCCAGCCTGTTATCAGTACAGATGAGATGGTAGGGCTGGTTTGAGACAACAGACTGCCTTGAAAGCAGGTCTGAACTCCTTGCCACCTCCATAATTAATTGACACAGGAGATCTCCAGATGGGAATTTTGTACAGTTATACATATTCCCCCTGGTAGCTCTTGCTGTAGCTCCTCTCCTTTGCGTGCCTAAATGTGTATATGTTGATTAATACCCTGGGTGGAGTGTCCCTGATACTTCCATACATCTCTGCTCCTTCAGCAGTTGCAGAAGGGATCAAGTTGTTTGTAGATAAGACATTTGCAAACAGTCAGTACAAACAGTTCCTGCCGATGCAAAAATACTCATGTAGGACAGTCTTTTGTGCACAGTTAAGATATTTAAACCAGTTTGGTATGTAGCTGTCATGGACAAAACAGTTCAGAGCTGGGAAATTTTACTTGAGTTCATTTATTGCCAGACCACACAAGCTTCTGATCCCTGATTTGGATACCAAGGGAAAGATGAACACAAACAGCTAGACAAACATTGACGTGAAACTCCATCATCCCTCCTTCCCAGCCTCAACTTCCCTTACTTTTGCCACAGTTACCAGTCTGTCACAGCTCCTCTGGTGATGGGATATGCGGTGTAGGATGCATGTGATGGCTTTCTGCTGCCTGGTATGTAACTTCTTCTGCCAGGCTGCATTTTGTGGTTCATGACACTCTTTGTGTAATGGTTTCTGCTGCACCGTACATCATGGCCTCTGCTGCTCTCTTCCTCAGTGTCCCTGCTGTGGCATGGGTCACCCATAGGTGTGTTTTTTCACCATGTAGTTTTCACCTATTTCAGGGCAGGCTGGAACCATTTTCAGCAGATGGCAGGTCATGGGCTGACCCCAGGCAGGTCACCGCTGTAAACCAATGCTACATACAGCCTGCAACACCTGCCCACTGCAGCAGGTACGGTCACAGGGATGGATTATGCCTGGTCATGCAGGACGGTGGGACGGCTTGCAACCCAGAACTTGTACAAGCACTGTAGTGGGCACTCCTGTTGGCATGGGACAACGAGCAACCATTCTGAGAAATCTGATTCCCCATGTGAGAGTTAGCTTATGATAAGATTGAAAAGTAATGGTTTTGTTTTAAGCAAACACTCAGTCATTGAGTGTCTACTCAACATTGGGCTGCATGAGACATGGTTATTAAAGTACCTTCATAGCACTCCCTCTGAAAGCTACACAGCTCAGTGGCTCAGTATATCACCAAAAGCATGGACATGAGGTTTAACTCTGCCTATCAGCAGTTGGCTCACTTCAGTTAGGAGCTGTAGCAACCACCTCAGAAGTACAGCCAAAGATTATCAGAACTGAGTTTTTTGTTTATGCTGCCAAATGCAGGGAGTCTGAAAAGTGGCTGGCTGTCCACTTCTCAGAAAGCATTGCAAAGGAGGAAACCTGACAGCCCCATGTCTGCCAAGTAGTGGTCCTACTTTAGGATGAGTTTCGGTCCTATGATTGCCGTGTGCACGCGTGTGTGTGTAATGGGGAATCTGCTGAACTGGCAGAATGGAAGTCAAAGCCCTACTCACAGTCAGGCGTCATGTAGCTAACTAACCTCTCTGTATGCTTTAAATAGAGATCTGGGACCACTGAGGCTTGCATAAAGCGTCTCAAACAATTCCTCTGTGTAGTCACACTATGAGATGGGGAAACTCTCCTCGTATCATGTAAGAGCTGTACAGGCCTGCTCCAGCTGTGCCCATTTTGGGAAAGGATTAAGAGAGGCTTAAGTGTGTGGGGCAGCCTGCGCAGTTCGTACATTTGGGTGGACTCTATCCTTCTTGCTTCTGCTGGCTGACTTGGAGGTTTCATGCTTGGTAGTTTTTCACACCAGTGCTGCTCTGTCTGAAGGTACAACAATTGCTGTAATTCTTCATTGGTCTAAATAATTTCTGACAGCTTTATTTGTACTTAGCTAAATTTATAAAGAACAATGTCAACTCTGGTAGCAGTTATAAAGTCCTCAAATATGCTCAGATATTGCTGTCCATAATGAGTGCACTGTGAAACCCAAAGATTCTTTTCAAAATACACTTTTAAATTAAGCTGCCATGGCAGCTTCTCAGGGAATGCTGTTTGCAGTGGCCAGGCACTTAATTTTAATGCTGATCCCTAATCCTACTTCAAGTAAATCAAAAATGGAAATAAAATTGTGCTATTACACAATTTCCAAGGCAGTCAGTTCTGCTGTCAGCAGATGCAGTGGCTGAAGATCCCCTTAATCACAGACACAGGTTGTCTGAGAGATACGCCCCTGGATAAAAGAAAAAATACTAATGTGAAAGTGAAACACTGGGAAACATTTCACATGAAACCTAAAGTATGTAGTGTGCAAGAGGGTCTGAGTCACAGACACGTTCTACTGTAATATTAGATGTTGCAGACTGTGAAAATGTCACCATTAGTACAAGTTCTGGCCCCTCATCAGGCAGAAAAAATATACATAGGTCAGTTAACCTGCCACATACCGTATTCTTTTTTACTGTTATGGCAATAGTATCTCCATTGAATTCCTATGTGTAATTTATCTCAGAATAGTTAGGAGAATAAATATATATTTATAAAAAGAAATTAAATCTATGTTTAAAAAAAAAAGTATCTCTTTTTTATATGTGGATCTCACTACTCTGGACAGTTGCAAACTTCTACAGTCACACCACAAAGTTTTCTCAGAAGCACTCACAAATTCCCCAGGGTAATTACTGTCACTCCATGTGTATCTTTCATCTGTCAGATATAGTAGATTGAGATACAGTCTGCCAAATGATCAATGCCTGTTTTCTCAAATCCCTTTAAAGATGCTCAACCTTTAACTGTTCTTCTCAGACACCAGATGAAAGCAGCATTTAGCCATTCAGCAACTGAGTTTTGCTCCATATATTCTCCCAAGGCCAAGAGAATGGAGATTCCTTGAGGATATATGAAGGTGATATCTGACAATGCATTCTCAGCTGACAGGTACTTCAGCACATAGTAAATAGCTGGAATAAAACCAAGTATTTTGGGGGGAGTTGTATAAAGACTAATCTGATTCAGAATTCCTGTGCAAATGTTGATAGGTGAAACAGCGTAAGAGAATTTTAAATACAGGCTGTCTTCCTCATTCCTTTCTGCACTCTCTTTCTTTTATTTTTTAACTTAAACTTTTGTCTTTGAATTCCCAGATCACATTTTTCCTTACACATGATTATATATGTAAAAAGCTGGAAACTGATGGGTTGTTTAATTTCAGTGTATGCATATGGGCTGCACTAAAGCCCATGTGAGCTACTATATTCCTGCTGAAAGCCTTGGAAACAGCAAAGGGCAATATGTTACCGGAACTTGTGAAAGGCTGCAGCTGTCTATTTAATTAGTCTGAGATTGCATTTTTTTGGAGTCAGTTGAGATAAGAAGCTGTGAGCTGCAGACTGCTAGCTGACAAGGCTGTCATACCATGGCTTCAAGGGATTTGAACCTCTGCATTCACAGAAGAAGCAAAGCATTTTCAAGGCTGCATACAGGCAATGTCCTGTTGTAAAAGAACACTGTGTAGGAGGAGCCCTTACCGTCATCATCCCCAAAACCCCAATAATTTTCTCGAAGAGACTGAGTGTCCAACCTTATGTAGATACTTTCGAAGAGACTGAGTGTCCAACCTTATGTAGATACTTCTCTGCTTAGTACCTTATCACTACAAGTACTACGTACAGATTGATTGTATGCCTGTTGTAAGGCATGTGCTGCAAAAGGTCTGGCTCAGATTTTGCTTGTTGCATAATTTCCCCACTATGGAGTTATCTGTATCTCAAAGCAGGTTTCAAGCAATGTCAGGTCTCTCAGTGTTATGGAAAACAAACGTTCAGCTAAACATCCTTGCTGGGTAAGTCTGCAGTATGGGTTTACTACATGTTCTGGAGTGAACTATGGGGCCCAAACTGCTGCTGTCAAATTGCTGTGTCTCGCTGGGGGTTAATGGGAGATTGGGGATTGTTATTTTGGTCTGAATCACTGCCCAGATCGGGCAGGTCTCCGCTGCACAGTGGCTCAAGAGCCCTTCCATGAGCACTGCACCCGAATGCTGTGGACACCTCTAATGCACACCACAAACCTCATTTATCTGCTGCACATAGGTCTTGTCAATGTCTTTAGTGGCACAGCATTTAGAAGTTGCAACAAGGTCCCTATAGGATAAGTGACTTCTCCAGGACAAAAAGTGACACTGAGGCCTCTGGAGCAGAAGTATGAAGAAAGTGTTCTTCTAATGGCAGAAAACTCTTGGGCTTTGATGGTTACTCCACAGAAAAAGAAAACTCTGGGGCTGGAGGCTCACAAAGCATGCTCTTGAATGGTCTTAAAGGCTTTACCAATCCTGTTGCCTCAATTTGGACTGCTGGTGCTGCTCTGTTAGGAGTGACTGCTCTGCTACTCAGTTCCAGTATGGTCAACAGGCACACGTTTAGGGGAAATGATGTTCCCACTGCAGACCAGGTGTGAGTCAACAGACCAGTTCTGATTCAGGGTCCCTGGCAGGATAGGGTCACCAGTCTCCATTTACCTCTAGGCCCTGGGCAGAAGGACAAGCCATGGCAGCATGGCAGCAGCCTGTGTCTCTCCACCTGAGAATCCTGTGGAGAGAACATGCGTATCAATCCTGTCTGATTGCAGGTGAAGGTTCTGAAAATGCACACTACAATGCACTGCTCATACCTGCTCCCTGCAGTGCTCTCAGTGACTGCAATGGACTGAGAAGCCTCAGAGACTTGTTCATTTGTTGCCTGTGTTGTAAGAGGATTAGGCCATTGAGTGGCAAGGTTCTTTCAACACATTCAGCTCAGCAGCAACCTATGCTTCAGATCGCAGAGAGGAGTTGAGCAAGCACAGGCAAGGGGAGGGAAGAGTCAGTTTATGCGCAGTACATGAAGTACATCATGGTAGATGTCCTCCTCTGCTGGGAATTAGACAACTCTAATTAGTGAGTGAACTGAGCACCTCTTGCTGATTCAGGCAGTCCTCTAGGAAGGTGAATGATGCCTTCAAATATAGAGACAAAGCCCTTCCCACACTTGCTCTTCACCTGCTGTATGCTATGCTGTGACCCATCCAGACCCAGAAGTGGTCTGGTCCAGCATGTTTCTGAACACTTTAACCAACCATTATTGGCAGTCAGGTGGGGATTTGGCTTTTACAAAGATAGGATATTATCTGAGGATTGAAGACTGCTGGGGAGTGACAGAATTGGGACCAGAGCATCTTTGTCAAAGGGCTGGCCATCCTGGTAAGAAGGACTTTAGACCAGAAAGATTGGGAAATGCAGGTTATGACCCACGGTTAGGTGAGGCAACAGAGGTTGGTAGTGGAAAGCAAACGATGCAGGTGGGTGGGAACAAGAGAGATGTCACAAACAATAGGACAGGGCAAAAGGACACCCATCTCAAATGCATGTCCACAGCCTGAAAAACAAGCATGAAGACCTAGAGCACTACATGCAGAACTGCAACATCACTGTAACAACTGATACGTGGTGGCACAGCTTGTATGACAGCAGTAATGTGAGGGATGGATAGAAGCTCTTCAGGAATGATAGGAGGGAAGAGGACAAGAGAGTTGTCCTCTATGTGAAGAGGCAGCTTGGACATATGGAGCTCTCCTATGGGATAGATGACATGCAAGTTGAGAGTTTATGGGTCAGGATCAGAAGACAAGCCAATAAAGACTGTATTGTGGTGGGACTTTGTAACAGACCACCCGATCAAGGTGAGAAAGTGGATTGAAGTCTTCTTGTAACATTGAAGTCTCTGGATCACAGACTTCTTAGTACTTGTGGGGGGGTTCAGCCTCTCTGACATCTGCTGGAAGGGCCACACAGCAGGATGTAAACAATACAGGAGAATTTTGGAGGATGCCAGTGGTAAATTCTTTCCACAGGAACTGAATGGGCCAAACAAGGGTAACATACAGCTGGATCTGATATTCACAAAGGAGGAAGAATTAGTTGTGAATGTGATTTTATCAGTGGCAACCTTGGCTGTACTGACCATGAAATAGCAGGGCTCGAGATCCTGAGGAGAGTGAAGAAGGTAAGTAGGAGAGTACAGACCCTGGAATTTAAGATAGAAAACTGTGGCTTTTTCAGGCAACTGAAAAAAAATGTAGAATCCCATGGGAAACAGCTCTGAAGTGTGAAGTAGCTCAGGAAAGCTGCCAAGGCTCTAAGTACAGCATCCTCCAAGCACAAGTGCGATATGCAGGATGTCAAGTAGACTTATCAGGAGACTGGACAGTGTAAATAGGGAACTCATGACTGAGCCCCAGTGCAATCAAACAGCATACAGGAGGTTGGGAGCAGGGACAGGCAACAAACAAGGAATTTAGAAAGATTGTGCAGGCCCACAGGGATAGTTAAGAAAGCCAAGTTCAAGTGGAGTTGAAATCTGAAAAAGATGTGAAGGGTAATAATAGTAGAGCTTCTACTACTATAGTAGTAGTAGAAACCTGAAAAAAGAAAATATGGGACCGTTGCTGAATGGGGTAGGCTATTTAGTAACAGTGGACACAGAAAAAGCTGAGGTATAGAGCGCCTTCTTTGCCTCAGCCTTCGCTTACAAAGTCTCCTGGACATCTGGGTTGAAAAGCAGGGTTTAAGGAGGAGAACTACCAGCAATCAAGTCAAAGATGATTTGCTAGATTTCAGTCCACTCAATTCCATGGGACTAGACAGGCTGCATCCAATAATGCTGAGAGAACTGGTCAATACTGTAGTGAGACCATTGTAATTTTTGAAAGGTTGAGGAAAGTCCCCAACTAGTGGAGAAAGGCAACTGTTACACCCGTCTTCAAAAGGGCATGGTCAGCCTCACCACAATCCCTTAACAAGTCATGGAGCAAGGCCTCTTGGAGCACATGTCTGGGCAGGTGAGTGAGAAGATGGTGACAGTCAGCATGGTCTTTACAAAGGGAAAATCATATCTAACCAATCTGACTGCCTTCTATGATAAAATGACTAGATTTGTGGTGAGGGGAGAGAAGTGGCTGCCCCTCGCTTTGAGTTTAGCAATGTTTTTGATGCACTGTCTCACAATAATCTTGTACCCAAGTTGGGATGTTACAATCTGGATAGCTGGACAACTAGATGGAAAAAGCTGGTTGCATGGTTCGGCTCAGTGGTTAACGGGTAGTAGTATGCCTGTAGGCAAGTAACAAGCGGAGTACTGCAGGGGTCTATCATTCGACCTACCCTGTTCATTAACTTTACCAGTCACCTGAAGGAGGCACTGTCATAGAGTTTGCAGATGACACCAAATTGACAGAGAAGGAGGGAGAAATAGACAGTATGCTCAAGGGCATAGCAGCTATTCAGAGAGACCTAGCCAGCTTAGAGGAACGGACCAGCAAGAACCTTCTGAAAATCCACAGGGAGACATGAAAAGTCCTGCACCTGCAACAAGGAGAACTGCCTGCAACTATGCAAGTTGGGCACTGTTTGGCTGGAGAGCAGCTTTGCTGAACCCAGAGGTCTGGGCAGACAGCAAGCTGAACGTAGGTCAATAGCGTGCCCTGGCAGCAAAGGCTGGCGGCCTCTGGGGTGTAATAACAGGGGCAGCACAAGCAGAATGAGCAAAGTGACTGGCATTCATTAGACCACATCTGAAATATCACATCTGAAATTCCACATCCAGTTTAGGGCCCTCCACTGATGATGTTGATCACTTGGACTAAGTTCAGTGAAGGTTCAGGGTGATCAAGGGGCTGCTGCACATGCCCCATGAGGAGAGGCTGAGCTTCTATAGCCCGGAGAAGACAAGGTTCTAAGTGATCCATGGCAGAAAAGTAAAAGATAACAGGCATAAACTGAAATAAAAGAACTAGTATCAGACTGGGTATTGAGGACAACTTTTTTCAGCCTAAGGGCAATTAAGCATTAGAACGAATTGTCCAGAGAAGTTGTGGAGCCTCCATCCTCTAAGAATTTTAAGACCCAACTGGATAAAGCCCTGAGTAACACAGTCTGAACCCATAGATGACTCTAATACCTCCTGAGGTCCCTTCTAACCTGAAAAATCCTATGATTCTATAAACTTCATGGAGTTCTCATTGCTGTGCCCATTGCCAGTGAGCATGGCGACACACCACGGATTCTGTGTTCAGCTAGGGAACAGAACAGTAGGTTCTAATGGCTTTCAGTGGAAGTTATCTCCAACATACACTGGTCTCATGCTGACTTACAATTGTCTGTGCACCCTGGGGCTCAATTGTCTGAAGCATTAAGAGGTTCCTATCTTGCTTTATTTTACCAGAAAATACCTATTTCTTTCAGCCTTTTCCCCCTTCTTGTAGCATACTGCTGGAATGGTTCTGCTGATGACTGCTTGGACTCTTGGGAATGCCAGTGTAGCCTGACAATGGGCAGGCATTTTCCAAGGCTAGTGGAAGATGGAGAAGGAACACTGTAGCCCAGGAAGCTGGAAAAGGAAAAAGGAAGACATGCAAAAGGCAGTGCTGCACTGATTTTTCCCATGTAAGGAGAGCAAATGTAACTGCAGTAGCACTTTGCCAGTAACACCATGACTGGCAGGAAATGAAAGCGGATGCTGTTCAGAGCAATTCTTCCTCACAGAACTGCAATCACAATGTACACAACCAGCACAATTACTGCATTATGGTCTTAACCAGAGCGACTGATGTGATGCAGCTGCCGTCTCTGTAGAAGGCTTCTCCAGCTGATAACAAACAAGGGAAACTCCTGTTCAACAAACCCACAACACTCGACTGTCTGTAAGTGGTCTACAACAGTGAGAATGCTGGGACAGCTTTGGAAAATGTTTGCACTCGCAGTCTGTTGCACTCATGCCCCCTTCCCCCTTCTCTTAGGGTTGAAGCAACTGTACAAAGCAAACCAATCACCAGCGTTAGGCTTCTGGGTAATCAAGAACCACGGCATGAAGACTGAGGATGGCAGTGACAGAGGAAGGACGCTCTTTACTGTTTCCATTAGATGGACTTTATCTAGATCACTGTTCTTGCCTTCAGATGGGAATGACAAGCCAGTGTCTCAGGTTTCCTCTCCCATGACAGGCCTTATATAAAGGCCAAACAACATGTGGCACCACAATGAACTCCTAGTCAAAGTTTTCATCTTAATCATCTTAAGTGAGATCATTTTTGACAAGCCATTGACCATTGACTGACTAAACCTCAAATCAATATGCTGCTAATAAGCATCCCCTTCTTGCTAGGATGCTAGGAAATCCTTCTGGCAGCAAAACCTGACTCCCTTCTCCCAGCATAGCCTCACATAAACAATGTCATTTCTAGACCTCACGTCTTCCTTCTGTAGGAGGATGCAGTCTGGGACATTTACGTCTGTTTGAGGGGAATGAAAAAGCAAAAAGTACAGCAGAAAACCCCAGAAGGGATAACAGCGAACAGCAGCCAAATGCAGTGCCCATGCCAATGGACCCCAGCTGCTGAGTGGAGGGCTTCTTGGAGCTACAATACAGGCCATGGAGGAACATCAACAAAGTGATTAGAGAATGAGGTACACACAGTGACAAGGGCACCACAAAAACTCTTCCAGATGACTATGTGGAATTGAAAATTCAAGGGCTAAACACAATTAAATGCTGTAAACTGTTCTGAATCCGGAGCCTGGGACCAAGTCTTTCCCCATAAAAACCCAGTGGACATTTAAAAAATGGTTACAAATTTGTATGTCTTAATTTCCCAATTTATTAAATGAAAATAATAATTTACCTATTTTATATATTTTATAGGCTTCATTCCTTCGATGATCAAAGAACTCTAAGATCTTAGGAGGGCAGACTGCTATAGAAGCATAAAACATACTCTTTTTGATTACCATCTTATTGATCAAAATGTCTCATATATTTGGAAATTCTCCCTGAATTGAAGTGACTTTTCAAAACGACACAGCAGTGTTTGACTACGTGTGAAAAATAACCTGAAGACCTCTGTTCCAATTAAGCTGAAGAAATGGGAAATTTATTCAAAATGCTGGATTAAAATTACTTTTAAAAAATCTGTAAGGCTCTGTAAGATAAAAACACAAAAAAATCACAGAATATAAATTCTTCCTATCACAGATCTCTTTGGGCTTCTGATCTGACTACAGGAGACAGAAAAATGTAAAATTACGGTTCTTGGAGAAATAACCTATTAAAAAAAAAACTGTGTGAAGTACATAAGAAGGCATTTACCAAGGAATGTTTGTAATCAACATTCCATGAAAGAAAGGTATGTTTTCCAAATCTAACTGCATTAATGGCTTTATCAAAACCTTCCAACGCTTTTTACATGACAATATAGTGATGTGGACACTTCATTTCATTCTATAATGCAAGACCTTCTGATAACAGCATAAATAATCAGTGACTGATACTTGTAAAGTAAAAATGCAGTCCATTTAATAATAGAATATACTTTTCATCTTGTCCACTGGCTAGTCCATAGAAGATAGGAATCTACTACTGCTCCTGATAGTGTTTTTAATACTGAGAAACCCAGTCCTTGTGAGTTTAATCAGATTAAATGCAAGAAGCTCAATATTGATACGATACAGGGTCACACTGATGTGACATACAGCAGTTTTATTCATTGTTTGAAAATCTGTTTTTATCCAATATGTTAAAAGAAATTTGTTAATGGTACAGGTCTTAATTGGTCTTTGAAGGATTTAATTGTCATTATTTAGCCAAACTGGACATGGATCAGAAAAAAAGACATTTTAAATTGTTGTGCTAATGAGTCTTTTTGCCTTTGTTGAATCAGAGTTCACATGTGATAATCCACTTTACTTAAACCAGAAGAGGGGAAACTTTAATCTTAAATATGCCTAATTCCATAATCTTACACCTGTTTTACATAGCAGTAATTACTACTGATTTCAATATGCTTATGCCTATTTTATACCAATGTAGCAGTGAATGAAACAAGCCCCAAACATTTTAATTTGACTCCTCTCAACCTTCCTTATTCACACAGCTAAGCTGTATGTAATCAGTACATATGAAACAAGAAAAAATTATGCTCCATCACTGTCTTTAAAAATTGAAGCATCTGTACTTGCACAATCGGCACTGAGTGCCAGGTAGAGCCACACAGACCTGAGCTGTAGAAGATTAAAGCACCTCAATTGCACTGCCACTATGTTAACTGCTAGGTGTTGCTCCCAAAATGTTAAGTGAAGTCCAGGTTTTCCCTAGGCATTTTTAATCAAAAGTATTAAATCTGTGCAGGAAGTCACTATGACTTTCTAGATAACCCAGCTGAAGATCAGGAATTTCAGAAGATAAAATATAACATAGTCTTTTATACATTAATAAATCACAGTAGCATTCGCAGAAGTACTCACAGGTGTTTTGGAAGTTCTTGGCTCCTTATGACAAATTTACAGAATTTAAAATCTTTCTCAAAAAGTGTGCAGAAATATCTACATGGGAAAAGACTTCGCTAGGCGTTGCTTATACAGACCCATTGCACCATCACGTGCTGACCTCCTGAACCAGAACTGTTCTAAATTACTTTCACCTGAAGTTGACAGAAGAAATAGTGACTACAGCAACTGCTAGAAGGTATTTACAGAGCTTGTGGTGTCCTTCCAAGTGGGACACCTACAGCTGCAATCTACATTCCCCGTTCTGATGGGTCTTTCAGTCAGCTCAGTTGAAAAAAGTCATCAAGAAGGCAGCTATCTTCATGAAGAGGTCACTATCTGTGCACAGTAAAAGGGCAACAGCTGATTCATGTACTGCCCTTTAGCCACCTTTTTTCACTGTTGGCATAGTATTCAGGGTCTTCCATAATCTCTGGTTGTGATGACAGGTACCATCACTTCCTTGGTTCCCAACAGCCAACATCATCGGAACAACAGTGCTGCATTATCTAAACAACTGGTTGGGGCATTTTCTGACTTAACAGGTAGGAAAGACTGAGTAGGTAGAACTAACAAATCTCATGAATATGTATAGGATTTACAGAGTTTCTTATTGAAAAGAGAAGTTAAAATAAAACCTTATCCTGCTTGTTTCCAACACTTCTGTCAGGCTAGAGCATGCTCAGGCTTCCAGGAAACCCCAGTGGATGACCCAGCTTTATTTAGTGCTCTGACAGAAAATGGGAAGCCCAGAAAGCCTGCAGCCATTGGTTTCAAAGCTTCCAGGTTCAATCACTCTTCTCAGGGCTTCCAGTCTCCCAGTTCCTTTCATCCCACTCAGCTCCAAGAAGAGCATCCAGCTTGTGCACCGCAGCTGAGGCAGGTGTCTTGAAGCTGAGGAAGACTGTTTTTAAGAATGTATTTGGTGTTTCTCATAAAACAATTATTAGTAAATTCTTCCATATCAAATATTGACATTTCTACTTCTGTTACTAACACAAAGAATTTTCACTGCATACACACGTTTCCCACAAAGCTGATATTTCTTATTTCAACCAGCTCTGCTCCCAGTTATTTTATGTATTTATCATTATGATAAGACAGAGAAGTACAACCATCCTCATGTTACAAGGAAGGAACAGGCAGCAAGATACACCATCACAAGATGGTGATAACAGCTTGCAGGTAAGCAAGGGAGTTCCAGGTGGTAAGTAGGTGAGACAAGGTGAGGGAGCAAGAGAGCCCTTGGGATGGATAAAACAGGTGCAAAGGGGCCACCCCAAATGCACGTACACAAATACATGTAGCCAGAGAAACAGGAGCAGCTAGAGCTCTGCATCTGGATACAAAGCTATGACATCATTGGAATCACTCAGACATGAGACCAGTCATATCACCAGAGTTCTGGGATGGATGGATAGATGGATGGATGGATGGATGGATGGATGGATGGATGGATGGATGGACGGATGGACGGATGGATGGACAGATGGACAGATGGAAGAAAGGCTTTCAAGGATGATGCCAGGAAAACCAAAGCTGAGCTAGAGTTGAAACTTGCAAAGAACATCGGGGACAACAAGAGCTCCTACAGCTATGTTAGCATTGAAAGAAAGCATTAAAATAAAAATGTGGCCTGCTGCTGAATGGGGTGGGTAATTTAGTGACAGTGGGCACAGATAAGGCTGAGGTACTCAATGCTTCCTTTACCTCAGCCTTTCCCAACAAGGGCTGTTGTGTCTAGAGAGGGGAGCAAAGGAGAACTCTCTTCCTGGAAGAGGTTTGAGGCAAGTATCTCTTAAGAAATCTTGACTCGTCCAATGTGATCAGATCACACATGCCCCATGAGGTGAGGCTGAGCTTGTTTAGCCTGGAGAAGCATTTAGGGACCACCTAACAGCAGCCTTACAGCACCTACAAGCAGGCTGAAACACAGAAGGTTCCAGCTGGATATAAGGTGGGGTGGGCAGGGAGGGGGGGTGGGGGGATATGTCTAGAGACACTGAAGAAACTCTGTCCTTTAAATTTTCAAGACCTGACACAACAAAGCCCTGAACAACATGATCTGAATTCCTTATTGACCTACTTTGAGCAGCAGGCCAGACCAGAGCTCTTCCAAGGCCTCCTCCAATCTGGACAGCTCTATGAATTACCACAGAGCGTTTGAGTTGCCTGAGGTCCATCAGGAAATGGTGGGAAAAGAAACGGACTCAGGATTTGCCAAGACTTCAGCTCACCTTTTTCCCTTCCTGATGCGTTTCCTCTCCCACCAGCTCAAAATAACAAAAAGGTTTTAGAGACTACGCATACACCATTGCACCCAGGGATATCCCCTAATTCCCAGGTCTGAATCTGGAACCATACCACCTCCTGACTGCATCTGGAGCTCTCATATCACCTTTATGAGGCTGGAAGTTCATAGCCATCCTCCTTGCCCTAACCCAGCCTTGCACACTAATGTGCATACTAAATGATCTCAGGTACATCTCCTGGAAAGCTGAGATGCTAGAAGAGATGCTAAACTGGACAACCAGCAGCCAGAACACCACTGTTCCAGTGTGACTCAACACATAGATTAGGACACAACTCCTCTGCGGTTTCCTGATCTAGTGGAATTCCTGAGAACTCTCCCATAGCCATGACTCATAGGAGGGGTGGGGAAGATTGCTCCAGCACTGTTTGCATAAACAAAGATGACTGACCATTTCTTCTACATATATATTCTCACTGTTGTCTTCTGGATCATTTATTTTCAATCTTTAATTTCACTCCCACTCTTTTCCATTGCTTCATGCTAGTCAGTGGACTCTCATTGTCCCCTGAATATTTGTCTTTGGGAATAAAAGTTTTGACCCCTCAGTATTTCAGCACCAAATAGAACATTGTTTCTTAAGCTACACACTCAGACATCCCCCCTGCACATTTCCATCTCACATTTCCAGTATTGCATTTCCATTCTCTCTGTAAAAGAGAACTTTGGGATTAATATATATTGCACAACACTTGTCAGTCAATTGTTATTTAAATCTCAGAAGTCTTCTAAATTTAAATCTTTTAATTGGAATCAAGTTGTTATCAAATGGCAGATCTTTGTGACAGTATAAGTTAGGTTACTGGATAATACAAAACCATCAAAAAATATCAGGTGACACAGAAATAAATCCTCTTAAGAGGAATATGGATTAATTTCCACTACTATGATCAGTTTATAAAAGAGAGAAAACATCACCATGTAAACCACAGAAGAAGGTATCTGCAGAGAAAAAGTGCATCAAATACCTTCTGCTTCCCCAGCAAGAAGAAACTCCTGCCAGAAGCAGCAAAGTGGGTGCTTTAGATAAAAAGACAAAATAAACAAGAAAATTAAAATGTTAAGGAAGGGACTGGTTCCTTTTATATATATATATATATGTATGTATATCTCCTTATATATAATTAATTAAATATAGTAAAATTAACAGAGACTATAGAAAGGTTTGCATTTCCTTTGACACCAAGGATTGTCACTACCTAACTATTCACCTCACCGGGTTCATTGGATCACAAATTTCCCAAAATACTTGTGGAATGAATATTACTCACTACCTGATAAGATTATCTAATTTTCATGTTTAAAAAGTAATATTGCAGCAGATCTCATTATTGTTTCATCCCAACTTCCATGCTGTTTTGACACAAAAATCACACTTCTAAAAATCAGCAAAGTCTAATCTCACTTCTGTTACTCCCCACTAACTCTCCCTCTCCGCTAACCTTGAGATCTTAGGATCAAATTTACAGAGAGAGAAATATAAAAGACACCTTGCTAATGATCCCAGAGGAAGGACTAGCTATAAACAACTGTGGATTTCAGGGGTGTGGTTTAATTATTTGGTTCATTTGTTGAGAGCACTGAGGAAGAAATGAGACTATAGGCAGGAACTGAATTCATGGAGCTTGGCAACCCAGGAGGCGAAGACAAACCGGCAAGAAAACACCGTGTGCAGGGGGCCATGCTGGAAATCAGTTCAGTGCAACTTATCAGATTGACAAACTCTCCTAATGTCACCAAAGTGAAAGGGTAAAGCCAGACCCTACAGGTATCTGTTAGGTGGGTGCGATCCAAATCCAATAGCTTAAACTGGGATCCCACATTGATTCCTGATGCAGCACAAGCTGTTACACAGTATGCCTGCCATCTCTCTTCCTGCTAGGCTCAGGCAGCTTTTCCCTCCACTTCCCAGCACCTCCTGTGGTGCCTCATAATTTGAGGTCAGGTGTTTTTTTAATTTATGCATCAGTCTGATCCGGATTGAAATGGATGCATAAAGTTCATCCCTGTCTCCTCTTCTCCTGCCACAGTAGGCTCCAATCTCCAGTTTTCATTTTGTGTGTAATTACAAAGCACTACATTAAAATTGGGACAAAGGTGAATAAAGTAGAATTTAACAGAAAGGAAAAAAAAAAAAAAAAAAAAGACCTAAATCCAAACATACCATTCATAAAACTCTGTATAATGTAGTAGGTGCCTATTTGTTTAGCCCAAAGACCTTCATGGTGGCTATCAGTTTGCTTCTGTGCAAGCCCACAGCCTGACTGTTTTGGTGCCTACCTCTCTTCAGCCCATCAGCATCCACAAACCATCCCTCTGCTTATATCCAGCAAGCATTTCTAGGCCATGTTTTGTGCACACTAATGGGATTAAGCTCTTTGCAAAAGGCAGCTGCAATCTTTTTCTGTGCAGAGAGTGAGAGCAGAAAACTGCCCACACATTTCACCAGCAGCATGGCAGAAAGGGGCAGCGCGGATGCTCCCAGCCCACACCCTCTGGCACAGCTGCCCGACCAGCCTACCGAGGGCTGGGTGCTGTGCGTAGAACTGACAATGGATTGGGTCTGAAAGGGAGCAGAAGAAGCCTTCATCTGAGTTACACCGTAAGGATTGTGGGGCACTGCTCTAGGAGGGTGTCTGCTGCTCCAGTGACTCTGCATTTCACGTCCATCAGCACACAGAGATCCTGGGAAGCACAGTGCCCTGTGCACAGTGCAAATACTATGTAAAACCACTTTAAAAACAAACAACCAAACAAACTTCATCTCAGAGATTTCTGTTTGAGACGTCAGAAAGAACTCCAGCTCCGCAAACAAGTGCATCCACACATTACTTCATCGCTTCTGCAATTACTCACCAAACGTGCTGATTTTAATCCTGCTCAAGTCAATAAACTGGCAGCACCCTAAATTTAATCCCCTGAGGTAGTTTTTGCTGGTTATGAGCTTAGGCTAATAGTCTAAATTGAACTCTTTTCCCTTCATTGTTACCTTTGGAAGCAATAAAATACCAACCTAAACATAAATTTCCATGAGGATTTCCCCGGTTTCAAAGGTGTCCTCCTAGACAGTTCTATTCCACGTCTGCGCAAGAGAAGCACAGGCCACGGCACAGTCCAGCAGCAGTTTGCATGCACCAGCACTGGGTGAGCAGAAATGATCCTGAATCTGTCTGCCGGGTTTTCTCACCCACAGCTAGGATGACTTAGCACAACAGCCAGGCATCCGGCATCCTTACAAGTACCACAGCCCCAGCCACAGTTACAAGCACCCTCAACTGACTAAAATGGTCTTAATTTCTCTGCTGGTCAAACCATAATCTGTGATGGACTGTTAGCAAAACGGACAACACTTGGGGCTCTGCCTTGATCCCTTTATAATCTAAATATTCACACTCCTCAGGAACAGCAGGAGCGAGGTCTTTGCCTGATAAAGCTCCCAGTTCTCCTTTAGAAAGGGTGCAAGGGGAAAAATCTTTAAACGTTTCTTTAAACTTGCAGTGTGACAAATTTTGTAACCTTGTGATATTTTTTTGCCAGAAAGCTGTCTGTTCAGTACAGCTTGCCCTCCGTAGCATTCTTTCAGAGAGCATAAATAATTTTTTCCTTTTTTTGCCTCTTTAAAGAAACAGTATTCAAGATCCTGAGCATACTAAAGACAGCAGCAGCTCAGAGTGCTCGCTGGAAAAGCACTGCACGTTACAGGATCAGGCCTAAAGTAGAAAGTGTCTGAGCGTGTTAACACAACCCCAAAGAAAAGACAGTTCAGGGCTGAAGTTCATATGAGGAGACTGGTCGATGTCATCAGCTGTGAAACTGCAACTCCTCTAGCTGATGGGTGTTCCAAAATGCTGAAGGTCTGGCCCTCTACTGCTTTTTACAATTGTGTTGATTTACCTTGTTTTGCTTCACATATTGTCAGGCAAAACCATCATGAATATTACAGAAACCGGGCCATTACTACATATACTAAATATGTATAACCTCTCACGTTGTCTACACAGTGAAAACAGAAAATCCAGGCAATCAGTGTTTCTGGGGGGTTCCAGGTTTTTTCTTTTCTTCCTGGGTAGGCAGAAATCAAATAAAGATAAATGTAACTTTCAGCGTGCTGGAACAAACATGGAGACTTAGATCATTAGAAAGTCGTCTTCTGCCTTTTCACTTTTCAAACTAGACAACTGTCATTTGGCCCTCAGACGTAACTGTGGCAGCATGGTTGAACCTTTGCATGTTCTGCCAACTCAGTGGTGCAGCGGGTGCTGTCAACCTTGTATTTTTACCTAGACACACAACTGTATGTCTCTCTCTCATATTTGAATACATACCATGTATTGTGAAATACTCAGAAAAACCCAATCAGTTTAGCTTCAGGTCTCTTATCCTTCCACCGTACAAAGCTCCATCATGCCCCGCAGTGACTGTGGTTGCTGTTGTTACTGTGTTAGTGCAGAGGCTCCGGCTGGAATCCGTCCTCACCCACATCAGGTGATAAAACAAACATGGAACAAGAAATGGTCTCAGCTCCAGAGGACTCACTATTTATTGTTTTACTCTGGAGCAGTAAAACTGATTAAATTAGAAATGTTACTCTAGACAAATGGCAGTAAAATCTTCACACTATGTCATAACATCATATATTCTCCATTGGCCAAACACTGCTGAAGAAACTATTTAGAAGTGCTTCTGAATCCTGAAATAGATTTATGAGAAGTATTTCACTCTTCTTCCTGTAAAAGCCAAATGCATTCACCATGATGAACTCTATTTGCCCAAGCTGAGCCTCAGGGCACTGTAATGAAGAGGAGGAGATTTGGGTTGGGAGACAAAGAAAATATTTTGTGCTTACTTGATTTAAAAGAAAAAGAAACCCAGCTGTTTGAATGTCTGGGGACCATGATGTGTGGGCAAAGGCAGGTGATCCAGTCTAATATTCATGTCAGCTCCCCTCTTGCACTGCCTCCCACACTCCACAGCCATCACTTAACAAGCTGTATGGGGTTATTTCAGTTGCACATCAATTATGCCATGGACACACTCTGTATAGCTCAGAGGTAATTAATACAAAGTTTATTGGCTCAGGTGCAGCACTGCACAAACAAGGTTTAACAGCTTTTGGTGTCGGCTCAGAACTGGGAGCAGTTTGGCCATTTTTATGTGATCTGGAACATGAAGATTAACTGACCTTGTGACCCAAATGTCAAAACACTGACCCAAACCAGCCAGACACTGTATATCTGGACCATGGTACAAACCCAGGAAAACTCAGAAATGCTGCACCAGCACCTTTAACTTCATGGAGCTATGTTAGATTCAGCAACCTCCTGCCCACGAAGGTTGTTCTTGGTCCAAGCTGGTGCTAGACAGATGCACTCAAAATATCCATTCGTAACACTTACTTGCCATCCAGCTCACAAGGAATCTTAAGCATCAAAAAAAAACCACAGAGCAGATCCACCTGAGTGGCTCTTTGTGGAGGGAGCCTCAGGACTCAGCCAAAGCTGGTAAGCTGTGCTGGATCCACAGCACCTACGCAGAACCAGTCAGGCATCTCTGTAACACATGGAACTTCTGGGTGTCCTGTGGGATTCATCCACCTGTGTGACAGCATTTTCAACTTATGTCAGCTTCACATCACTCTGAACAATGAAGCAACTGAATTTTTGTTACTCTCTGAAGAACATGCAAAAACCTCAGTACTGGTTATGCAATGCATGCCAAGAAATAAAACATTATGTGCTGCGATACAAAGCCATAATCATAATCTGAAATTCACCTCTTCCAAAAATCAAGGCAAAAGCCTCACAGCACGTCTAGAAAGCTCGTAATCCAACTCTCAGCAGAAATACATGCACTGACTTCCAAAGCTAAGACCTAATGGCAAGATACAGTTCTTAAGAAGGTATAAAGAAAAAATGACTGGCTGTGACTCACGCTTAGAAGCACAAAAACTGACAAAACCGTTGAAGGTTAGCTGTGCTGAGGTGTGAATCTTACTGACCCAGGTCCTGCAGTCATATAAACACCTCTTGGTAGCTGGAGTTCAGGAAAGAGATGCTGTGCCATGGACTGAACAGGAACTTCAGCAGACAGTCCACCAAGCCACAAAATATTAGGGTTTACATATATGTATATGGTTTACATATATATATATATACACACACACGTGCACAGACAAAAGATCTAAATATCAAATTAGATATAGTCTAGTGCGACTGACCACCAGAAGACTGCTATCTCCTGTAAACAGAATCTTGAACTGGATTGAACCTTGTCCTATATACTGCATAGACAAAGCAATTCCTCTGATTTTTCATACATATTATAGTCATTTATTTATACAGTCTGCACAGGACATAATTTTTAAAGACAGACTTCTACACAAGCCTTTGAATGACTATGAGGCAGAAATACTAGGCTTGCTTCATTCACTGAGTATGATGCGGCAGGATTTTTTATTCAAGCCTATGCAAAATAATCTACCTCTCCGTGACTCCTTGCGATTGGGATACTGTTTAACAGGACTATTCATGGATACCGTTTAGCAATGAGAATTAAATTCTTGAGCTCACTAAAATCTACTTAGATGATCTTAACCAATTATGCACTGATTAACTCTGGAGTCCCAGCCAGGTATTCAAGGAGAAAGAAGGCTACAAGAATACAGAGGAAATGCTGAGATGCTGCAGAATGTTGTTGGATGGGAAGCTTTAGGAAGGATGAGATTTAGGAGACTTCGACTTGAATAAAAGTCTACAGGCTCCACTCTGTTTTCCTCCTGGCTCCACAGTGAAGAATTGTATGCACCGAGGTGGAGAGTGACAGATGCCTGATGAACTCCAGCAACACCAGCCTGGCTGTCAGGCACCGAGGGACTTGTTGCCAATCACTGTAAGCTTAAAGCCCAACATAAGCACTAGTTGCACCAAACCTAAAGCACAAGGGAGTACAGCTAAAATACTGCTCTTTTGCCAGCATATTTGAACAGAAAAATAACAGCATGAAGAGATAATGTTGACATTTAATCTGTCAATATGCCTTGGAATTATCATACAGATACAGGGAGCACAGGGGATTGGTTCGGGCTCCGAATTAACAACCAAAAGAACCAGAAAGACTTTTGGAGTGGAAATTCACACTCTGTGCATAACCACGTTCAGTTACATAGATCTTCTGTGCAACTGTGACGGGACTCTCATGGCTAGATGAAATAAAGTTTTGCAACAGTGATCAAAGAAGGGATATAATGTAATATTGATCTTAATTTGGTTGTCCTTGTATACCTCCTAAGACATCAACCTGAGGATATATTTGCAGGATAGCTTTCCCCCATATACAGCAGCAGGCTACACTATAGACTTCATATACATAAAATGCTGACTGGAGACTTCTGCTATGCACAGTATCACTTATTTATCAGAAATCCCTGGGAAACAAAACCTGTCCCTGGATTAATATGAATTTATTAAAGCTACCGTTAAAAGAGATTTGTTTGTTAAAAATATCTGAATGAGTACCTCTAAAAATCTCTCTCGTGCCAAAGGAAAATGTTAGAAGGTAATTATCGAAGAACCCCAACATTATCAGCAGGCCAAATGGTATCAGAAACAATTTAGCTGAACTTGTATTTAAACTGAAGAACATGATTTCTTGGTGTGGTTCCATGTGAAAAGAGAAGCCAAGCCCCACATCCATTACAAATCCTGATTTCAATAAGCCAGATGAACAGTTCAAAGTCACTTTCACAGATAATAGATGACAAACGCAGCACAGGAACTGAGTTATTTGAGATTCCTAGGTTTATTTCTCTTCTGCCATTTTAACTATACTCACACCATCTACTGCTGCAAGAGTTGTATTTAATTTTTTCCCAACTTAAAATATGTTCTTTTCACCAGCAAACTGTGATTTAATACAGTTCTGTTTAGCATAATACCATTTTCTATTAATACTCCAGTGTCCTAACTTTACAATATTTCATTACAGATACAGCTTTAGATATGTTCATATGAGCTAAATTAAACCATTATTCAAGTTCTGGCACATCTTAAGATACAAGAAAGAGCCAGCAGGAGGAGGAGGAAGATGCTGACAAAAATTCTGTCTGAGCAAACCATCATCAATTATTCTACTGAAGGCTTGAAGATATATCTGGATAATTCTGTAGCAAGAAATGTCATTTTTTTGAAAAACCAACAAGCCCTGTAGTATTTCCCTGACTTTTCTAATTTCTTGCAACAGTTAAAAGACTGATCTGATCAAATTTATTTATTTTTTCTTTTTACTACTCTGCCTTATATTAAAATAGACTTTCCAAGCAAAAAATAAGATTCATCCTTTGCAGCAGAGAAATTTCTCCATGAAAAACACACAAATAAGTGATGTGGTAAGTGGGAAAATTCTGATGTAAATGACATCACAGAAGAAAGTTTTGGGCCCAAACAAGGGAGATTTATGTATCATTTCAAATTATCCCATAATCATATTGTCACATTAATAGGACACACCACAAAAGGAATCCTTGGAAGGAATTAAGGAGAAGTCAAGCCCAGAGAACTTCAGAAAACTCATTTTATGTTTAAGGAGGATATGGGGAAAGGTAGAGCAGCTTTCTAGACTAGCAAGTAAATAGCACTTTAAGATAAGTTTTGCTAAGGGAAGAAAGCAGACTGGGTTGACTATGCAGCAAGAAAAGAAAAAGAGGTAAGAAGGGAAAGACCTATAGAAAGCCCTGAGAAAGAAAACTGAGATTTCAACTTTTTTTTTTTTTTTTTTTTTTTTTTTCTGTAATGGGGAATTAATGGTAAGAACATAACTTGGTGACAAGGAGCAGAGTTAGTTGCAAGTTCACAGTGGATAACAGCAATAACAGCTGTCACGGTTTACCTTTTAAAAAAAACAAAACAGCAGCAAATAACTTTAATACTTAGAAGTTGTAATTAAATAAAAGACCTGGAACTTCTCTCACATTAAATGGCGTAAAGTAAGAGCACGCTGAAGTCAACAGGGGCACACAAGGGTGACTGAAAGAAGCTGCACTGAAAACAGTGCAATTATGGATCCGCCAGGACTGACGTACAATCAAGTCCAAAATATCTGGATCCCCATTCCTGATCTTACTCTGTGCAATTTTCTTGGATTGTCACGTTTCTATGAAAACCTAACTGGTGAAAGCCATCTTTTCCGAATCATCCTAATGAAGTTTTCAGTTATACGCTTTTGGGTTTGGATTTGTATGTCATCAAACGCCAACCTAAGTGTTGATTCGCCAATGGTTTTACGGAAAAGGCTAATTATGGAGCTTCTTTCTAACGTAGCACCAATTGGTAGTGTTGCTAATATTCCATGTTCTTTTTCTATACATCTACTTAGTACAAACTAAGCAGCCCATCTTCCCGTCACGGACGAGCCACGATTACGCCCGAAGCCCCGTTTGCCACGCGCTCCAAGCGCAGCGCTCCGCCGTCACAGGATCACATGTAAGTCAAACACCTCCAGCATTTACACCACCAGACTTCAGCGACGGTGGCCACAAGGAAAGCTGTCGGAAGGCGTACGTCTCTTTGTACGTCGCCTACTGGACAGCACCTGCTCCAAAGAGGGTATAAGTCAGTGAAGCAGCATCGTGTTCTCGCAGGCGGCCGGGGGTGCCGGGACCAGGCCCGCAGGCCGGCGCTCCGGGGACAGCGGCAGGCCCGGCCCGGGCAGCGCCTGGCTGCGCGGTCACACCACTCAGCAGCTCCAGCCCCGCTCCGGGCGCTCTCGGCCTTCCCCGTCTTCCCAGTCCTGTCGCTCCCGCCTCGTCCCCCCAGCGTATGCACCCGTCTCCCGGCCCCTCCTCACCGCGGCGCCCGAGGGCCCAGACCCCGCCGGCAGCCGGCCTCCTCCGGGGCCCTGCCCGCCTCACTCTCGGGGGGGGGGGGGGGGGCGGCCGCTAAACCCCCTCTCCCGGGCTCCGTCCCGCCTAGCGGGGGCCCTGCACCCCACGGCACAGGCGAGGCCAGGCCGCCGGGCGGCCGCCCTGCCCTCGCTTCAGCGTTCGCTCGCCTGCGGCTGCCGGCACCCTCCCCCGCGGGAGACAGCTGCGGCGACCCCCAGGCCGGCCGAGGCAGCCCGGTGCGGCTCTGCGCCCCTCACAGCCCGGGAGAGCGGGGAGGCGGGCGGGGAGGCGGCCCTACCTCCCGGCTGCCGTGCCCCCGGCACCGCGGTGGCCCGGGGCACGGCACCTCGGGGCACGCCCGCCCAGGACCGGCCCCCCGCGGAAGCCGAGGCCGCCGCCCACCCTTTCCCGTAACCTCCGCCCGCAGGCGGTGGCCGCGGAGAATCGAAACCGCACCCGCCCCCCCCCCTCGCCCCCGGCAGCTGCCCCCTCCCCGCCCGTTCTGCCGAGCACGCCGCCGCGCTGCTGGCCAATAGCGACAGAGCGCGCACCGTCCGCGCAGTGACGTCACCGGGACGGCCCCGCCCCTCCTGCCCTCCGCCCGGAATCCAATGAAAGCGAACGTGCGGCACGGGGCATCTTCCCGCCCCCCTAACGTCACAGCCAACTCCTCCCTTCCCCTGCACCGACCGGGCGGCGGGCCCAATCAGAGCCTGCCTGGCGCTCTGGCCCCGCCCATCCGAGCAGTGACCTCACGGCCCCTCCTTCGACGGCGGGGACGTGCGGCCAATCAGCGGGGCGGGCGGCCGCTCGAGCCCCGCCCCCCAGGCGTAATCCCCTTGTCCCCGCCCCGCCACCGTCTCCCCTTTCTCCTCTCTCCCCCCGCACCGAACGCCTGGCGGCGGCGGGTGGCGGCGTAGCCCAGTCCTGTCCGTGCTGGCGGCGGCGCCTCCCGGGGCTGGGCGACATGGAGTGCGCTGCGGCGGGGGCCGAGTTCAACATCCTCCTCGCTACCGACTCCTACAAGGTGGGCGCGGGCACGGCGGCCGGGAGGGGGTCACCTCTGTGGGCGCCCCTGCACTGCCGCACCGGACCCGCCGGGCCTGGCGCCGAGGCTTCTCTATCCGTGGGGCGCCGGGCCAGGCCGGCCCCGTCGCCGCCGGCTCCCTCCCCCTGCCCGCCTGGCCGGCCCTGGGAGGCCCCCCCCCCCCCCGCCCCCCCTCCCTGAGGGGTGCTCTGCCTCGGGGCGGCGCGAAGGGGCATCGCGGAGGGAGGCCTGGGCGGGGGCTGCCCCCGCTGCCCCGCGCCGCCGAGGGGGCGGCCGGGCCCGCTGCCCTCCTCCCCCCTCCCCGCGGGGTGCCCGGGTTCGCTGGCGGTTGGGGAGAACAGAAAGTGAAAGTGGGCAGGGGGTGCGCCGCCGCCCCGCCGGCGCGGCGCGGGGCCGCCATGGCGAGCACGCTGGGGGGGGGGGGCCGCCGCCGAGCATCGTCTGCTGCCCGCCGGGGTGGAGAGCGGGCGCGCTCGCCGCCAGCCAGCGAAACTGTGACTCGCTCCTTTTTTTTTTCTGGTGGTTTTTTTTTGTTTTTCTCGCGTTTCGCTTCTCCCTGGGGGGAGAAAGGGTGCTGGTGGCTGGGTGCCCGCCGGTTTGTGCCCGGCTGCGATACAGGCCGCTTCCAGGACCCGGCTGCCTGACCCGTCGCGCCGGTAGCCCGCTGCTTGGGTCCCGCTCCTTGCGGTGCCGGGTGTGCCGGCCAAGGCGATCCGGCAGAGCCAGGGCATCGTAGTCCTTCGACGTCCGCCCTCTTCCGTGAAATCACTTAAGAATCGGGGAGCTTGGCGCCACGGCCAGGTACAGTCGCGCTGTCCGCCCCCCGACCCAGCGGCCCCCGCCGTGCCCCGCAGCCGGGTGTGCGGGGTGCCCCGGGCACGCCCGCCGCTGCGCAGCCTTGCGGTACCGTGAGCGCCCGCTTCCCGGGCAGCGGGCAGAGCCGGCGAGGGGTCCCCGACCCTGGTGGGACAGATGTGTCTCCTAGACTGAAAAACTTTCTTCCTTCCGGAGCTGCCCTGCGGTGTCAGAGAGGTTGGTGCCCTGAACAAACCACAGCGACGGACCCGATTGTCGTTATGCAGCGTGTATTATGTTACAGCTCTCTGACCAGAGGGTACTTCTAGATAAGGAGTCGAAAAAAGCAAATACGATCTTGTGGCCAGGTCTCCTTACTGTCTAACTACCAAAATACCGGCCTCGGTACATGCTCCAGTTGCTGACTTGTGCTGTACACCTTTCCTGGCTCCTCCTGCTGTGATGTTGTTATTGTACGATGTTACAGGGTGCTTTTTTGGTAAAGAAATCCTTAACGTTTATTGTTGCTGTTTGTGGGAATGTGTGTTGGAAGACTGGAAGATGCTGTTAAATCTTAGAGTGGCTCAGGCAAAGCCATCTGAGTGCTGCTGTTGAGGGCTAACGAAACTGCTTTCAGTAAGGGCTTAATCTAGCTGCAGTGATGTTTAAGAACTATGTTTAAGTGTTCGTTATCAAACCTGTTCAAATCTGGAAGATCCACTTCTCTTCTATGGCTGAGACTAATCACATTAAATACTGTAGGCCTGGCTTGAAACGGTGTCTTATTTTAAATCTAATTTGCACACTACTTCTAAATTCATGGGATTGTGCTCTAGGGTTAGTGGTAGTGAGCAGCACTGGAGTGACAGGTGACCAGTTTGCTTCTGTTTTGTAGATTATTCCAGGAGTGGTAGAAATCTTAAAAGGCCCAAGTTTTCTGTTCTTCCTCCAGCTTAAATCTGAAATTGGGTGAGGTTTTCTGTGGCAGCTAGGAGCATTTTGTGTTGTATTAAAAACAGTTGGGATTGTCTGTTTTGCTTTGTTAGGACTGCTCAAATTATTTCTCTTCCTGTATGCTTTTTTCCAAATCTTAGGAACTCCAGACTCTTTGAAAAATGCTGAAACAAGTAGCTTATTTTATCCTGTTAGGTAACATAAGCAAACATCACTTATCTTCTCCTTTGGATGATACTCTCGTTTTCTAATCAATGAAACACTGAAAAAGTTCTGGTATCTCAGGGTCATATCTGTCAGAACTCATTAGTTTGAGTTAGCTCCAGTGTCCCAGTTCACAGTTGCTACAGTTGGAAATTTGGGTAGAGAGAAAACTGGTTGCTGGTTTAGTGCCTATAAAAACTCAGAAACAAAGTAGTTTGGTAGGCAAAGATTTGTCTGTTGACAGTTAACCCTGCCTCCCATTCCTCTAAACATTTTCCTGTCTGTGTGTACATCACAGGACATTTCCTCTTAAGTCATAGAAGATTATCAAATTCTTGCTTTCAAACTCTTACAAGCTGTTTCTGAAAAACAACTGGGTGTCATGCTAATTTCTAGCATACTGGATATTTTTAGATAGGAATAGTTCCCGTCAGGTGAATTTCAGAGACTTGCTACACCCTGGACCTAAGCACTGAGCTGCCGTTAAGAACTGGGGCTTAGTGAATTGTACAAATGCTCCAGGATTTTGAGGCCAGGCTTCAAATTGTGCAGTTTATCTCTAACCCCCCATAACAAGATAAACATTTTGACATCAGTTAGGTTTTTTTCTTCCGGTGTACTTTGATGCATATGCTTAAGCTTCTCCAAATCCCCTACCAGTGTAATTCCTTCTGTGTGCTGGATGTTATATGCCATCCCCTCAGACTCTGGGCATAGGTATATGGTATGGGGTGTGTGTATCTTGCTGGTAAATAATAGCAGTCTTTAGTTCTTTGGATCATCAGAATTTCAAGAGATTCATCAGAGCGGCGTTAGCTGGGGAAGCTCTTTGTGTGGATGTCCAGTGTAGCAATAACACTTCTAATAGTGAAGTCTTCTGCTGGTGACTCAGTATTGCTGAAAAAGGGAAGCACTTGAGGTCGGAACTGTTGTTGGTAGAAAGCTGCAAGTGAGGGGGATCAGCAGGCTCCTTGAAGCTCACTGTTCATGCTGCGTGATGTCTTACTCTCGTGTCTATACCAAGAAGTCCCTGCAATCTTGCCCCTCTGTGACAACAGCGAGGGTGCTGTTTGCTTGAGAAGTGCAGCGAGTGAGGGCGTCTGCCCTTCAGTTCCTCACTCGTGTGATGTTGTTGACACACCACCTCTGCATTGTCTTTCTGTTCAATTCCCAATGCTCTCTTTACCCATATTTGTTTATTTCTACGCAGGCAAGAAATCCTCCAGGGTATGTGTAGTCTGAAGCTGTACTGAGAGGATCAGCTTAGCAGAGCTGTGGTGCCGTTCAGTCGGAAGATACCAGTGACTGGTGTATACCAGCCCTGGGTGGATGGGCCATGAGCTGCAGGCGTGAAAGGGCTATCCAAATGAGAACTGAACCTTGTTTGCTGCAGTGATGATAGCTTATTTTGCTTTTACCAGTGAGGTGTATTGCTGTTGCTTAGAATGTTTCGTAATTAAGCTGATAGTCATAATAAGCTGTCATGCAATTACCCCATCATAGGAGGAGCTGAACTGTAAATGAGATCTGCTTCAGAATTCAGTTCTTTCCGGACCCTTCAAGGAAGCCTGAAAGATACATTTTAACGCTCAATGCCTTACGTGTTGAATTTTATGTATTTGTCACTTTGAATTCTTTTATTTCACATGGATGTAGGAGAGCACTTCTGAAACACTTCATGTGAGTGTGTGTTAATTCCAGGCTCTGGCAGCCTGTATATTCTTTATTTAGAAGGCTAGAGGTATGCAAAGAAGAGACATGAGTCCTCTTTAGCTTATTGATTTTGAGTAGTACATAATGACTACAAAATACTCCTTTCAGTAGCCCATATATGTGTATATATATTTATTTTTTTAATTAAAGTCCTGTGATTGAGGGGTTGAATGTGTTCTCTTACCTTCTGTAATTCTGTCAGTGGAAAAGCATTGGAAACTTACGCTTCAGCACTCCTCATAAGAAGCAGTCTGCGCTCCATCTAGGTTCATTATCTTCCAAGTCTTGATTTGCGGTCACACAGTCCTGTGACAAACCCCCAGTCATCGTTGTTCTAAGGGAACACTGCAACTGTACAGAATTCAGCCAGTTTTTAAATTAATAGAAAGTAAGCCCTCCCAGAATCGTTGCAGCTCTCACTGTTCAAAAGATAAATGTTTTTCTTTTTTCATTAAGGAACAGGAAACTTGTAGCAGTATGTGAAGTGGTACAGCTGACTGTTCACAAATGTGTAAGCAGTAAACATAAGGCATTTTGTCATCTTTATTACGATAATTTTGGATGCAAAACCATGCTGGTTTTGACTGGGGTGGAGTTAATTTTCTCCATAGTAGCTAGTACGGGGCTGTGCTCTGGATTTGTGCTGGAGACAGTGTGATAACACAGGGATGTTTTCGTTGCCACTGAACAGCGCTTGCACAGAGCCAAGGGCTTTTCTGCCCCTCACCCCACCCCACCAGCGAGTGGGCTGGGGGGGCACAAGGAGCTGGGAGGGGACACAGCCAGGACAGCTGGCCCCAACTGACCAAGGGGATAGCCCAGACCATATGACATCATGCCCAGCACACAAGCCTGGGGGAAGGAGGAGCTGGGAAGGGACGTTCAGAGTGATGGCATTTGTTGGGCCAAGTCACCGTTTGGTGTGATGGAGCCCTCCGTGCCTGGAGGTGGCTGAGCCTGCCTGCCCGTGGGAAGTGGTGAGTGAGTTCCCTGCTTTGCTTGTGTGCACGGCTTTTGCTTTACCTGTTAAACTGTCTTTATCTCAACCCACGAATTTTCTCACTTTTCCCCTTCCAGTTCTGTCCCCCATCCCACAGGGAGAGTGGTGAGTGAAGGCTGTGTGGGGCTTAGTTGCCAGCTGGAGTTAAACCATAAGAAAAACACACCAGAATTTTTAGTGGTAAAGAAACCTGCCATAAAGTGTTACCTTGTGTTTTTCTCTGAGTAATTTGGAATACATTCAGTTCTAGTGCATATACATGACCTTGTTTTTTTAATGAGTGTGGATGTGGTCGCTTACAGCATCTCTGCTGATAATGTGCAGCTTCCGTAGGAATTCAGTTGCTTGCATGTACTTTCCTTAGCTTAGTACTGACTGAGCTCTTAACTTTTCTTTCCTCACCCCTGGTCCTCTTATTTTTCAGTACACATACAAGAGATGACGGTTGAACTGGAATACAGAGACATTAAAAGTGGTACAGGATTAACCTTCAGTCATAACCTGCATTAGCTTATCCCTGTCATCTCATAAGATCAGATACCTCCTGATATTCCCACTTTAGTTCTCAAACATTATCTTAACCTGTATTTGCTTCACTTCACACATAAACACACACCCTTTTTAATAAGGGGGTCTGGATTCTTTCTGAGGCTACTTTTGTAATTTGAAGCTCATGTATAACCAAAATAGTAAGGTTATACTTGTCTCTTATTTTTTTACTTACTTCAAGTGTCTTGCACTTTACCTGCTATTGTTGGATGCCCTTTTTGTGGAATTATTAAAAGATTGATTCTTCTGATGTTTCCTCTTCCGTTCAAATAAGCTTATAATTTTACCACGCTGACTTCTGGTTTGGTTTTCATTTCCACGTTTGTTTGTGTTGAGTATTCCTTTTGTGATTGCTTTGAAAGCTACAACAGCATCCTTGTTGAATATAACTGCTAGTCACAGTCGTGGTTGTTTGTTTTCCTGAAGGGGGTCAGCACTACCTTATAACTGCTGTCAGTTATGTCTCATCCCAGTGAGGCGTATCTGATAAGGCATTCCCTTTGTTCCCAAGTACTGGTTCACCTCCTCGCTGTTGTTAACGATGTTGTTTTCCATATAGGTTGTTGGCAGCCTTTGCTTGTAATTGCTCCATTGGCTAAACCTCGTAAAGGTTTAGGTAAAGCAGTGTTTCAATGACCTCTTTCCACAACGTTTTAAAATAATCATGGGGATCTTAGAGGTGATTTGCAGCATTCTCCCTGGTGTAAGTGCCAGAAGCACCACTGTGGTAAAATAAGCTAAATTGTACGTGGGGGTGAGGATCTCTTCCAGCACCAGAGAGCCATTCTGACACTGAACCCCACAACCAAGGCTCTCATTTTCGCTTGTCACATCAACTAGGCTGCAGTCAATTCTCACCTACGCTGGAAAGGCTGTAGCTCACTTCAGTGTACAGGCAGGCTCGTAGGACAGTGACTGACCCATACCTGGGCCCAGTGACTTGCTGCAGACCTGAAGTGAAGCCATCCAGGAAAAGTAATCATGTGAAAAGATGGTCTTAAAGATATCCAGTGGTAATAGCTAATAGAAAAGGATTAAATATATAAATCATGCATCTTACACTGATACCTCTGACAATTAGCAAATCATTTTCTCTCACATTGTTTTTGTTCTAGGGAAAGATACTATAAATGGGGCTTGTAACTCTCCCGTACACAGAATGTTCCAAACACACCCCATGCACAACTCCACCGGGGAAGGTGCCAGAAAGGAGTTCTGTTGGTAGTTCTTACACAGCCCCGGTAGGCAGATGAAAGGCACCACAACAGTTGTTCTACCTGCTTTCTGGGCTGAGATGGGGAATCGCTGACTTTTGGACTCGGCTGGTGACACTTGCTGAGTGGCCCAGCTACGAGCTTCCAGGGATGTGCTGCTTCTGGCCTGTCTTCCACCTGTCCCTCTGATTCTTCACGTTTGTGAAGTACCATGGGTTCAGTAGCTGGGTTCTGTACATGGGTTGCATAAAGATTTTTCAGAATGGCTCCAGAAAGTTCAAATTCTGTCGTAGTTGAACTGTTAACATCATATCAACTGTAGGCAAGATCCTGCTGCCTAAACACTTGGGGACTGGTTTTCTTCACCATAGGCAGGGCTTGGAAGCATCTTTCTGATGGTTCACGTTAGCACCCATCTGAGCCAGGTGAGCCCCAGGAATAAATCACTGATGGAGAATTTGGCCATGCCTGACCTCTCTACTTGTGTCGGACTTGCTTTTCTCATGTTTTCAAGTGGTTGAGTTATATAGACTCAGTCTTTCAAAGGAACTTAATTGCAGTTTCTTGTCCAACGGTGCTTGTAGATTAGAAGATTATTTGGCTTTTATGCCAAAGGTTTTCTTATCTAGCCTATAAAAATGCAGCCTTTACCTTAGTCATTCCTGTTTTGTGATGAATACCTGTTAAATCCTTTTTCTTATAATTTAACTGTTAATGTTTGGGGTGGTTTTTGGGTTGGTTGATCTAAATGCAACTTGTGCTTCATGGTTTTCCTGTTTTCCTCAAATGGCTGTTTCCTCAAATGGGTTTAGTTAAGGAGATGTAGTTGTTGTGGAAGTGTTCTTTGTTCAGATATACCCTTATTTGGATTAAATTTAATAAGAAGCTATCACAACTGGAATAAAAGTGCTCTATTTCAGTCATAGTACATAACCTTGTTGCAGGTGGTTGTTCCAAGGCTGTTTGTCATACTTTTTGTAGACAAAACCTAAACCACAGCCTTTGAACTGACTATCAAAAAGCATTTGAAGATATTTTGGGGTTTTGTTTTCTTGTAAGGGTCTCTTAATCCCAGTAGGATCTTTGGGGTTTTGTTTTTGGTTTTTTGTTGGGTTTTGTTTTTACCCCTACTGACTTTATAGTCACTACTGTATTCCTACTGACTTTATAGTAACTCCTGCCTACCAAGAGCTTGTCTGCACATGTCCTGCATCTGTCATCCCCTAACAGAAAGTACAAATTTATCAATACTCTCTTGATCTGTCAGACATAAAATACACTTCAAATATTTTACATTGTCACTGGTTGTTCCTTCTCTTCTTTAGAATACAGAAAGATGAAAACTTCGTCTGACAACAAGGAAAGTTCAGGCGTTTTTTGAAGCATCATTTTCATTGTCCAAGTGCCTTGTAGTGTTGTGTTGGGTTTTTGTTTGGGTTTGTTTTTTTTTTTAATTTGGTTGATTTGTTGTCCCTGGCACTCTTTGTGAACTGCTCCTGCTCCCTAGAGTTTGATCCTTTTTCAGACTGTTTTAACCACCAGGCATTTCACTACATACCAGACCTCCCAGCCATCGCTGTGGTGGATGGGTATTATTTCCCCGTGTCATAGTAGTCCAGAACTGCCAGCTAACGGTCAGAGCTGCTGTGATGTTTTGCAGGCAGATGCTCCTGACAGGTACAGTGCCCTCCCTGACAGCTTGAAAGCAAAACAGACAGTCAGATAAGTGAACAGGGGACACCAGGTCGTGGGCTTAACTTTTCACATACCTATACAGCATGCCTGTAGTAAGCCATGCTTAGCAAGTGTGGTGTCTTTAAATAGTGAGTTGTCTGCAAGAAGCCTTGTGGACACCCAAGGAGTGTTTCAGCTTTATAGATAAAACTAATGTTGAGGAATGTCAAAAGAAGCACAAGTTAATTTAAAATTGCAGTGGTAAAGTTTGCTTAGATCTAAATATCTTAATTGCCAGGGATGTGTATTTTTCACTGTCTAAATAGATTCTAATGTGTGAAGAATATAATTGAATCTTAAACATATAACTGTTGTAAAAGTAGTTCATGGGCTCTTTCAAGTACTTGAAGCAATTTAATTGATAAAATGACATTTTTACCATGCACAGAATTTTTATTTAGATTGGAGTCCCTAGAAATAACTGTCCTCTGGACATTAGCTGGTATGTATTTTCAGGTTAATATCTAATCTAATGACAGAAAAATTAGCTAAACCTGTAATTTCGTGTTTGAGGAAACCTGAGTGGGTTTTTTGGTAGGTAATCTGGAGGAGCAGTTTCCCCAGGTATGCTACATAAAGAATAAATCTGGTTGTTGGCATTCCAGCCTGATTTCAGCCCTCCAATTCTGATTTGCAGCCAGAGCACAGTGTGTTGTGATCATACTTCAAAGTAGAGCCAGAATGGGAGGTCCCTAAAAACCTTTGTATTTAAACACCGTAGGAAAAGGTGGCACCAACTCAGTGTGTGCACTGCACACCTTCAGCTAATTTGGGTCTGTAACCCATTTGACAGAGAGAAGCTTTTAGCTGGAGGAGATGTTATGAACTGCAAAAGTAAAAAAAAAAAAAAAAAATTAAAAAAAATTAAAAGATAGTAGCTGAAGATCAAGCAAATTTTCATCATAACATAGGTGTTGGCTTGAGCAACCTGCCCATACTTAGTAAGCTGGATGATTAATTTTTTTAAAGAAATCTTGAGTAGGCAGTCTCATGCAGATGTAGTTTTCTTTGTTTTGCTTGAACTGTTGTAGTAGAACAGTGTTACAGTAGTTTGCTCTGGAGCTTCTCCCAGGGAATTCAGATACCAGTTTGGGGAATTGTTCTTGGGCCACCTGCTACTGTACTGTACTGGAAGCTGGTGGGCTCTGCGAGCATTTACTCTGAAATCATGGAGCTGGAGCATGCCAGTAGGATGAAGAACAAAAACAAAAGTTGAACGGAGTTCCTGGGTGATACAATCACATCACAAAGATTCACCAACTTAAAGTTCAGTCCCAGTCACAAAACACAGCAAAATTTTTTCATCTAGTTGCTGTAACGGACTGAAAGTGGCAAGCGTGCAAAGCGAGGAGTTTCTACTCGCCATGCCCCATGGTGAATGGACCTGCTCGTGATCTGTTCCGTGCTCTTTTTCTTGGAGTCCATTTAATGCAATTTTTTGTAAGGGTGTTGGGGGGGGGTGGGGTGGGGTGGGGTGGTATCCTTATTGCCCTTAGAAAGACATGTCAGCCAGCGTATTTTTGACTGCTCCAAGGTAAGGGTGGAGGAGGTTGTGTGGGGGTGTGTTTTGGTTTCGTTTCTTTGGTTTCCTTTAAAAACACTATGATATCCTGAGGAGAGTTTTCTGTGAGCTGGCAGTGTGGTTTACTTTTTTGGAAGCTCTGTGTAGAACTAGGAAAGGACGTGTTGTAATTTGTGGAGTGAGAAATTTAATAGCTAGAACTAGATCTAAAAGCCAGGTTTTGTCTTTGGGACTGACATTGCTACTGTTCAGCGTTCGGCGTGCAAGTGCTGGTGGAATCGGAACAGGATAGGTGTGTGCTGTGTGAAGTAAAGGCAGAAAACCTGCAATGACAAGCTTGGGTTTTGTTTGATTGGCCTTGAAAACTTGATGCTGTTAAAGACGATGGAAAGATCTGCAAATCTACCTTTTTGTTATTTGGAGGTTTTCTTGCAGCATTGGAAACACGAGCGTAGCAGCGTTGTGCTGGTATAGGAGAAGGAAAAAATTCACTTGAGCAGTCTAGTTTGTTGACCAAACTGAGGGAAATACTAGGGATAGATGGTATCTGAGAAGAAAAAGAAAACTGTATTTTTAAAACACTTTAATACACAGTTTTAGCAATATAGGTATGGGAAACCTTCAGATCTTTTATTTTGAATGTGTCAGGGATACATTTAAAAAACCAGGATGACAAGGAAGAAATGGTAAAACTGTTTTCTAATTCCTTGTGATATCACAAATAAAATATTTAAGGTGATTTGGAGTAAGAAGTAACAGCAAAAGACTTATATGTTAGAGCATGACTGCCTTGTAAATATGGGGGTTTGCGAAAAATTCAGACGTGACTTTTACACCTTTTGGGGTTTTGTTCTGATGTACGATGGCACTTTACTTGGCTGTAGGAAGAGTTTTCCATTATGAAACATACAGACTTGTTCACAGACTTTTCATCATAATTTCAGAAAACTTTTCATAGCTTCACCTTTGGGAATGCCTTAAGCTGATTTATGTATCTTGTAATTTAAATATCGGTAGTATGAAGTTAATGTCATCATGTAATCTTTATGTTTAATATGGAATTACGGACTTTGCATGGAGTTTGCCTTTTACACATCAGGAGATAAAATCTTGCAGGTTTAAGTTGTTAATATTTAGAGCGTACTTGCTTCAAATGATGCATTACTCTAAGTTTCTGGGTAGACTGACTATCAGTAGCTTAAAAAAAAGCTGCTATGGTTGAATCCAGCATAACACTGTATGTTCGAATGCCCAGTTTCCATGTAGTCCATGCTTACAGGCTGCAACTTTTCTGCTTCCTTCACACTGATCGTGAACTTTCTTAAAGATTGGGAAAAGACCTCTGCCTAGCAAACTTACAAAACCAGTAATGCTGTTAAGCTGGTTTTGATGTAACCAGGGCTTGAGAAACCCACTGTGCTCACAGTGAACGGGACGCCTGGGTAAAGGCCATTGCCAATGCCTCCTGGAGTCTGGATGGCTTTTATTTAAACTACGTTAATATGGCCTTCAAAACTTGAATCGAATACAAGCAGGTACTTCCACTTTGGTAGTGGCAGGCGATTTTGTGCTTCCCGTAGCTGTTTGATTTGGCCAAAGCGCAGGAGAGCAAAAACTGACCCGGCATGTTGGTGCTCAGGGCTGATCCTAAAATCCTGCCCAGTGGCTTTCCTGGTTAATGAAAGTGAAGTCATCAGGGGAGTGGAAGAGCTGACCGTGAAGATTACTCCAAGGGGAAAAGGTTGACACAGAAGGAAAAATAAGATAAGGAAGAGAGTCTTTTGAACTGCAAATTGAAGGTGGCTGGAAAAGGAGAAATCCCCTAAGTATTGTATAGAACGTGAATGGGATAAATAATAATAATCCAGAAGAGCTGTGGGTTACTCTAAGCTGTAACGTACAAACGTGATTTCTCTTGTGCTTTCTAGTGATGTCTTGAGCTCTTACTGAAGTTTTTCTTAATGTAGGTTACACACTACAAGCAATATCCACCTAACACAAGCAAAGTATATTCCTACTTTGAATGTCGTGAAAAGAAGACTGAAAATTCCAAATTAAGGAAAGTGAAATATGAAGAAACTGTTTTTTATGGTTTGCAGTACATTCTGAACAAATACTTAAAAGGTAACTGTCTCAAATTCCAGTAAAACTTTACCTGTAAATAAATACCTTAGTATTTCTCAAGCCTGGAGTGTCGTAGTTGAAACAATTCTAGGTTATCTTCATACAGTGTAGGTGGCGACACGCATAAGACCTTATTTATTTGATTCTTAAAATGAGATGCCCACCCTCGTAAAATGATATTGACTGTTTAATTCAGATACCTCTCTACTATGTTATTTATGCCAACGATTTATTAAAAAACAAGAGGTGTTTATATCCCAACTTCAGTGGGCTAAAATGAATGGAAATCGAGCAAGACTGTGCATACAATCACAAGAAGATCAGAGATTCAAGGGAAAATACATTTTGTGTTTTGAATTTAAATTTTAGTCTGTATTTACTGGCTTATTTGCTGTGTAAACTAGTAATGGTTTTAATTTCCCCTAAATTTTGGTTGCCACTCAGCTTAGATCATGGAATATGGCAGCTATGTGTGAAAGTGTTTTCAATATTGACAACTTCAAGAGTAACATCTGAAAATTCCTTGGTGCCATTTAATGTGGTGTGTGCTTTTTTGCATTATGTGCAAATATCACCTGTTCTGACCTAAATGCGAGTTGCCTTCTGCCAAGCTTTAGAAGGAAAGCTTTAGTCATAGGGCTTTCATAGCTTTGTCTTGATCCAGAATCTGTAAATCTCTGCCAGTTTTGCCAAAGATTGGAATTCCACTATAATCAAAACACTGGATAATCTTGTTTCTTTTCTCTTTAGCAATCTGAGGATTTTTCTCTAACGTTGATTTCCAGTAGATGATTGATCCTACAGCAGTAGCAACGCTTATTCAAATAACGTGGTTACTCTTGTCAGTTCCTATTGCAAAGTGGTCAAACAAAGACTGGTTGTAAGGCTTCTCCACGGGAATTCTCCCTGGAGCAGCGTAGCTTAACCCTTGTGCTAGTGTGGCTATGTCTTGTTGCATGTGCCAGCTTGCACAGTCATCACATTCCTCTGGGAAAAGCACTGCTAATAAAACTCTTGACAGGTTGTTGTCTGTCATAAAAAAGTAATAATCTCAAATTGTTCCTGAGTCACCCGCAAACCACAAGTGTATTTTGTCCTGGTGGTTTTCCTGAGCATCTTAATCTATATAATAAATGAAAGTAAAATTTGGTTTTCACATAGCTGGTATACTGCATTTGACATGTTTTCCATCTTTTTGTGGGAGGCTAAGACTTTTCTGTGTCTGAACCTTTTTGTTATTTGTTTTATAATTTGATGACTATCTTAAGTTTCTAAGCTTTCATCTGTTTTTGAAACCACAGGTAAAGTGGTGACCAAAGAGAAAATCAAGGAAGCCAAAGAAGTATATAGGGAGCATTTTCAAGATGATGTCTTCAACGAAAAGGGATGGAACTATATTCTGGAGGTAAGAATTTATGAAAATAGTATGAGATCATAATGAAGGATTTATGAATCAACTGTAGAATAAATAGAGCAGTCTCTCCTTTTAACCGTGATAGTAAAGACTGGATAAATTTAGCTTTTTATGTTTAGTGTACAGGGAGTAGCAGCTGTCAAAGAATAATCATATAATTGTAATTCCGTAGAGAAAAGTAATTTTCATCCTTTCAGATGCCAAATACGGCTTTGCAGGTAATAAGGATTTATGGCTGTCGTCAGCCAGCTAGTCTTAAGTGAGGGCTTGTTGGCAAGTCTCCGTATGTAATATAGTGCTTAGTGGTTGCTTGCATCATTTACATTGCTTTCTGTAACTAATCATAACCATTTTTATTCTAATGCAGAAAGCCGTACAACCTCTTTCATGTGTAAATAGTTCCAGAAAATACATGTTTTGTTAAATTCCTAAATTTTTCAGAGATACTCAAATTGAACTTTGTTATGAAATACAAGGCTTGAGCACTTCTGACACACAAATACTTCCAAATTAAGTCTTTCCACAATTATCCTCTTTCCCTTTTGTTTAAAAAGGTGTCAGTCTTCAGGTAATTGCAAACATCTTTTCTCGAGAAAAGCAGCAGATTCAGACTAATAGCATTCATCAGAGCTGTTCTAATCTCGGCAGATTAATTAAATGCTAAGTTTCATTGTGGGTTCTAGTGAATGGATATTTTTGGCATTTGAAAACACAGGTTTTAGTTCTTTGCATTTATTTTTCCCTGGATACCCTGACTGTATGCATTTTATGGTGGCATCTGTCTATGCATGTCATCATGCAACCAGGGTGGACCATAGGGTGTGCAAGAGAAAAGTGACTTTCAGTTAAATGTTGCAAATGACAGCAAGGTAAATAAAACTGCTATTTTCTAAGAGAGTGAGAGGTGTCTAGAGGACTTGCATCTCTTTCAAATAAGTACAGATGTGAATTCAATCCATATTTGTCTTTAAGCTACATTATGCTTTGTGAACTGCTCTCATCTGTGTTTAAAGTAATCTTGATCCCTCTTTGGCTAAACTGGATTAATACACTTCTAATGCTGCATGTCTGTCCGTGCTGAGTTTTAATGTGGTTTAACTAATTCCGTTCAACTTTTGGTTTAGTGAAGGGAAGCCTTCATCCATACCCCCAGTATACACTGTTTATTCCCTTGTCGGATTTTCTTGGTAAAATCGTGCATACGTAGAAACAAATACAGCTTCCACTTCTTGATCTTAGGTGCTGATGGCTCTCAGACTGGAGGTGTATGTACCCTTTGGGTCTCTGTATGCCCTTATGTACCCTGCTTCTGCTCACTGAATTCCTGCATATATTTACATACCTACCACTGCTCGCTCTCTGGCTCTGTTACCTAATGTGTAGTGTTAGGTAAAGTGGAGGGAGCAGTAGCTGTATGAATGAAGTGCAAAAATGTACATGCATGAATTTGTACTGAGAGTAAATGAATGAGTAAATACTGATAGGGTGAAGGGGTGGAAGAAAGAAACAGACAGCCTGGAGAATGAGGGGGTCGTGTAGAGGCTGAAAGTTGGCAGAAATTGATGATGAGTGATAGAGATGTAAGCCCTAAATGATACAAGTTGACTTTACTTAAAAATTTCGAAAAGGGCTATAATACAGTGCTGTGCATGACCATACTGCTTTTTTTTCTGTGGACAAAATCAACACCTATGGCAACTTTGAAATCTGTTTTTTTTCACTTAACTATACTTTGTTGAATCATTAATAAATTATTTTGAGCCTTTTTGAGGGCTTCATTGGCATTTGTTAATCCAGAACTGACATCTCCAAGTTTGCTGACTAAACCCTGTGCGGTATATAAACACAATTTGTTTCAGTATATTACCCTTTCAAAGAAACTTTTAAACCATAGTGTAGAAGAGACTTCTAACATGTCTTGAGCGCTGGAGAATATTTTGACGCTGCTTATGAATCTGTGTAATATCTCTGAATTGAAGCAATTTTTGTTGCCTTTAAAGGATATCTCATGAGAAGTTTCCCGACAAAAAAAAATCAATACACCAAACATTTTGAGTATTATCAGTTTAGCTTGCAAAGTTCTAAAGTTCTTTCAGCAAGTTATAATTAGTCTTTTAGAGTTGCTGTTTGCAACTTACTTTTTCAAAAGGCATATTTCACACAATCTTTAGTCCTTCAGGGGTGAAAGACTGACTTTGACAAAAGAATGATGCTTCAAGATGAGTTTTCATGATAAATGAGTAGTTGATATGACAGAATACTTTCTAAAATAGTTATTAAATGGATCCTGGCCTAATAAACTAACAAAGCACACATCTATACTAAGCAAAACTAGGGATTTTGTTGAAGGCCTAGTGTCCTGGTTTTGGCCTCGGCAGAGTTAATTTTCTTCCTAGTACCTAATGCAGTGCTGTGTTTTGGGCTTAATATGAAAATAATGTTGATAACACACTGATGGTTTTGGTTGTTGCTAAGCAGTGCTTACACCAAGTCAGGGGCTTTTCAGCTTCTCAGGCCCTGCCAGCAGAAGGCTGGGGGGGCCCAAGGAGCTGGGAGGGGACAGGACTGGCACAGCTGACCCCAGCTGACCAAAGGGATAGCCCAGACCAGATGTCACGCCAGTATATAAACTGGGGAGAAAGCCGGCCAGGAGGCACTGCTCGGGAGCTGCCTAGGCATCCGTTTGCAATGGTGGTGGTTGGCAATGGCATTGTGTGTTACTTGTTTTGTATATTCTAATTCTTTTTAAATCATTATTATTATTGTTCCTTTCCAGTCCTATTAAAGAGTCTTCATCTCAACCCACGAGTTTTCTCTCTTTTACTCTTCCAGTCCTCTCCCCCATCTCGCTGGGCAGGGGGCAGTGAGCGAGCAGCTGCATGGGGCTTAGTTGCCAGCTGGGGTTAAACCATGGCACTTAGATAATACAGCTAGACTTTTTTCAGCTTACTCCATGTGAAAGTGCTGAAGAAAACTGAGTAGCAAATATTTCTTGTTCTGCAGGTAGAACTTGTGGGTTTTTATACAATATTTAAGCCTTCCTGACTCAGTTTGCAGAAGGAATACAACTGATAACCATCATTTGGTTTGATAAAAGAGACTATTTTTTAAGTTACAGGATTTTCCACCTTTTTTGATAGATGCAGATTTTGTTTGTTTACTTGGGCTTGTGGGTGTGCAAACAAACAACGTTATTTTTAAGGTTAAAAAATGAAGAAAACAAAAGCTTTATCGATAAACTTGTAGCCTGACTTTTATCCGTTGCAGTCAAATAAAAGAGGTAGGTCCTAATCTTTCCTGTTATCTAACAACATGACTATTTCTTACACAGAAATACGATGGCCATCTTCCTATAGAAATAAAGGCTGTTCCTGAGGGCTCTGTAATTCCCAGAGGAAATGTTCTTTTCACAGTAGAAAACACAGATCCAGAGTGCTACTGGCTCACAAATTGGATTGAGGTCAGTTTTGAAAGTTAACATGTTTTTTCTAAGTAAATATTAATGCACTTAAAGGCTGAATCCTTTATTGGTTTAGGGGGAATCTGGCAGCTTTAATTTTCTGCTTTAAGTAAGCCTGGGTTCTGTTTTTAGTGCTTTTACGTAGACCTTTCCCCCCTAGCTGGCAAGAGACTGTAGTAACTTTACAGGAAATGCACAACAGTACTTTAATTCACAAGGAAAGGAGGATGAGGAACAGGGCGTTGTGTGTCTTGTAGCTCAGGAGCTGTAACTCCTGAGGTGGCAAATACCTGGTCTACCTTAGAAAGGTGTTATAAAGGCTAATTACTTCAGCCCTAAAGCAAACTGTTGAAGGCATCAGTACTTTCTGAGTGGGCGGTGAAAATAAATAGATCTTTTTGTGCCTGGTTAAATGCCAAGTGGGGATTTTTATTAGGTGTATGTTTGCTTAGGAATTAATGTGATGTGTTTTGTTTTAGACTATTCTTGTGCAGTCGTGGTATCCAATAACAGTGGCTACAAACTCTAGAGAGCAGAAAAAGATTTTGGCCAAATATTTGCTAGAGACTTCTGGCAGCTTAGAAGGACTGGAGTATAAACTGCATGACTTCGGTTACAGAGGAGTTTCTTCCCAAGAGGTGATACTACTTATCTCATAGTCGGAGAAGTGTAATTGTTCTTAACCATAAAGGACAGTAGTGTGCATCTGTTAACAGTTGTGTCCCTGTTCAGCGGTGAAACTGTGAATGGGGAGAGCACGCTGTGTTTGGACTTGGGGGGGGGGCAGGGGGTAGATATGTGTCTGAACTGTGAGCGCTAGGCTGGGAGAGCTTTTTCCTATATGGAAGCTGTCCTTCCTGTGTAAATGCATGAAGAGGGGGTTGGTGAAATGGGAGCAGTGGCAGAGTTTTGCTGCTACAAACTAGTGCTAGGTGGTGACTGGGTTTAGGCTTCTATGCTTGGTGTGGCAGCTGGAAGTTGCATCTTTTTCAGACTGCAGGAATAGGAGCTTCAGCTCATTTGGTGAACTTCAAAGGAACAGACACTGTAGCAGGAATTGCATTAATTAAAAAGTACTATGGTACAAAAGATCCGGTTCCAGGATATTCTGTTCCAGCTGCTGAACACAGGTAAGATATTGGGCTATTAAACCCTTTTTAAAAATAGATTAACAAAATGTACTTTTTTTCTTATCTGTCTTTGTATGCAGAAATATTAAACTGTTTCACTTATACAGTAGTAACCGTGACTGATCCAATTGTTGAGGCAGAAGTTCAATACTGATGCCTGTGTATGTTCTAGGGGCACAAGAGTGGCACGATTGTTCTTAACCATAAATGTGTTTTTAAATGTTTTTAAGTATAACCTTCTTATCAGTGTCTAAGTAGATTTGAATTATTCTTTTTAGAATTAACTTGAAGGCCTACTGATTAAAGTAGATATTGAGGATTTGTGTTGTGAACTTAATTTTTGTTTTAAACAAAAAATTATAAAATTAAAAAAGCATAGTAGTTGCAATTCTGGACTCTCCCCACATCATGTTTTCCCTCCAGAAGTTCCTTTAAAGATTTCCATCCGCATAACTAATTCAGCCAATGGTAAATCCTTGATCTCGAAGAATTGTGAGAGTGTTCTTGGGAGTAACTGATCTCAAACACATTGAGATGAAGAGCTCTCATTTTTTATATCCAAATCCTGTACAAGGTCAGGAGTGAATGCAAATCGTTGGACTTCACTTGCATGTCTGCATACTGGAATGAACAGAAGATAAAGGAAGGGACAGTTATGCTTTTCTTAGAGTACAAAATCTGGTGCTTTTAAATAGTGAATGTTTTCACTTGCGATTGCAAGACAGATACTGGAAAGGCTTACACGAATAGCCCTTAGAGGACAGTGATCATCTTTAAAGGAATACTGCTTCATGTAGCTCTGGACCATTGCTGTAGTGCTGTTCTAGAACTCCTGCATCAGTAGAAATTATAGATGTTGTCTGAAACATCTTCTCTTAGCTTAGCTTAATACTAGTTAAATCCAGAAATGATGGCCCAAGCAACTATAAAATTCTTTGTAATGGAAGCAAACACATGGAGTCAAGAGAACAAGCGTCTTTTGCATAGCATGTTGAAATGGTGGCATAAGAACAGATGGCTTAAACTGCCCTAACTAAAGTTTGCATTGCCAAACACAGGCTGCAGTCACACCTTTCCAAGTTAGTACACAAAAAGGGGTCTTGTGCAAGAGACCAAAATTTTTCCAGAATTGTTCTACTGTTCCACAGCCACCAATGTGAGTTGGTGGTGTGAGTGTGGTGCTCGCCTCTGGTGTGCCACCAGGGTTATGCCTTGGACTTCCCCAACCTCTTTGGAAGAAATTTTGGGTTGTCTCTTCACTACTGTGACCTGGGGCTTGTCCACACAGTAGTTCATGCTAGCATTTTACAGTAAAAATCCAATGCCCACAAGCTCTTACTACACACCCGTTCTTTGTGTGAGGGTGTTTCTAGGTGTTCACACACAGGTTTAAGTCACTTAAACTGGTCTGTGGTGGCCGCATACAAAACAGCTACCGCCAATCCACTGGCATTCCATAACTTACTACCTCTTAGCAACTCTGGTTTACGTGCTTGCTTGTACCCTTCTACCAAGGGTAATGCCCTGAGGTTCCTCTCAAAGAATGTTTGTATGAGTGAGGATAATAGTTTTATAGCACTGTTAAAACAGAAAAGGCATTGTGTTTCCTTCTACGACTTTTCTGCCATATGCTGCTAGTTCCCTGCTTCCCATTTTGCAGTCTGAAGTTGCCAGAGCAGATGTTCTGTACTTGTATCTGTAGTTCCCCACTGTCTGAATTTCAGGTTTAAAAGAGAAACTCTCTCCCAAATGTGTAAAAAAAACAAACAAAAAACCCCACATTTATATGTGAAAGGAGTTTCATGTGTCAAGTGTTTGAGTTGCCAAAGATAAATCCAGGGTGCTGTTTATTTACTACATAGCATATTTATTATCCGTGCAACACAGGGCTGATAAGACAGCTTAAGCTATGTGCTTGTAATCATATTGCCTATTGTTATCTTGAACTGTGCTGGTAGGAAATACAGAATGTGTGATTTAACATATAAATGCTGCTCTAATATGGATTTTTCAATTGGCTTTACAGTACCATAACAGCTTGGGGGAAAGATCATGAAAAAGATGCTTTTGAACACATAGTGACACAGTTTTCTTCAGTGCCTGTATCTGTGGTTAGTGACAGCTATGACATTTACAATGCTTGTGAAAGAATATGGGGTGATGACTTAAGGCATATAATTGAAGCCCGAAGTCCAGAGGCACCGCTTATCATTAGACCAGATTCTGGGAATCCCCTTGACACTGTTTTAAAGGTAATCCTTGTTTAAGTCATTTGTATATAAGATTGGGGAGTGCAATTGTTTGTTTTGTAGTGACTGGCTAACAAACGTAGGAAACATAATGCTCTAACTTGGTACACGTAGCGTATAGTTAATGCTGGGCAATTTTGACCTATGAAAAAATGTAAACATTTACCTCATCTCAATATAGATATGGAAACTTTTGCAGTCTAAACAGTTTGATCTTTTTCATCAAACCCATTCTTGCATACCATCCTTGAAGCTTTTACAACAGTAACTAACCAGTTCTGCTGGTCTAACAATGCCGGAATGATTCTATAAAGAGAAACTTTCATCGCTTAAATTAAGTGGGAAACAACTTGAGTATTAATGAATGGCAGGCCAGTAGGACTTATTACCAATGAGTTTAGGTATCTTGGCATCCTGTTTTAATGTTTTATGCTACAAATACAAGTTTAGCACTCTTCTCCCTTTTGTAAGATGTGCATTTAAGTCAGTGGCATGTGACCTCCAAGCTGAAAGATGCTTCTCACCACATAGCTCTTTAGAGAGCATAATGATTGTTGCAGTTCTGTAGTAAAAGCTTTGGATACCTCTGAATTTGAGTAGCTGTCAGCACTATTCTAATAGAAAGTAGGGGAGACTTTAGTTGTGTTGGTACTCTATCAAATCAGATCCATACAGCTTTAACACTTTTTTTTTTCTTTGGGACAAGTGACATATCCCAAATAGGAACTTTGAATAATCTTTATCAGAACTGATAAGAAAAACTTGTAACTGAAGTGTTTAATTTAAATTATTGGTCGCTAACAAAACCAAAGAAAACTAAAAGCCTCATCTAACACCTTAAGGGATGTCAAAAGAAGAGCAGAACCTTCAGCTGACGCATTTAACAGCAAAAACTCACAGCAACCAAAGAGGGAGAAGAGGGAGGCATGGTTTTGATTAGCTCTTTGGGTACAAGTTCGTAGAGGCCATATGGTCTGTGACTGCTTTAATCTGATGGCTTCCCCCACAATGGTTGGCATGCTTTTTGTTTGTGTGCTGCTGTGGACAGATTTAGAACAGGATATGTGGATTTATTTATGAGTTGGTTTGTTTGCTTTTTTGCTGGTTTTGAGTGTTTTGGGGTGGGTTTTTTTGAGAGAGAGCAAGCATGACTCAGTGTGGAAGTCGTGTTTCTGTTTTGGAATGGCAGGTTTTTATTTTTATTTTGAACTGTCTCCCTTCTCTTTTCAACAGGTCTTGGAGATCTTGGGGAAGAAGTTTCCCATTACGGAGAATTCAAAAGGCTACAAGTTGCTGCCACCATATCTCAGAGTTATTCAGGGGGATGGTGTGGATATCAACACATTGCAGGAGGTAGGAGATCCTGTTCATGTGTCAGGGTGACACTGATAATGCTGATATTTAATCTGGACTCTGTTACCACTAGTCAGATGCTGCAGCAGAGACTGCTGACCCCACCCTGCCCTTCATTCCAGATGCTGGCAGCTATATCCTCACATGTAAAACAAATTCATTAAAACTCCACAGGGAATTTTTAAGATTCATAAAAAAACTGAAAGGCATTTCCTAATCCCCCTGTTGTAACTCTTCTCCTCCCACTGTCTCTCCTTTTGTTTGCTTTCATCCTGCTTGTCAAATCTAATTCAAATCAAAATCTGGCAGTGTTTGGTCCTTTCATTGATATCTCAGGCATACTGTGTGATTGCTGTGCTATAGCAACAGTAGTAATTAAGGGGTTTGGCTCATTAGTTATGTACCATCTGAAGTGTGCTTGCACTCAAATATTGAAGGTGTAGTTTTGAAGAAGACCTTTTTTAAAAACAAGGGTAAGGGTTCATTGATTTTTGGATAGTGGAATAAGGATTGGTGAAAGCCCAGGCAACATGTATAACAGGTTAGACTGTAGTCTGAGTTAAAAGTGCAATTTCATCAAGGCCAAAATTGGCTATTTAGTACATGCTGCATGCTTGAAACTAGTTATAAATTCACCACTATTGACTAGATGGAGATCCTAGGTAATATAATGTGGCTACGAAGGTACAGACTGCAGTAACTGCAGATGACAGAGGAGGATGACTTGACTTTTATCAGGTTTGTCCTGTATCATTCATCTTCAGCTGTATTAGAGTTCAAAAACAGAAACAAGTTGGATAAACTTAAGATTAATTTAACTTGATTTTATTGACACTTGTCTTAGCTTTCTAGACTGACACATCCTTAGATTCTTCTTAACAAAGTTGACTTTTGCTGGTTCTCAAAATTAGAAGCAAGAGAGCCATCAGGCTTGTTCTTTAGTCTGAAACTGCATATCTGACATGGGCACCCATGTGAACCTCAACAACAGAACTCAAATTTGTCACTTGGACCCTTGGAAAGCAGTTAATACTGAGATTGTTACCTGACATGCGTTATGGTTTTGCTCCTCCTCCAATAGCCTTTAAAGCAAATTTTATTTTGCTTTTTTTTTTTGTCCCATGTGGCTTTTTGAGACTGTACAACTGTGCTAATGAGTTTAACTGAACACAAGCAAGAGAGGTTAATAGCTGGAAAGAAAGTTTTCACTCAATACTAGGGGAAAAGGGCTTTATTTTTTAAAAAACTTTTGCCTGTTCCTAACAACCATTTGTCAGGACTGATGCCTGTATTAGGCAAAGTAGGTTGTCACTGAGACTTTCATGAGTCGTAACAGGAACGAAACTGGACTATTAATTCGTTCTTGTATGGAACTCAGTGGTTACTTTCTATAAGTTATACTGGATGCTTATATAACATTGATTGTAATCAGAATATTAAAACTAGTATTTAAATTTTTTTCATTAGAACTAGAAATGCAATGCTCTCAAAGTTCTAAATAGAGCAGGAAAATAATTCCGGTAGCGAATGGGAAAGGATGACGTAGAAGGAGCAATTCTTTGTTCAGATGATCTGCCTGTTTACGTGTTTTCCTCATTGAACTGTAACTGATTACGGGGGGAAAAGGCTTCCTGTAATACGTAGAAGAAGAGAGCTGAAGATGTAGTTCCACAAGATGTGCAGAGCAGACATAACTCACTGTTGCCTAGTGGCTGCCTTCTCATCTCTTCCTGACTCTGTAACCTTGCTGCACACATCATGTCAGCTTTGGGCATTGAACTGCCAGTCATTAAACTGATTTAGCCCACACATGTCGCAGCAAACTCTTTCAGCTGAAAGCAATCAATTTTGTGGTTTAATGAATTTAATTTGGCCCAAAAAAGGGGCCAGTACTCACTAGCCCCATACAGGACAGGGAATAAACTGTTACTTTGAACTGGGAGAAGCAGTCAGGAAGGAAAGAGACACTTCTCATTTGACAGCAGCAAGTTATGTTGGAGCAAAAAGATTGTAATCTTGCAGCCTAATTTTAGTTATGTTTAAATTTCGTGGATCTCTATCTTCTTTTATCACCAAAACCAAGTTTACCATGCTGCCTTTTGGAAGACAGGGTAATAGCTTGCCGTCTAAAAAATGAACCAACCAAACAAAACCAACCCAACCCCAAAACCAATCCAAACCTGAAGTATAATTCATCCTTTTTAAAAAGGATTTTACGTGAACAAATATGAATATTGTTGTGGCAGTCTTTTCGTGCCCCCCCACCCCCCACTTATAGCCTGTGCAAGTGATTATTCTAATTATTCCATATCAGCCTTATGTTGTAGGTGTGACTTATTGTTACGGATCACATGAAAGGTAATGGGTACAATAGGAAGATCTAGATGAGTAATGACCAATCAGTCTCATGTAATGATCCAAACTAGCTGAAACAACAATATAGAAAACAACTTGGAGTATAAACTGGATTTTAAAATTCTTTGTTTTAATAGGGGATGCTGGTAGAACAGGTAAGGAACATTTTCTGACTTTCTTTTAGCATTTTCACTTTTAAAAATCATTCCAATCTGCTAATCCACAATTTACTACACTTTCAAAGGATTTTCTTTGAACATTCAATTTCCAGGTGTCTTCAAATTTTTACACAAAGAAAATCCTCTAATCTGGAGTCACAGTTGGTATATCTAATCATGCTCATAATGGTCAGAGGAAGCTGGTCAAAATCTTGACATCTGAACTGTTCTGCCTGTATAGGTTTGAAAGTGCGAGACAAGAAATTGTTCTGTGTTGTTTCCCTTTGGGGGAGGCTTGAGTTGTTTCACATCTCCCCCTTTTCTTCCCTGTTACTGCTGCTGTTTGCCGTATTTTCCCCATACCTAAGAAGCTGTTACCTAGTCCTCTGCTGCACGTCACTGGTAGTCAGAGCTGTCTTTCAACTTAGTCTCAATTTCCCTTCCCTTCCACCCTCACCAGCCAAAGATCAGTCTGAGTAAGGAAATCCCTTGGGAGAGAGTGGAGAGGTGGAAGCCAGCTCTTCACCCAGGGTGAGTGAGGAGTTGTGCCTGTGGCCCGAGATGAACAAGCCATCTGTAACTGAGAGCAGGAACACTAGCTGAAAAGGGGTTCACGTTTCTTCTCACACAGGCAAGAAGGTTAAGGGGCCGTGGCCCACCTACGCTGTACTTGGGCTAGCAGCTGTTAACCTACAAGTATCAGTGAACATCAAGTCTAAGCTTCGTGTACCTTGGTAGGATGTTGCTGATACCAGGTGGTTTGCGCTACATCTTGTGGGCATGTTCAAGCAAGTTCAGTGTCAGACCTGATCTATAAAACTGGATAAGAAAGGAGTAGAATGCTGGCTTAGGCTTGGCCAGCAGTTCCTGTGGCTTCAGGCTTGGTCAGCATCTTGACAGAACTTGCTCAGAGTCCGGGTGGAGTTTACATACATTTACCCCTTCAAAAGGCAGTGCAGGTAGGCAGGGTGTGTATCCGAGCCCAGTCAAGGCTGGTTCCTTACGGTACTACAGGGCCTTATGCTTAAGTAGAGGGTATGCAAAATCCTTTTCCTTACCCTTTCTTTGTCATCTTCAGTTACTTCTGAGATGCTTAATTAATTTCAATCCTTTCTACTCCCTGAGTACCCCTGACTGGTTCCAGGAGAACCTAATCACCTGAAAATACAGATTCCTTTTGTGCATGGTCACTGTCTGAAAGGGTATGATGATTACTGCTAAAATCAATAGGATTGACACATATCAAGGAGGTATTTGTTCAGGCTACAAAGCTTCCAAAAGGTTCTCTTAAAGGAAGGTCATGGTGCTAGGGCCTGAGATTCTTTTGCTTGGCTTCTTAGATGAGGCTGAGTAAGCTGGTACCATTAGAATGATGAAAACTTATCAGTGAGATCTCTACTAGGGAGAAATCTGCTAAGAAAAGTAGTGGGGAGGTGTTCAGAGCATACCCTGAAAATGTTACGGCTCTGCAGTCCGCCTGCCCTGTTGGCTGGCCTCTGTCGGGCATTCAGGCTGAGAGTATCTGTGAAGAGACTGTATGTGACTAACTGGGTAAACAAAATACTAGTATGCTCTTTCATTTACGGTAGCTACCCATTTGCCACTGCCTTAGTTGGAATAATCTCTTTTTCTTTTTTTCCTTTTTTTTTTTATGAATGAACCTTTAATTTTGACTTAGCTGTCACCTAAAAAAAAAAATGGCTTGGCATCAGTAGCTCCTGTAATGGTCCTGTTCAGTGTTACTGTGGCATTTCTTTTTGGTGCAGGAGGCTGAGATTGCACAAAGGATTACCAGATTTCTGGCTGTGTTGAGTTCTGAAACTGCACTGTTCCGCATAGATCATGTCCTTCCATTCTGCCTCTCACCTTCCTTTTTTCTGGATGGATGGGATTTTTGTTATTTCAACTGCTCTGAAGTTTTCTCACCCACTCTTGTTAGTAAAACGTTTAGGGGATAGGACTTTAAAGATGCCCTTATTGGGGCTATAGCCATCATTTCAGGCTGTCATAAAAGTAACAGGCCAGGGGAACAGATTTTGACCATTTATGAGCATGACAAAACTAGCACCCATTACTTCAGGCTAGAGGATGTCATGTTTGGCTGGATAGAATGAAGGTGGGGGGAAATACTCTAGTAAGGTTTAACTTGGCTGTTGGGAGCAGTGTAGCTCACATTGATCTGTACCTGCCTGAGGAGGTGGCAAAGTGAACTCTTTGAGCAGCTGTATGTATTTCCATTTCCCATCTTCAAAACTGCTAATCTGATTAATTCTAGTCAGTGTAGTTTTTCAGGAGAATTGCTCTGTTGAAGTCACTGGTCAAAGTGAATAACAACTCTCTGGAACGGATGAGCAAGATGACTGCATTGTTTCGGGATACACGCTATGCTTTGAGGTCTTCCCATAATTCAGAGAAACTGGAGGGCTCTGAAATAGCCCGTGAAGTCTCTTTATTTTCTTTAAAGTTTTCATTGTCTGGGCATTAAGTTACTGTGCTGCCCTAGTGTGGGAAGTATGTATGTTGGCATGGTAATAGTTTTACAGCACAAGCTTTCTATAATTGCGCCATGCTGGAATCACAAATAAAAAGGCAAACAGCGAGCCAAGTATTGACAGAGTTGTTACGTACATCTCCTGGAAACTGAATGTTAGTTGGTTTAATTGTCTGTAAAAGCATCTTGTTTAAGTAGTATAATATTTTTATTGAAAAATGGCATGGCCTAGAAGTATGCTTTGTCATAATTTTCTTTTTCTTATCAGATTGTGGAAGGAATGAAGAAGAATAAATGGAGCATTGAGAATATTGCCTTTGGATCTGGTGGAGCTTTGTTGCAGAAACTAACCAGAGATCTCTTAAACTGTTCCTTCAAATGTAGTTATGTGGTGACCAACGGTCTCGGGGTATGTTTTTGTACAACTTCTACTACTCTGTTTTCAGTAGAGGCCTCCCTACTTAAAAATCTGTTTGATGTTTCCTGTTACATTACCATCATCTGCATTAGGTACACAAGCCCCACGAAGCCCTTTCCTTTTGAAAAAATACTCTTTTCATTTTAGGTAAATGTCTTCAAGGATCCAGTTGCTGATCCGAACAAAAGGTCAAAGAAAGGACGACTGTCACTGCATAGGACACCTGCTGGAGATTATGTGACACTTGAAGAAGGCAAGGGAGATCTTGAAGAGTATGGGCAGGTATGAATTTCCAAAATGCATTGCATCGTTCTCATACAAAAATAGACTTGAGAAAAAAGCAGGTTGTAACTTATTATCATAATTTAATTCTTATTGTCTTTTTGTTCAGCTCCCGTCTTACTACTACTGAAGTGCACCTAGTGCCAAATTCAGTAACAGCAGAATGTTAGAATGTCAGTAGAACGTTCAGGCTTTACAACTAGAGAACTTTTGATTATGTTTGTCTTGAGAACATTGCTGCTTTTTTCAAAAACTAATGTCTCAACGTTGCAGAATATATACTAACAAAGAAGTTCTTTATGGGCTGTATCGCACAATTTGAGTAGTGACCTGACTTGTAGGTGGGGGAGGGACAGGCACAACTAAAACTTGTTTCTACTTCCCCATTGAGATTTTTAAATAGTTCCTTCGGGTGTTAATGCTCTGTACATGGAGTAGTTGCCCAGTTTTCAAAGACTTTAAACTAGAAATCTAATTTCCCTGGTATAATTGCAAAGCGAGATACTATTTCAGTAAGATAAGCACAAATTTTATGCTGAACTCAGGCTTTCAGTTTGATATCTCTTACATTTTCAGCATGCAAGCAATTAAATGTTTAACTGCATGTTGAGCCTCTTCCTGAAATAAGAGTTTGGAAAATAAGTGATCAAATTGCACTTCAGGCTTTAGAAGCAGGAAATTTCTTGAGTTTTCTGTTATACAGAAGCATATTTCTGTGCTACTAGGCAGAGGGATACTACTAGGCATACTGTTCTTTGCAACAGTAAGCATAAAACTGAGATGTCTCTGAGAAATTTCAAGACAGAAAACAACCAGAGTTGTATACGCTATACAATAGTATTATAAAGATAATGTGGTCTGGATGCAACTATAAGAAAAGACTGACAAAGTTGTATATACAAGTATGCATGTGCTGAACATTCATATATACATATATATATATATACATATGTATGTAGAGAGGGAGGGACCTAATGGTGAGAAATCTCTTCAAAACAAATCACAAGACTTTGGCTCTGAAATTAGGCAATATACATTTACTAATTTTTTGAAAGATGAAATAAGTAATTTTACCAAATTTCTGTCCTGGGATATTAGAGGAGGTTGTTTGTGTGCAGGTTCTGGGGCTCCCTGGAAAGTGACAGGGTAACGTACACTCTTTTGTGGGCCCATTTCCCTAAAGCCGCAGGTCCTTGCAACAGGTCATCAAGCACAGCAACTGCTCAGCACGGCTTCTGTGCTAATTTTCTGTACAAAGCTGTACTTACTGATCTTGCAGTGTGCTGTTGGCAAGCACTTCTTGATCCACTGTTTTACAAAATACATGTGCAAAGGGGACTGTGAAGAGTTTTTTTTACTTCTCCCCCCGTAGTTGCTCTAGAAGAAATAAAGATGTCGTTTAAAGCTTTGTAATAGAATTGTATTTAATTGGTGGAGTGTTGCCTTTTTTACTAGCTGCTCTAGCAAGGTGTATTTAGCGTGTGTGTATTTTGGCTTTGGCCAGATGTGGACAACTCACTTTAGGATCTACTCAGCACAAAGCTTCTGTCTGCACACAAGATTGCCTAAATTCCCTTCTTCTGTCTCACTGTTAGGGAAAGATGTCAGGAGAAGCTGTAAAGATTTGGTATCTTGACAGTTTAAAGCTCTGCTCTTACACAGCTTGATGCGGGTGCTCGCTGTTGAGCTCGTGTAACCTGTGTTGTTTGTTCATTTGCCAAATCGCCCTCACTAAAACAGTGGTGTTTCTTGCAGGATCTCCTTCATACAGTATTTAAGAATGGAAAGGTAACGAAATCATACTCATTTGATGAAGTAAGACAAAATGCCAGGCTGAAGAACAGTGAACTAGAAACGGCGTCTCACTAAGTTTCATTCCATGTCTCTGTATGTGTGTGTGTAACAAGTACGTACTGCATAGCTACTGGGTTTATTGTACAGATTTGTGTGTTAGTGTTTTATGACATTGTAGCCAAATTATTTGTTGGTTTATGGACATACTGCCCTATCTTTTGCCAGTCTTTAGAAAAGATGAAATCAGGAAATGGTACTTACATTGTAAAACATATTTAATGCTACAGTGTGCTTTTTAGGGCCCTTTGCCGGTAGTGATTCAATCTGGTATTGATCTTTTCACAAATGAGACAGAGCTGAGAAACTTTTTTATATATAACAGAATATCACAAAATGGATTTACATAAAATTATCATAATTGCTTTATGTTTATATTTAACTTGTATTTTTGTACAAACAAGATTGTGTAAAATATATTTAAAGTTTCAATAATTAAGTCTTTCCAACTTTTCATGATTTTTATGAGCACAGACTTTCAAGAAAATATTGGGGGGGGGGGATCCATTGCCTTTTGTCCATTAATCAGCAAATAAAACATGGCCTTAAAGTTTGTTGTGACATTGTACCATTTGATGACTAAATCAGGACTTGTTTCTCCTTAAGATCCCATAGAATTGCTCACCTCACCGTTTCTTGTAGTTGTCTGTATTAGTAAATCTGCGTTAAAGAAAATTACTGTTCTTACTAGAAGGTTTAGGTACTACAGACCTTGCCGGCACGGTAAGGTATGTAAATGAAATGCCAAATTTGAAAGGATTCTCTACTGCAACTTACCTTGCCAAGTCTATCCCACTTGGCATATGCACCTCAATATTTTAAGAGTAAAGTTTTTAAGAGATCTCCTCTTCCACTATAGAATATATGTGTAAAATACTGAAATATGGAAGCGGTGTATTTTAAAGTAACTACACTTCTGGGTTTATTTTTCATATACTGTAAGTGACATGACTTTAAAGCAAAATACTGGACTGGGTAGTGCACTTTTTTACTTTTTTGTATTTTTTTCATTGATTTGCCTTTTGTCAGACTGGATGTTAAATTGTAAAAATGTTTAACTATTTTTGTTAACAACTTTAATAAAACTTTATGCTAGCCAAACTCCTACATGAATGGCAGACCTGTTTCCCCTTCTCGCCCTGCCTCACTGGGGTGAGGAGGGGCTTTTCTTCTGCAGAGGGTAACTGTAAAACAATGTGTTTGAGAGAGACTTTGGAACTGTCTGCACTTGATTGTATTTGCTCTCTGCGTATGCTTGATTTGAATATCTGCTGGAAGACAAAACTGTTAAGGATTTTTTTGAGAAGCTATGTAGTAACCTCTGAAATGTTCGATAGTACTGTAGGATGGCTCTCACTAGAAAAGTACCTCCCTTAAAAAAAAACAACAGCAAAAGCAGATGGCTCCTGCGTTATGTTGGTGATCAGCTATCAGCCAATAGCTCAATATACTGGTGTAATTAATGTTTTTAATTAGTAAATGATGTTCCAGAAAAATGTTAGGGGTCATCTAAAATAATTTCAGCCTACGTCATTTTATAAAATGTGCTTTTAAAGGAAGATTGAAAAGCCATACTTCGTCGTTCTTATTCTCTTGCCAAAAAGGGCCACATCAAAGCACCCACAGTATTTCCAGGGTTTGTGGTTAAGACGTTTATGCCCAGTCTGAATAGTTCTTGTTAATAACAACTTGTTTTCCACTTGTAGTGTATGTAATTATACATTTAAGTGATGTATTGTTTTAAAGATAGTGCTTTAGTAAGACTCTAAATGCTGACCTTTCACACTGAGGAACTGCCTTCCCTTTGCTATTAATGATATTGTTTGTATTTGGCCAGGAAAGGTTTGAAATCTGGACCTAGGATCAGTAGCAGGTAAACAGTACAGAGCCTATTTCCCTCCTCCACATGTGTACTAGGGAATTTTATGATGTATGGTTTAAAAAACAATAAAGTAAATGCTGCTTTCATTCTGTACCAATAAAAATTTTGATAACTATTGACTACCCATAACTGATATTTTTGTACTTGAGAACTAAGAATATACTGTGGAAGCACTGTGTTCTTGTGTACCATGAAATACATTAGTAATTGTTCGGTATTGTCTAAAACTTTTAAGAGTTGAAGCAACTTGTGCATGTCACCTTCAGAAGCTGTCACATCACTCATTTTCTTAAATGTTAGTATCTTAAAAGAAGAAAAAAAAAAAAGAACACCTGGTGCTATTCAGACCTGAATACATGTCTCTGTGTTTGGCGGTTTGATATTCTGGGCATCAAGGGGTTGACAGAAATTACTGCAGTGCTTGAACCATAAAATATCCTGATTCTTCCACATGAAAGCAGGCAGCATGTTTGTTTGCTTTAAATTACTAGATTTGTAGTCATTGATATATTTTAATTATCCCCCATTTCATAATATAATACAGTATTTGTATTTAAAAATAGGAATTGGGAGTTTTGTGTTTAAGACTTATTTGTAACCATATTTAGCATAAGAAATGGATTTTATAAGACTATTTTTTTTTCTTCAGCTGCATGATTATGAAAGGATGCTTTTTTGGTACTTTGAAAGATCTGAGGAGAGAACAGAAGAGTACTTAACTGTTTGGTTTGCCAAAATCGGAACAAAGCTTAAACAGCTGGGTTTTTTTCTTAAAGGTTTTTACATTCCTTCTTAACCTGTTTAGTGAAGAATAAATATTCCTCACTTAAATCCTGTGTTAAAAGTAATTTTAATGTACTTGACATCAACTACCAGTATGTAATACACATGGAAATAAAGTTTAGTTCTGGCAGTGAAAATGATAGCCATCTGACTGTGTCTTGAAGTTGTGATGTTGGGCATCCGATTTCCTTCCTGTGCTCTTTGTTGCTGAACACGGAGCAGAGCGGTGCTGTCATTGCAGCGCTCTGTAGGGAGCTGCTCAGCTGGCTTGCATGCAGTTTGTGATTAGGTGATTGAATTTAAGCAGCTCAGTTCTAGAGAGGGGAAAATGGGCTCTTTTTTTGCTTTATTGCCCCCCCCCTCCCTTTTTTTTTTCTTTTTTTTTTTTTTGCAGGGGTGTGTGTGAGCGCATTGGTGCTTCAGCATCTTGCCTGTTTGTGCTTGAAGATGAAGCACTTGTAATTGAGCTTGATACAAGGAGTTGTCCTTTTTTATATATATTTGACATAATCCTTTCTCAAATAAAGATTCATTATTTCAATTTTACCTCTAAAGCCACTAAAAATGCCTGATTAAAAGCAAATTAACCAAAGATGTTTCAGCCAGCCTTCAGTTCACTTCAGTATCTGTCAAAAAATGTCAGCTCTTCATCAGAGAGAACATCTCATGTCCCTTTGGACAGGATTTTCGTAACATTTTAACTTGCAGAGGGTATGTTACAAACACACATCCACACCAACAGCATTTGTAAGGCAGCTAGTGTAAAGATTATTTATTGTTATTTGTTGCTGGTCTCTTCAGGTTGTACCATAATGTAAAAAGGGGCTCTTGTAGCCTACAATAATGGCATTTTAACACTTGAATTTAAAGTCTCTGTTACGTTGTCTTTACAGAGAACATGCACAGCTTAAGCAGTAGGCAGGCCTCTTCCCCATGCTGGTAAGATCCTCCATCTACAACACTGGCTTTTCTCACTCTAGTCAGCCTTGGTGTAAGTGACGGTGGGCTCCCGGGTCATCACGCAAAGGAGTCTGCAGGGAAATTCCAAGCCTCAGGCTGTGCAGGAGAAGGCAAGAGACTCACAAATGTGTCTCTTCCTACATCCTCCAATTTACTGTAATAAATAAAATAGTATCTGTGCTGAGCTGCCCGAGGCAGGAACTGTAAGGGTTCATTTGAGCAATAGTAATTGCATCTTTGCCTGGTACATATGGGGGGTTTTGTCCACGAGAGCCCTATCGGGGTCCTCTAGGTGCACACCTCTGTGAAACTTGTCACACCTGAAAGAGAGATGACCCTCTTCTCTTACACCTGGTGGATGAAAGCACCTGATGTGGAGAGCTGCATGCCTTCTAAATAACCCAATGATGGGAAATAAGGGAATGCTGAGACTGAAGATGCTCTGTGAAGTAACAGTTACTGAAATTGCAGTTGTTAACCAGGGATGATACTCGTTCCCCAGCCCCTGCTGTTTTACTAGTAACACAGCTGACCTTGTTAATGAGTTTAAACCATGCTTCACAGTTATTGAAATATGCTTGGTTTTACTTTATGATAAAGGATGAAAAGCAGTTGGCAACAGAGCATTTTGAAAAAGTATTTTCCTGTGGCACGGTGTGTTGTTGAAAAGTGCCCTGACTCCTGCTGTAACATAATCCAGAGCAATTCAAAGGGTAGGGGAGTGAAGTCAGCAGGATTCTTCTTGGGCAACATATTCTGTTCCATATAATTTCCTTACTAATCTTTATATGAGTACTCCTAGCTGCTTTTTGAATCGAATTTCTAGAATTTTCTGTTTATGGTGAGGTTTCCTGGAATCAGAACTGCAGTCCTCTCTCCTGACCCTGGCTGGTGCGGAGAGGTCTCTTAAGGACGGATAGAGAGCCATCATGCCTCCAGCAAGGTTTTTACTTCCCTCTTAAAAAACTCAAGGGCAAGTTTATTGTTTGTTTACCTTTAAGCCAAAAAATGAAAATATTTGGGTTGTATAACTCCTTTTCCCCCAGCAATTTAGACTGTCTCTAAATCAATTCAAGCTGTTTCAAGATCACAAGATATATTTATTCAAGCATACTGTAATTTATCAAGATACATAACTATTTACATTTTCATACACTTCATTGATTAATATTGGTCTATGAGATCTGAGGATCTGATTTTTTGTAGTTGTTCCAATGCTTGTGTCAAGTAAACATATTGTATGTAGCCAGTTAATTATAAATTACTGAAAATGGCTTCAGAATTTTCTATAACTGCAGTACTTAAGAAATTGAAGTGTGTAGATAAAGAATGCATGGACAGATCTAAGGGCTTGACATTTTTACTACTTTGTCAGTTTAGGTTAAAGCTTTCGCATCAGCTTTTATGCAAAAGGAGATGAGGTAGCTTATTTTATAATGACTGAGTATTCATATCACCAAATTAGTAATAAAAGTGACATGCACATCAGGCTGACTGTATGGTCTCCAAACCTTCCATCTTCTAAAGTCAAGTGAAGAACATCACTCTCAAGTGTCTTCTTTTCCCACAAAAGGGAGAAGGTAAAAAAGGCTGTTTTCTCAGCCCATTTTGGATGTGGTTTCCTCAGCTCTCTGGCTAAAGAGCAAGGCTGGTGTGCTCTTCGCTTTCCAAGAAGTTTTCCCTATTCCAGACGATGCTACCCTATTTTAAGCATAAGGAATTGTGGCTTGTTGGATGTGGCAGAAGGCTGGCATACCCTGGCAATTGCAGAGGGTGATCTCTGGGTGACATGGCTTTGGGTAGAGGTACGCCTGTAAGTCACAGAAAGGTCAGACCATGACAACTGATCTCCCCCTGGTGAGGGGGCCTCCCTGTCACTTCTGTTTCAGCTGAGCAGGTTCAACAGGTTCAAGTCCATCCTGTCATCTGCTGTGCAAATGTGGAGGCTGCTCAGCCGAAGCAGAGGGTTGCAGTGTCCCTGTGATAACAAAGCAGGGGTCTGTTAACGTGCCCTGGTCTCACCTTAATCCGTTTTTCAAGGTTTGTAGCTACTTGTTAAGCCAAATGCCAGTGACAAACTTAATTAAAGCTACTGTTCTTTCCACATGCTGGTTTTTGCAACCTCACCACCAGCACTAGTACTTGAAGACCATTATTTGCTTTTATTGCAACAATAAATCTCCAGAAGATAAAAAGGAAGATTTCACCTCTGTATGAGGTTTTGCAATCTTTACACCTTCGGACACAAGCAAATAGATTCACACACTAAAACCAAAAGAGAAAGCTGTCCTTTTGCTGCCTTTCATGTCCTGAGCTGTGACCATGAAAATGTTAATAGAGATGTGAGGATTTGGCAAAACAGTGGATTTGTTCTCTTAAAAATTGGTTTCCTTATAAAAGCCATATACTAAAACATACACTTATAATCTTTATTGTAATTCATAAACCATAGATGAATACTCAAACACTTTAGCTTGGTTTCTGCGGGTGCTTTTTGACTCCCCGGTCCCAGCCAGGTGCCAGGCAGTTTCCAGACGGTTAATCCCATCGGGCAGAGAGGCCACGCGGGCACACAGCAAGGCAAAGTACTCAGGTGCATAGAGAGCACAATGCTGGGCCTTGTGTCTGCTGGGCAAGTCCAGCACTACTTGAAATAACCTCGTCATGGACCCCCGAAGGACAAAATGCATTTGCAGTGGGTTTGGTGAGCCTAATTCTGCTCCAGCTCTACTTACAGCCTCGAGGCTATTCCTGCGGCTGGTTTGTTGTAAGAAAGCACACAAGTGTTGGATCCCTGGTCTGATTTTCACAGCCTGTACTGTGATTAGGCAAGACTTGGAAAGAGTTTCATTATTTCTTCCCTGTTAAAATACGGTCCTGCCCAAAGGTGTTTTGAGGCAAGAACCTATATGGTGTGGTGTAGGCCAGCATGAGAAGAGGGAGTGACTTTGCAGGTTGTGCTATGATTGTAAATAATAATTCCTTCCCAAGTCAATTGTTTAGATATACATACTGTCTCCAAGATGGTTGTTACAGTGCTGCAGCAACGGCAAGGGTATGGAGATGCGTGTTGGCTAAGGCTGCTTCTGGTTCTTTTCCAACTGGCTTTCTTTACTACTCTCTTAAAATGTAGTTTGGAAAGTACCACTCTCACCAAGCAGCCACATGTAATTTTCCTACGATGCGGTAAAGCTCTGTGTTACAGTGTCTGTTCTTGCCTAACAGTTGAATTGCTTGTGTTTCTTTTTCTTTGGTTGGTTTTAGTGCTATTGAGCTTTGCACTGACATTTTTGTGAAGCTGTTTTTTATAACCCCAGGATTTTGTATTTAAGTGGTAGTAGATGAATCATAACGCATCACTTCATGCGTGAGGTTAGGGTTATTTTTTCCTGTACACATCAGTTTATGTTTATGCTAAATTTTATCTCCCATTTTAATTTGCAGTGACTGTGTTTCATAAGGTCCTTTTGCAATTCTTCACAATGAACACCCATCCTTATTACCCTGAGTAACCAGCACCTCCAGCAAACTGTCACCTACCTACTCATCGTTCTCTAGATTGTTTAATAACATGTTGAGCAGCATGAGTTCCGGCACAGATCACTTAAGTGGAGTTTCACACTCTCTGTGAAAGCTGAGGGGGTTTCCTGCTGTGCTTTCTATCTGTTAACATCGTACCCATGTAAGGATCTCCTTTCACGTCTCAAAACTTCTTAGCTTCCTTCAAGACTTGATTATGAACCTTGTTGAATGTCTTTTTGAAATTAAAGTAGGTTATATTAAAAGGGTCTCATCCACACAGCCGTTGACTCCTTCAAAGGGCTTCAAAGAAAGTGACTTTCTCTTGCACGTGTCATCCAGAGTCTTCCCCAGGAGCTTAAATTCATTCCTTCCACTGTAATTACAAAGTTAAGTTTGTCTACCTTCATCATCCAGCCCCTCGGTCTTTCTGTGCCTTTGTCCACAAGACCAATTCAAAATTTGGAAAATCTGGCTCCAGACAACTCAGGGAATTTGTGAAACTGAATCTTGTTCTCCTGCTGTCTTTGCCATGTTGCAATGCGGTCCTCAGCGATGAATGGCACAATGCCGACAAGTTTCTACAGTCCTATTCATGTGCTGACAGTCACCTATTTCAGTGGAGTAGCTTGGGATAAGAAAATCAGCTGGGTATTAGGACAAATCTATTCACCAGGTCTGAAGTAAAGAGACACAGTTGTCAAGTGACAGACCAGCTTGTGGGAGGCTCGGCACCTGGTGATGCCTCTCAGGGACTTGCACAAACAGGAAAGCTGGACATTATGAAAGAGACAGCCTCACCAGCCTCTTCTCAAGGAATTTGATGTGGACTAGAGGCAGGGAGAACCTAGTCTGCACAGTGCTCGTCCTTGGACTCCAGGGAAGTTCTTGTATTCCACAAGGGACTCTGGACTAAACCAGACTCCAGAGCACTTCTGAATAAAGTGCCGTTTACTTTAGAATCCCATGCAAGGCTCTGTGGACATGCCTCATGTCGGAAAAAAATAGTTATATAAACCTGGTCATCTCTATCCTTGAAATGAGGGTATATTGAAACCACTGAGGTGCCTCTGGCATATTTGGTGGGCAAGTGAGCACGGGCAACTGGTATTTTACATATGGTGACTGTACAGGGATCACATGCCTGTAAGTGTATGTACATACATGTATATTTTACATACACTAAGATGCAAATCTCTCTGTCTATAAATAGACAGATGTATATAGATGTGTATATATTCTATCTATAGAAGGATATGTCCATAAAGACTAAAGACATTCTAATATATTTCATGGACTATGACCTTTCACAGACTCGGTACAGGGATCCTTGCCCTATTTCTTCCCGACGGCTTCATTTTATACACAGAAGCGTTGTGTAAGCAGCCTTTTCAGCTACCACCTGTCTGGCAGCTTATGCTGAAATGATCATCTATGATTACTCCTAAATCTGTCTCTGAATTAGTGCTTGCCAAGACAGTCTGCATGTCTGCCTCTGGTGTTGTGTAAGTTGGTATTTATCTACCTGCCAGTGGACGTCATGTGACTTGTGACCAGGCAAGACTGGTTTTCGGTTTTTGTAGCAGTCACCTGTCTTTATCCCTCTTTATTACCCTTCAATTTACATGTCTTCCACAGACTTAATCAGCAGAAGTTTTATGGCATTGTCTAGTTCACTGATGAACAAACTGAGTTGTGGCAAAAAGATCCCAGCCCTTTGGCACCGCTGCTAAAAATGGTTGTGTTTGTTGGTGACTCCCAAAGATCAATATTTTGAGATCAGTGGAAGAACTAGTTCTTAATCCATGTAGTTAATTACCTGGCAATTACCTGTAAATAAATAAAACCAAATGTGGTGCTGTACTAATGCCTTGGAGGAATTAACATTGCATTAGGATGGTTTTCTTTATTCAACAGACCTGCAATCCCATCAATAAAAAGACACCAGCCTTATTTAATTCCCTTCATTACTACTTATTAAAGTTCTCTGAACTGAAAGGTTAAGGACGATGTCCCTTCAGGTTTGAGCAGAAAGTACTGCCAGCCAAATCCTGGCATCTACTGCAGTTCCTAACGATGAAAGGAAATACCTTTAGCCAAGGAACGTGCTGGGAATATTTGGCTGGAGAAAGCGGCCCTGGAGAAGTGAGACCTGTGTGTTATCTAGGTAAAGTCACAGGAGAAGTAGAAACCATCACGCTGGGGACTGTCCTGCCTCCCACAGCCCAGACCTGGCAGCTCATCCATCCCTGGGCAAATGTCTGCATTGGACCAACTTGCTGAGCCACAGGGCTTGGGCTCCACCCCAGCACCAGGGGGCTCCTGGGTGAGGGGAGGTCCCAGGTGATGCAGGACAGGGCACTTTGAAGCACTCAACACCTGGACAGAACCAGCAGATGATGGTGCAGCTTGCACCTATGTTTCTATGAGATTAAAACCTGTGTACTTTGGTGATAAAGAAGGTGGAAGATAGCTGTGGTGGACCTAAATCAAGTTGATGATACGTCCCCAACACTCTGCTCCAGCAACATTTAAAAGCTTCTGAAATGAACATAAATGTAGTGTTCCCCCATGTTTATGTGCCAGAAGTCACCACAAAACAGTGAGCAACGCTGATGAGGTAGGAAAAGAGTAAAGGAACAACGTTTTTAAGGGAGAGAACAACTTCTTGAGATACACGTGGTCCAGGGCAGGCTGGTGATACGTCCTCTCCAGTGGAAAGGGCAGCCTCTAGCCCTTGTTATGCCAATGCTTGTCGTACACACAAGAAGGCCCAGGGCATTTGTGTTTCAAAACTGAGTTCCAGGTCAGCCTGGCTGCAAGCTTGAGGACAGCAGAAGTCTCACAGACCAAGGGAGTCTGTAGGGAAATGGCTGCTTCGAGTATGCCAGATCCCTCTGTCTGCAGCTAAGAAAAGCCAGAGGGACGGACACTGCTGAGGGCATCCTGTTAAGCACAGGTGAGGACTGTATAGCTCTCACTAGTGACCTTTCAGCTTCCAAAACCTTGGCTGTAATTTGCAAAAATGCATTTTGCCTTTGCCATCACACCTGTGCAAGTGGAGGTGGGAGGGAAGGAACTGAACCGCAGCCAGCTGAGCACCCTTTGAGCACGCTGCTTCTCTGGAAGTGTCAAGCTGAAGCCAAGAAGCACAGCCAGGCCGCCTGGGACCCTACAGTGAGACTTTTCCATCAGCAGTTGCTGCCCAGATGCTGCTCTCAGGAGGGACCCCTCTGTCCCTGCAGCCCAGCACCCTCTGGAGTGACTCCATTCCCAGCTCCAGGTAAGTTCCAAAGGTGAGTGAGCAGCCTCAGGGCAAAACTACATCTGGTCTTCAGGCAGCAGCAGGCTTCTGGTGAAAACTATTGCACCCGTCTTGTGTTTATTTCCCCTGGGGAGAGGCCCGCTGTCTCAGGACAGTATGTGATGTTTTTCTCTCCTGTTGGTGCAGGCTGGGGACCAGGCACCCCTGGGTGACGGGCAGGTGTTGGCAGCGCCAGTGGCCCACAGGAGATGCGCTATACCTCTGCCTCACTCATTGATGCTTCCTTCTGATTAAGGTCCTCGCTGATAGGCTTGATGTCAGCTCAGTACCAGTCAGGAAAGGGCAGAAGACAACTCCAGAAAGGAAAAATTATTTCAGAAGTGGAAGAATCCAGGGTTCTCTGATGCTTTTCTCTGCTGGGTGAATAACAAACTACCTGGCCACAGCATTTGTAACTAGACTCTTCTCCATATTTTTAGCAACTGATCTATGAGATCATTTTTCTATTTTCAGTTGTTTGTGACTTGGGACTTTTCTGCTGGGAACATGCTGAGCAGGAAGGACCATATACCCTTACCTTCCAGCAAGGGGCTGCGCAGACCCTATGCACCCAGCAAAGGATACTAATTTTCTGAGCAATTTACCTCCCTGGAGCATCAGCAATCCAGGGCATCAACAACAGTTTTGGAAATGCCCTCCATATTGATCCTCCGAGATGCATGAGAATAAACATGTACCCAGGAAAAGTCCAGACAGTCCTCGCTAAACTGACCTGAACACTTCCATAAGCATGCAGAGTCTGTCTGTAAACCTGGATGTCATCTCCTGTGCCCCACTGGCAAGTGAACAGTGTCTTGCTTAAAGCAAGAAATGTAATTCCCACGCATGCCTTTCGGTGACTCAGCGGTTTCAGTGCCAAGGGTCACACAACAGGTCATATACTCTGAGTATCCTACACCATTCCCAGTATTAACACAGTGCTTGCTACAAACACCTAGATCTGGTAGCTGGACACCACTAGCAGGCCCTGCTATCAGAAAAGGGCAGCTTCATCATCCCCCACTTGCCTGCTCCTCTCCTGCCTGCCCTACTGCGTTACACGCAATGTGCCTTACATCATCTCTTACCTCAAAGGGCAAAGGGATCCAGACCCTGAGCGCTGCTGTTCATTCATAAATGAGTAAGGACACAGTAACTAGTTGACTGAGCAATAAGCCACAGCTATAACTTTACACCAAGCCAGCAAAATTACCTGCAGGATCCCCCTAATACCACCTGTTTTGTGCTAAAACCGCAGCTTTCTTTATCTATGCCAGAACTTTAACATCCATTAAACAGAGACAATCTCTTGCAAATGGGGCAAGGCTCAGAAGAGGCAAGTTACCTGGTCTGTCTGCAAGTGGCATGGTCCCAGCAGTGTAGGGACACAGGGCTGATGGCCACAGCTGGGCACGCTCCTGCCTGGTGTGTCAGACACAGCCTCAGCCACTTGCTCCCATGGCTAACAGCTCCCCCTCCAAATTTGTTTCACGTTGTAGAAGTGATTTCTTGGTAGCAGCATCCTCCTGGCACCACATCTCACGAACCCAAGTCCCCTGTAATGTCACCTTTTCTCCCCAGGTGGCTGTGTATGGACATGCATCAGCCACTCCCTGTCCTCTCTTTGGCAAGATAATTAACCTCCCACTGCAAAGTGCTTCATAAAGAGGAGTTTATGCCCCTTCCCCAGCAAACCTGCACCACATCAACAACCCTCCAAAAGCCCCGCAGTAACTGCCACCTGGGTGGCAGCAGTGCCATCATCCCCTCAGCTCAGGGTGCCCCCCCAGCCGGCCGGTGTCTCAGAGCAGGGCGCTAGGACTTGGCTCACACCCCAATCGCTGCGCCCATGTGCTGGGTGGGTGAGCACTGCTGACCTTTAAGACCTTGGCACAGCAGCAGGTTTGTCAGCCAGGATGAAATTCTGGCTCTGGAAAACCGAGAGTAAATCCAGGCGCAGAAGATCTCGATTTTGCCTGAGCAGACCCCTACGTCCAAGGTAATCTGTGGGATTTTTGCACATTAGGAGCCTTGGCAGGGCTTCGCTAATGGAAGCACAGGCACCAACGTGGTGACCCTGTGCGGAGCCACAGGACACGGGAGCTCCTTGCAGCCTGATGGCCGCCACCGACCTCTGCGAGCCAGCAAGCACAAGATCTCTCAGCTTTGGGACTTCAGCGTTTCCACAGCTTCAGGTTCACCAGCTCAGCTGCAGAAGTTTTAAGCTACTTATTTACTTTTCCTGTGGTGCTTCAAATGTATAAAGTTCTTATAGAAGTGGCACTTCTACTACCAAAAGGGGATTGTTTATCAGGTTTTATTTCCTTTCAAGTTAGAGGAGGAGTGGAAGAAAATATGAACTTTTTTTTCTCTGAGAAAACAAACTGACCTTTGAGTGTTATGAAAGTCTTTATACAATAATTTGGGCAAAGAGAACTGGAATTTCTCCTGTGAAGCATATTTTTCCTTTAAAAATGTCAGTTTGCTAAAACCAGAACAGTTTGCAGAAAGGCTTGTTTTCAGTGAATCTGCCCATTTGATAGCTGGTTAGAAAAGTTTTGAAATTGCTGAAATGCTGAGTTTGTCAGCATAACTCTTCAAATATGAAGTTTGTCTACAGTTGGAGTTTAAAAAAATTAGAATTAAAAAAATAGAAAAAATCAACAATAATAAACAATAGAATTGAAATAAAAAATAACTATTTTTGCATTATTTAAAAACAAAATGTTTAAACAGACCTAATCCAAAACACATGGTGACCATCAGTTTACAACAGCTTTGAAATTTGGGTTTCTGGGGAGTGGAACATTCACCCCATCCCAGGAGGAGACTGGTAAGCAGCCCTGGCAGGAAAGCTGCAGGGTATATGGGCACCAGGGCCGTGAGGCTTCATGCCTGTGCTTTAGGATAAACTGCTGACCTTGCGCAATGGCATCGCTTTCTTTACAGGTTATCTCTTCCAAAATGGGCTGACCCTGACCTGTGGCTGTGACCGTGGTCATGCAAAGCATGAACTCTGCCTTGGTTCAGGCCAGCACACAGCCAGTAACTCCTCTGAAGAGCTGTGCACAAAATAAATATGTCTAGCACCCTGATGCAAATATAATGTTAGTTAGAAATCAGGAAGCCCCTTCTGACTCATGAGTAGCTTCTCCCAGCGGCTCGGAGGTGGGACACAGCCACTGCACGGTTTGCCTGAGCCCACAGGCAGCATGGGGAGGGATGGGGTGATGTAGAGTTGCCCTTATTTCTATTTATTTTACTGATCTGCCCCTATTTGATGGGTTTTTCAGTTTTCAGAATAGCACAGGTTCCAAGCAACAGGTGCAGCATTTCTGGCTCTCTCCCTCTTCACCAAAGGCAGTGCAAGACATCTAATGAAAAGAAGAAGAAACATTAAGCTAAAGGCACGTGTTGGTCTTACTAACCAACGCTAACTAACCTTAGAAGGCTTATTACTGTTTTGCTGCTACTTTTTACCTCAAAAAGGAAGTACTCTGGGCTGGAACTACTGTGAGACATGTTTAGAGCAAGATAAGAGTCCAGTCAAGATCCTGCCCTCCGTTAAAGGTATTTTTGTTCAGGAAATATATTGGTAACCACTGGTGGGTGGGCGAAACCAAAGCAGATGATTAAAAGTAGGTGAGTAAACTGTCTTTCTTTTTACTCTTTTTTTTCCACCTGCTTTCTGCACCAGAGAAAGCACACAAAACCAGATACATTAATTCTAATTTTGGGAAAAGTGGGGGGGTTAAGGCTAAAACAGAAAAGGAAGACTTCATCTTGAAACAACGCCTGCCAGAGCCTGCATTGGCAAGGTGCTAATGCGCTTCCCGCCTGGGTGAAATGATGCTGCCTTTGGCCTTGAGCCCCATGGCACACCATGGCTCATCATAGATATCTTTTATTGTGGCTTAGGGCCAAAAAGGCAAAAATAATGACTTATATTTGCACAGCACATTTCATAATCCACTGGGGTTGCAACTGAGCAGGTTGTGTGCAGCTGTGCCCTTCTCATTCAAATTCCTGAGTGCCAAATTAATGCGCTGGTTTGTGCTTGTTAGAGAAGACACTAAGTGGCCTGTCTTTCCTCTTTGTTGCTTGATAATGCACCCTGCTGCAAGTCACCCTGAGAGCTGCTGCTGTTGATTTTTATCCTCCTAGGGCTGAAACAACACTTTAATACCAGGTAGTGTATAATCAGTACAAACCTGCCCTTGCTCAGGTCCCCAGCTGGAGCAAGAGATGTATCTGTCTGAAAGCCAGAAAGACAAAACCATGTGTTCTCTCAGCTGTTCATCTCCAAACTGCTCTTTCTGGCAGCTGGGCATGAGGCTTCTTCATCTGGCATTAATGTCTATGTCTGCTCTTCAAAAAATCACCCATCACTTATTTTTTTGCCTCCTTGCTGCTTAGCCTAACATTTTCCTGAATAGCCAGGAATAAAGTGGCCTTGTGGGCTTTTTTAAGTTCACAGAGCTATAGGTGAATAACAATACCCAAGAATCAAAAGCATTATGTTTAAATGTGTCTAATAAATACAATGAAGAGAGAGAGAAGTCTGAAGGCTTTTCTACACCTGAAACAGATAATTCAAGGGTCATGAAAAATTCACTGCGATAAAAAATGTAAGTCCCTGGAGCTTTTGGAGTAAATCTGGTCCAAACCCAAAGAGAGTCAACCAGGGATGCCTTTAATAAATGTTTAATTAATCAATCATGGGATCATGCAGTTCCTAATTATCTTCTAATAGGCATTTTACCCAGTAATTAGTTTATCTACGCACTGAGCTCACACCAAAGGCCAGCGTCCTCCTCCCGCTGGGCAATATTGCTGATGGATGCTTGTCAACAGTCCTCATAGCCCCTGGTACAGCCACGCTGGCTCAGCACCCAGAGCTTAGCTCAGAGAGTCACCCCAAGTCACAGTGCCCAAACGGCCAGATCAGGTGGGTGCCTGTACCTGCAGGCAGGGTTTGAGGGGTGGCTGGGGATCCAACATCCCCCCCAGCGGGCAGAGGGATGCATCCTCCCACCAAGACCTGGGGTGATGCAGTAGCTTCCCTTTTCACCTGGGATTTTGCTGGCAATGGGAAGTCTCTGTCTCCCAGCTCCTGCTGGCATTGTCTATGGGAGTTGCAGGGGCAGGATTTGGCTGGGCTGTTGGAAGTTTATCCTCACTCTCCAGGAGCCACAAAGCTCCCAGGGTAGCCAGTGGAGTGATGGGAGGGGTGAAACCCGAACCATGGGCACCCCAACTTGGGCCTGGGGGTCCTTCAGCCACCTGCAGTGCAGTGGCAGGAGCTCAGAGGAGCAGTGCAGCCTGAATAATGTCATTTTCCAGCCCAAAATAATGCCACTGAAGCCAAGTCAATGTCAGCTTGTGTTCTACATATTTATGGGTTGTTCTGCCCATGTCTGGTGCGGAAGAAATAATAACAGTTGTACACTAGACTGATGCGGTCCTTTTGGGCTTGGGCTTCACTGTGCCAGGCAGGAAGCCCAGCCCCGCTCCTGCCCAGCAGCCACCCCAGCACCCAGCCTGGGAGAGGAGCCTGACCCCAGCTTTGCAGAGCACCACCTGCCTCCTGGGGTGTCTAGCGCAGTCCCACATCCATCCCATGCTGTAGTCCCCATCCAAATAGCAATAGCATGAAACTGTATTTTATTTAACTCAGTTTTGCTTTCTATAAAAATACAGTAAGAAAGATTATTTCACCAACCAAACTGGGGGAATCCATTAAATAACTATCAGAAAGCCCTGTGCAGCTTTCTGAACTACTCTGTTATTAGATGGAACTGGTTTCTTTTGAGGACTATCTTTATTTTGACTATTTATTTAAAATATTTCAACTAACAACCAAACTAGTATAAAAAATGTTGCCTTGACTCCAGACCCAACCTAGAAGCTTTAAGGTTGATTTGCTTTAGGTTTCTGAGACCAGAAATCAGTGCTGGGCTTGCAGAGGATGCTCAGCTGCAGCCCTGTGGCACAGGCACAGTGTATCATCACACCTTTGCCTCTTGAGCGTAATGCCACCTGAACACAGGCTGTGCCCCTTCCCTGCCTGCTTGATTTTTGGGGGCATTTTCTCTTGGTAGGTCTGTAAGGCCTTCCTCAGGGAAATACTTTGTAACCTCTACTAATCACGAAAGCAATTAGGTAGAAACCCACATAGGAACCCTCTAGTTAGGATCTAGAAATGCATCTTGCCAAAAGCCAGAGCTGACATCTCCTGGAGCAAAAGGCTGGGTTTTTCCTTCTCAAAGGACAACAAAATATGAGGACGTCCCCACCAGTGCAATCCTGGGTCTGTGCTGCAACCGCTGCAGTGAAGCCTTCACGCTCAGCGGTGGATTCATGCTCAGGCTGGCATTGGTTGCTGGAGGCTGTGTGTGACCTGCTGGAGTAATCCCATGTGCACAACAGCTCGGACATGTCTTTTGACATAAAGGTGACAACTTCACGGCTCGGCTGAGCAGTATGTTGGAGCTAGGTTGCTTGTCTGACTTGGCACTATGGGATGGGATTGTGTAGTGGGAAAAGCCAGTATCAATTAATCTCAGCATTTTTAGCTCCAGCTTCAGTTATGTGAAGGGCCGTCTCATTCTGTGAGTAGTTCTTCACATCCCATCATGGTTCAAGCAGGTTTCTTACCTGCCTCTTCACTCCTGTGCTGGGGCACTTGTGGGCGGGAGGGTAGGGGACGGTATCTCCCTCCCTCTGTGTTCTCAGCCTGGGTAACTAGTCCCCAGCTGACAGCCAGCTCGTGGGGACACTGTCACTGCTGTCCTCACCATGGGGTTCCTGTGTGGCAGCACCGATGACCGCACATCGAGTGCACAAGACTGTCCCCACGTCATGCACATCACCATGTTATCCGTTACCACTGCTACAGTGTGACCGCTGGTCTCTCACTGATTCCATTTCTTTTTAATGAAAGTAGATGGACTTCAAAGCCCCAGAGGAGTGATTTCAGGTAGGGGAGGGTCAAAGTGTAGCTCAGTCTTGCTGGGCAACTTCATAAGCTGAATTTGACAGTGATTAGATAGAAATGCATGGATGTGCCTCTGCTCCAGGAGACACGTGTCCACCGATCCAGGTAGTCAGTGGCTACAACCTGTCTTGTCTGCAAGGGGATGCAAACAAATTTTTTGTGGCTGGACAGAGCAGAGAGATGCATGCTTGTGGTGGGCATAGTTGCAGGGAGGGATTTCATGAAGATCCCAGTGCTGGCAAGGAGCCACCAGGACAAGTGCAGGGGTTGTAGCAGCCTCCTGGACAAGAAGCCAGCACAGGTTGGTCACTGCCCATAATTTCAATGAGGCTACTGTGGCATGTACAGGCTTAATGTGAGAGCACAGGTACAGCTGGAAGGGACTCAAGGAAAGAAGAAGATACCATGTAGACAAACAGAAACAAACAGGAGTTTTTTCAAGGAAAGACCTACTTTTTAAACAAGAACGGGAAACCCTGGGGGAGGTGGGGATGCTGCTGCTGCTTCATCCTTTGACTCCACGAACAAGGCAGGGATCTGCAAAGCAGTTGCCAAACCCCTGAGAGTGTGAGTCCAAGGCATGTGGCAGCTACAGAGGCACCATCTCAGCTCAAGGCTTTGTCCCCCAGGGCCCGAAAACCCCCGAGGGTGGCTGTGGCTGACTCTGGTTTCATACAAATCACTATAAATCAGACATAGGTCCCATCAGGTTCGTAAATGCACATTACTGCTGTCTGTACCTCATTGCTCAGTCTCTTGTATGCCGTTTCACAAGGAATCCCCAACTCTGGTGCAGGTCTCCTTTTCCACACATTTAAAAGAAGGTGAATTAACCTGAGCCTGTTAATATGTCAACCAAGTTGAAACATTTGCAGGTAAAACATAAAGCTCAGGTTGATAATGGCAACTGGAAACCTTGCTAGAGCAAGACATAGCATCTGGAAACAAAACAGCTGGGGATGCACAACAGGCTATTGAGCTGGTTTGGGGGGAAGGGGATGTACATGAGGCTATTGAGCTGGTTTGATGGGAAGCATTGATTTTCCTCTATAGTCAAATGCTGCCACACAGCTTCGCAAATTCTCCCTGCTCCCACTTCATTCAAAAGTTAAAAATGGACTGCAGTGCTGGAGAAAGGGTTGATGAAACAATAGCTCTTTTTGTCTTTTCTTCCTCAGCAACACAGGGAGAACAAATTGCAAGGGGAAAAGAAGAAAAAAGCATGTATCTGCCAAGATGAGTCTCGTCCTTTTTGCCAGTGGGCTGAGCAGAGTATGTAGCGTCTTTCTCAGAGGAATCACAACTGCAGTGAAAACTACAACTGAGTCAACTCTGGTGCCGGGAAATCCCCAGTTTTCCCACATGAGATGACCAAGGAAGATTTTTGGTCACTGAAGACTGTTACCCTTTTCCCCAAAGGCAGCACAGGAGTTAAGAGTGTAAGCAGCTGCCCTCAAGTAACAGGACTATAAATCTCTGTCTCAAGGGCAATGAAAATGAAACTGCCTCAAGTGCTATTGGAAAATCCCTCCTTGTTTCTTACTGGATTCAGCCACACAGAATTAAATCACTGGTTTTTCCTTACTCAGGGCTGTGCAGCTTGTAGATAAAGGAAGACAAATGTAGTCATCTGTGGCATCTTGCTTGGTTGATGCTCTTGTGCACAGGGGCTGTATAAAACCACCTTCCAGAGTGAGGCGACAACTCATCCATACAGGAACCAGGCCCTGTTTTTGTTGAACTTAGTTTTTTTCTTTCACGTATGGAATATCTGACATCAACATCGCTGTGATAGCAGCTGCACAAGGAAATACATTACTTCCTCTCTGAGTGTGTTCCATCACTCAACATTTTATTTTTGCACTAAACCACAACCGGGTATGTCACCCAATTCTGTGCCCCACTATCCCCTGCCACCGGAAAGGCACTAGAAAAGCATCATGGAGGCAAAATGTGCCACAAAAGGCCCGTTCAGTATTTGTGTCAAATGCCTTCCCCACAAACGTGCTGCCGAGGCAGTTTTCTGGACTCACAGAGTAGCCGAGGGCTCTTCTTGCAGCATATGCCCCTTCCTCCCAAAGCTGTCAACCTAAATGGGGACAAGAAATCCAATCCTTAGCAAGACCCGCAGTCCAAACTTGCTCCAGAACCCAGAAGACAATGAAATCCTCTCTCTGGCTGTGCAAATAATGGAGAAAAACCCGAAACATTGACAAGCCTCTTACTGCTTTTCCTTTCCTTAGCAATAATTCCTTAGCAATAAATCCTTAGCAATAATAAGACAAAAGAGATAACTTGTATCCTAAAAGAACTAGGTTCTGCTTGGGTGCAATGCCGTTGATGTCTATGAGAAGGCTATCAGCAAGGGCGTTTGGGTGTTTTACCCCAACACAGAAATGCAGAAAACACACTGCTAGCTGACTGCAAAATTCATAAGCACTCCCTGCTCCCTCGCAAGCTTTTGCACAAGCTCAGGCTCAAACTGATGTGCCCTTGCACCGGCTGGAGCAGGAGGCAGCAGCTGGGTGCAACGTGACCTCCTCTGCCCAAAGCAGCTTTTGCAGCAAGGAAGTCATTAATGACTTTGCAGCAGCACGGGGCAGTTCTGGGGGCTCTGCTGCCTCCAGCCCTGGCTCCCCACAGGCTCCTGGACAATCTTCTGCATTCTCTGAGTGTCTGAGATGAATCCCATGCTGAGGGCTGATTTTCTTAATATGGCAGCTGAGTTCAAATAAACCGCATTTTATTCACATACAGCTGAAAGATTTTGTTGGATCCAAAATGTCATGTTCTCCGTCTGATCAGGTTTGAATCTATTCTCATTATTAAATAAAGAAAATTTCAGAATAAAACATGTTTTCAAAATGAAAAACTACAGCATTTTAATTGAAAATATGTAAAATGGAAGTCTTATTTCTATACATGTATATTATATATATGTAACATTAATAAAAATATGTCATATCTTTTTCTTTTCTGTATATATATATCATACCCTTATATTCACCCAAAAGACACTTTCTGAATTAGATACAATTTCTTGTCAACACAGGAGAACTTTGAGGGGAATAAGCCATTTATCAGAAATAAAAAAAAAAAAAGAAGAAAAAAACCCCAAACAAATCCTGATCCAGTCCCTTTTCTAGATCTGCAATTTTGCTTCCATTCATTTTGCAGTCACTAGTAGGGCTGTTGGCTCTTCCGAATGCACCTGAGTGAAATTCAATCTAGTCCTGAGGTCAACTTGAATGTCAGCATTGCCTAGATGGGAGAGGTCTTACTTGAGCGGTAAGTGATCTATAGAGTTGTGCTGGTTCATTGCACGGGGCTGAATGCGACCTTTAGATTGCTCCTTCAGCTCATCCGAGACTTTGTACATTATCTTTGGGACATTAAGCACAGCAGGATGAGCTCTCTGGGGAAATTCGGCAGTGTTGCCAGCACTCTGATGTCTGGTCCTGTGGGACGCAATGTACTTCTATCTCCGGCTTCTGGAGTCATATGAATATGTGAGGATCTCAGCTTTCAAGACATTGAAAAGTAGGTTTCTAGCTATTGAGATTGCAGAGAAAAGCTGGCAAATGTCACCTCCTAAAGGTAAAGAATCAGAAGACAAATGAAAAAGAATCTGAGCTGTAGCAAAAAACTGATTTTTAAGCTAACTGCATGGCTTAAAACCAGCACGTTTTTGAGGACCAACTATCAACTTTTGAATAGTTGGAATAAGAAATATCATTAAATTCATGAAGAAAGAAAAAAATGTTCCTTGCTTTTTCCTTCTTCTCTCCCTGCCCTTCTTCCTTCTTTTCTAAGGCTTTAGCCTATTGCTTACAGTCCTTGATGCTTCTCGGTCCAGACATGCCATTGGAGGAGGATGCTGCTAACCAGTCAGATGAAGTGTGATTACTGGGAATTTTCCAGGGTTGCAAAATGTTTTCCTTGCATCTGCCAAAGCTAACAGCAGCAGCAGTCGCTGAACACGTGCCACTGGAAAATCACAAGCAGGCTGGCTGCCAAGTATGCGGAGCTCTTTGGACAGAAGCATGTCAGGGTCTTGTGAGTGTGAAAGGACATTGCCATGTCTGAGCTGGCAAGGCAACGCTCCGGGCTGGCCTCGGGCACGTGACAGCCCATGACTGTGTTCCCAGCCAGGAGGGCTGGGGCTGAGCCAGGTGCTGCCTGCAGAGATGCACTGCGAGCTGCTGGGCTTCACATCGCAGCAAGCCTTGTGCAAGGACTGTCCGTTTGCCATCAGAAGAGCACATTTATTTTTAATGGAACAGTTTAAGTGGAAGCAAAGTGGTCAGCATGGAATAAACAATCTCGGCTAATGGCACGCTGACATTCAGTCACAGTTCAGTGGGGATGTCTCCAGCACCCCTTGAATCTTGTGCCAAGCCATCAAATCCCTCTCATTCAGCAATGCGCATTTGCCAAAAAAAGGCTAAAAAGAAATCTATTGAGGAGTTAGTCTACTGTGAGCACGTGAAGAGGATCATCACCAGTTGGTGTGGAGAATTTTAAATTTATACTGCCCACATATGTCCACACTAGATCAGACCTGGAGCCTGTCTGGCTCTGTAGCCTGTTCCATGGCAGTGCCCCAAACTAGGGGAAAGATACCTAGAACTATGGAAGTCTTTCTTCCAGCCTCACATGAGTTGTGACATGCGGGATTTGGTGAGGGAGTCCATTCGCCAGTGGCATTGTAGCAAAAAAGGAGCTCTTTTGTACAACTCTGAATCCCATGGCTGCAGTAATGCCTCATCCAGAAAAAAAATGGTGGGAAAGGATGAATCCATGTAACTTAGAGAGATCATAATTTTTCACAGAATCACAGAATGCTGTGGGTTGGAGAGGACCTTTAAAGATCATCTGATAGTCCAATTCCCCTGCCATGGGCGAGGACATCTTTCACTCGATCAGGTTGCTCAAAGCCCTGTCCAGTCTGACCATGAACACTGGGTGACCTGTTGCAGTGTGTTACCACCCTCATTGTAAAAATTTCTTCCTTATACCCTGTTTTGGTAGTATCTGTCCAGGTGAGAACCTCATCTTGTGTATACAGAGAAACAGGAACACACACCTCTGTATACAATTGCTCTCATTTGGGTTGATTTCTACTTTCATGCTTTTGCACTGAAGCCTAATTCTTCAATTAAAGCTATCTATTTCCATGGGACATGTCCAATGGCATCCACATTTTTAGGATATGACTTCCAAGGAGTTATTCTTGATTTATACCATTTTAATGAAAAAATCGAATGAAGCTCCATCTTATAGAAGGTTTTGTCAAAACACTTAGGCCCTAAATTCTGCATTCCATTAACAATATGCATTTTAATCAGGTACTTGAAATTCATATCTTAATGTAGATTATGTGTGCATATGTTATGTGCCAAGCCTATATATACCTCTGTGAGGAGCTCAAAAAAAACCCTCAAATCCTCTCTCTTGGATGTTAACAGGCAAGCATGGAGAAGGTAGAATTTTTAGGCACTATGTATAACCAAGAATTTGGTGCACGCTCACAGACGCGATCAAAGGGGGCAGTAACAGTGGATTTATGCCTTTGCGGAACCAGCCAAGCTGGGACAGCCTCACAGTTTGCTGCCTGTGGCCCTCAGAGGTTGTTCCAGCTTTATGTTTCACTAACACAAACAATCGAAATGCTGCCTGGGGGCAACAGATCAGCAGGACTGATTAAACCAACTACTGGAAAAATCCCCAGGAAGCTCGTCAAAACATAGCATCTCCAGCACTGAAACACAAGCTGTGTTAGTTCCTAGAACCCACTCCTGGGTTTGGTAGGTTTAAATGGTATGTTCATACAGACACAGACATGCAGCCAGCCCGTGATCCTGAGATGACAGCGCAACAGGTTATCTCTTACAGCACAGCAGAGCTGGAGGCATTAAAGCGCTGTGCACAGGTAAGGCACATCCTGCTGGCTGTGCTCTACTGACATGCAGGTATTTGCTGAAGGGCACATTACAATGACAGGGGCACCAGTATGTATAAATGACTCCAGAGCAACCACATAATTAGGCAACCTAGACTTTCCTTCTAAGCTTTCAGTTCTTCAAAATTTTCTCTGAGTAAAGGGCTCATCTGTGAATATGATGAATGGCCTATGAAATGGCTCGTACAGCAGGATGCTTACAATAAAATGGGTTTGGAGCAGACAAGGCAGCGTTATTATTCCCCTGCCTGCCTGGCTTCTTGCCAGCCTCCTGCCGCCTTCTATCTCCCATGACAGGAGGATGGAAAAATTTTCCCAGAATTGGTTAACATGAGAGAGATCCTATGAAAAAAGGATAGAGTATGAAGGAGGGAGGTGATGGTTGAAGGGAGAAATCAGGATTGCAAGGGCTGACGCAAGCGTTAAGCACCTGGAGAGGTGGAAGAGCAATGAGAGTCACCACAACAGGGAGCAAGAAGGAAATCCCAGGCAACAACTTCTCTATGTACGCTCCAGCTCTTCCCCAAAAATGCTGCTCCTATATGAGAAAATTCAAGAGTGGCAAGGAAAGCCACCTGCCCTGGAGGACTGTTGGTCAGCAAACGGGTGAAGCATTCCAGGGCAGGAACTAGACACATGGACCAGCTCTCAATTATCAGGCACAGTTTAGGAGTGAGCATGGTCCAGAGATCATTCCCACCCAGTCCTGCAGCCACCGTGGTTTGGAGGTTAAGGCTTTATGAGTGGAGAGTCAGATAACACCATGTCAGCTGGCCTCCATGTCCAGGAGGGTCCCTGGCCACGTTTAATTTACTGCAGCTGAAGCATCTGGGAAACTAAGGTTTTCTTCTGTATTTTATACTACATTTCACACTGCGTTTATACTGCCAACCACCACAGCCTTATGGCTGTGGATAGATAAGAATTTTTAAAAACTGGACTGGAAAAACCTTTAAAGCAAATCTTTAACCTGGTTTTTAAAAATCTTTCTGTGAGGGCCAGTTGTTTTTACAGCCCAAGTATCTGAAGGCCCAGACTTGTCAGGTAGCCTATAGGAGACCCTTTTCTTCTGGTTTCTCTGTGATATTGCTTTCCTAGGATAATCTGGCAACATTGCAACACCTTTCTCAACTGCTATCCTCGTTTGTTCCATTTTCTGCCAAAAATTGTGCTCCTGTTGAAGCTCACAGTCTGACTGCCCAAATTTATTCCCTGACTGGATGCAGCAAGCAAAGGCCAGAGGCCAGGGGTCACTGTGTGCCTACTTGGTTTGTCTCTGCTAAATGTCAAGCGCTGAAGCGGTCTTGGAGGAAAGATGTTAAATATGTAGCTACCAAATTACAGTGCCAAGAGTATGGTTTGCTTTTTCCATGCGAAGTTGGACTTGGCCAAACTCTTGGCTTGCATCGAGGAGAGACCTCACCCTTGCATTTGGAAGGCTATGAACTTTTAGGCTAAGGATTTATGAACTATTTTCTTTCATTGAGTAGCATTTGCTTTTAATGACATCAAGGAAGGCTTTTTTATTTACATAGGTTGCTTGAGACTTGTTTGATTTGTGTTTTGTTTTCTAGAAAATTTAATCCAGTCAGATAATAACTGAATTAACTACATAGCAACACTTTAATTTTATTATGCCCTCTATTTCAGTCTTCACTTCTCATTGCCATTTCCATGTTATTTAGCGCATGTGTATTTTTGCAATTTGTGATGTAAAAGATACGATCTACCTAGTGTATTTCATTGCTTCCAAATTCTTAACAGATTCTTTAAGAACTTCTATTGTCTCTCCTTTGGCAGACAAATAATACCTGCCTGACCATCTGTATTTGTGTACAGTTATCCCACCCAAGTACACAAGACTTCCTTTCTCACCATTTAGAATGAGAAATATTTGTACTGTTGAATAGATTAGTTTTTATTTTATGGCCTGATGTCCATGACCCGGATTTGAGTTATAAACTGGTCATGTGTCAGGGCTCATTATCCACTGATTACATAAGCTATTGTTACCAGGATAAATTTAGAATTCATCTGAAAATCACAATTAATCATTTGACCAGCTCTACAAATAAGGTCAGCCAACATCTACTGTCTCTAAGTTCATGTATATTTTAGAATATCTTCTGTGGTTTAGCTGCCTTGATTTGTGTTATAATCAGATATATCTAATTACAGATTCAAATTGCTTTGTATATTAGCTTACTAACTCAAGTGTGTTGGCATGTCTTTTAAAGACTATCATATTCTAAATATGTGCATAGACAATAAAGTAGCAAGATCTGAAATAATTACTATTTATATCCTTCCATTGTTTGCTCAAAACCCAGTATTTCATATTCAGATATTGTTTTCAAGATGATTAAGCTGACTCCTAAAATGTTTTTCCTAAAATGTTTTTGTTTTTTCAAGTCCAATAATGCTTCAGGACTATTTCCATCTGGTAGTAATAGTCCTGTTTATTCTGGAACATCTTGGTTTATATTATGCCTCTGTGTCACAAAATCTATTGAAATCATGCAAAACACCAATCTTTCTGCCAAAGTCAATAAAATTACTACTTGTTGAAGAAAACAGTAAACAACAGAACTTTGTAATGATGTCATTAACACATCCTTTGTCAACAGTTGGGAAATCTGGAATCTTCAAGAAAAATAAATAATAAAAAAATAATTAATTCAGCTTAGTTGTACAATTAATTACACATAAACTTCTAATGAGATTTGGCTAGAAATGTAAACAATTTTTGTAGCAGCATTAGCTGCACAGCAGCATAGCAGCTGTAGTTCAGCATGTAGCATTGGTGCTGCATTTTATCCATCCACCTCATAAATGGACACATTTTAAAGCTTCTTTAATTCTGAGAGTCAGCACGCTCCAACAGGCCCTTTGCAACTGGTCTATAGACCTCAGCTGATCTTGAATCCAGTTCAGGAGTCTGATTCAGCACATTTTGGGGGCTCCCAAGGGATTTTGTCCTACCCTACATTTTCTGCTGGGAACCAAATTCTCCTGTTCTTTGTGTTCAGAACATTCCTGGGATGTCACCCCAAACTACCTCTTGCTTTGTGCCAACACAAGCTTTTGTGCATCCATTTGGTACAAAAAAGAAGAACCTACTCACGAGTTTATTTTTTGCCCTGATCAGTTCAAATCTGTGACAGTATAAACTTCCGCTGAAAACAGTGCAGCCATGGATGAAGTATGTTTATTTAACAGTCAGTGCCAACAAAGCAGCACATAAAGCACTAGAAAACAGAGTGGTAGGCTGAAGTCCAGTGGACAGATATTGCCAGAAAATGGGGTGGTATGGTCAAAACTGAACTTACTATGTTAGCTCTCAGACTGCTGTCAGAAAATGAAGAGAGGGGGAGAGGGAGGGGTTTTCTGATTTGTAGATTCATCAAAAAGTCAATTAATAATAGCATTACAGAGTTGTGTTTTCCATAGGGTACAGGTCACATGTAGTACTAAATGCTAAGCTTTCATGAGACCAATGTATATTCAGGGATCCTACTGATAACCCACACCAAGCTCAAGCGGTCTGGCTGCAGCACAAAGTATGTTCTACCACCTTTCCTCCATGATTTCCACTTTAACTCAGCATCTATGGTATTCTTAATGTCTTCCCTTCATCCAATCAATTCTGTTGGGTTTCACAGATGACAAACATAAATTAATAATAATTTATTAAACGAATGATAAGCCCCTTGTCCTGAAAATGGGTATTTCCACAGCGTGCACTATCACAACACGCCACTAGATGGTACAACAGGATTCTGTCTGCACAGAGCTGTAGCCACTCAGCGCTCCCAGATAAAACCCTTCCAGTAAGAAACTAAATTAATTCTGGTTGAAGATTCATAAGTCTAGAAAGTAATTTAGAGGTTTTATTTCAAGTGCATACATCATATTCTTCGTCCCTTACAGTTAATTGTTATGTTCCAGAAATGTCTTCAGCAATGACTTCCCAACGTGTATTTACAGAACAAGGCACATAACAGAATACTTACTGTAGAGGGCAAGTCCCGCAGCTACCTAGTTAAAACCTACAAAGCTATGAACTATGACAATTAAGCCACAGGATTCGTTTGTGGATTTTGATCCCCCATGGAAATCACACTGCCTGGGAGACATGCAGTTACGAGAAACTTTTGCTCTGAAGCATCCTTCAGAGGAGCTACTGCCTCTGTGGCAAGGACTGCCTTCCCTCTTGCCCTTTGGAAATGTACACAAAAATGTGAGGGGTAAGGGACATGACTGCCTGCCTTTCAGTGGCTTCCACAGAGATCAAGGAGAGTAACAAGAATTTTTACACATGCAACAGTAGAAAATTGAAATTCAAGGCAGAAGGGTACTAATAAGCAACATAATAGTTCAGAAGTAATTGTCCTGCTATGAGTGAAATGTTTACCATTTATTTTAAAATTTTTGATATGGTGTCTCAGAGAAAATCTAACTTTTATTATCCACAGACCTTAAAACCTGCTTGGATATGATAGAAGAATGGTACATGCAGTGAAATATGTCTCAAGGACTTTTAGTAGAGGGCAACATTAAACAGTGATTTCCAGCGCCTTGGAGAAAAAAGCAGAGGGGTGCCACAGAAATCAGGGAAAGGAACAACATCACTTGGCATTGTTATTAGAAAGCCAAAAGAGAAATAAATGGAATAATAAATATACTACCAGGTCTAAAGAGGGAATATCTATCTAAAACATCAGAGCACACAAGCAAATAAAATGATACAGATACTAGAAAACAAACAGATAGCTAACAGAATGGACAAAAAATATGTAGCCTATTTACATCACAAGAAACTACCTGTAGACAGCTATTTGGCAGGTGAGATTTATTTAATACGGGAGGAAGAAAAGCATTTTCCCCACCTGCAGTTTCCAAAGTTATGACAGACCTACTGAATAGACAGCATTGTGGACAGAGTGGTCCCATGCAACGGTGTGTCCCCTGCCAGATAAGCATTAACTTAATCATCCACTCTTTCTCTATCTATAAACACAGAGCTCAGGACTTCCCTGAATTAATCCTTGTTTGGACTGTGTAGGGGATTAGGATGGGAAAAGAACATCATGTATCATCAAGGTTTTTTCCACTGCTATCACAAGCAACAATATTGCAAATACTCTAAACTCCCTCTTAAAACAACTTCCAGTGTTTGCCTTCTGCTGGAAGACATTTCCAGAATCTCAGACTTAGACTTTATGTTCAGCATAAATTATATTCTTTGATTATATGCAGTGATCCCTGTGGTAAAACAGTCTTTTAATATAAATCTCTGCCTTCCCTAGGTCTACTCCCTCATGAACTTCAAGTCAGCAGTAATACCTTCAGTTACCCTTCCTTTTGCTAAGCGAAATCACCCAAGTTCTTTCAGTCTGAGAAAATGAGCTCTCCGTGACCCTTAATCATCCAGGTAGTTTGAATTAATCTTTCACAAGCATTAGTAAATGAGACCGCTGTGTAATGCTCCAGAGGAGGCTCACTCGCTCCTTGCACAGGGGCAGTAGTGTTTTGCTGTCTCCATCGGAGACACGTATCCCCAGGGCAGGCAGGAATCCCACTGGTCTCTCCCACAGTCTCGTCAGACACCATGAGGCCAGCTATATAAACCCACAGATTGTCCTTCTTTTTATTTTCCAAAGAATGGGATTCGGTAAACTGAGAAATTTTTTATATTTTTATATTTTTATATTATTAAGAATGTAATATTAATTAATTAAAATATTTTTTTTTCACTTTAGAGCTATCAGTTACCTAGTTTCTAATTAAGTCTGTGTTTCACATCAGTTTCATATCCTTCTGGAGTCATCAAGTACCAGGTCAAACACCTTGTAGAACTTGGAAGCAGTTACAGTGACAATTATTATTGGCCCCAACCTTTGATCACCACTGGTTATTCATCAGCTAATCAGCAAAAACTAACTCCCACATGACTGTGTAGCTTGACATTAACTATATTGTTCTAATTTAATTCTCTATCAGTATGGTTCTGCATCAGTCAGCCCATATTTTTCTTAGGTATAGTGATAAATGGATAAGCCTATAATGCCATAACACCTGACATCTGGACCTTGACCACCAATTTAAAGATGATGGGCAATTATTGTTCATATTAAGACAGTTCCTTTACCAGCCCTGGCCAAACACGGCTGCTGAGTATTGACAGCTGATACAAAAGCTTTAGCGGATGTAACTCAACACTATCCTGAGCTCTGCTGGAGTGGAAAGGATTTATTACACAATTAGCGTATTGATACTTTGCTGCTTTTTCCCAAATACACAAAATAGTATTGCCCATTCCTGCATTTTTTTTTCCTTTTTATTGCCCCCCCCCCCCCCCCCCCCGGTTGATTTCCATCATTTATGTCTATTCACTTTGCTATAATGTCTTCCTTCTGCGTTTCAAAAATGCATTGCTGTTGTCTGCAGGGCTGTACATATACCGGTCCCTTGGTCCATTTGCTTTCTTATCACTTTTCTGCCATAGGCTGCCTCCTAATTTATATTCATTATTACCAAGTTCTCCCTGCTCCCATTTGTTACGTAATTTTTATACTTCTGTTGCTTTCTCCCTAAGCCAAACTGGTTTTCTAAGCAAAATAACTCTCTTTTTCTGTAGCGGGATATTTTTGTCCTCTTAAACAGTATACCTGCTTAAATTCTTCCTTGCAAAGATTTGATTCGGAATTGGTTTTAGCTTATGAAATTAGCCCTGTGGAAGTACTAGCTATATTTAAAGTGTTTGATATCACTTTGGAATGCCATCCACTAGCAAAAATGTTCCAAAATACTTTTAAACCCAGTGGAGACATAAGTTATATGGAGTGAAAAATTAAGAGCCTTTTCCAATTTTGCATTAATGAGCCCGCAGCTAGAACATTGTATATAGTTCAGAGTACACCCAAAGCAGACATCTAACAACTGAAAAGACTTGGGGAAGAAAAAAAAAAAAATAATCAATCAGGGCTAAGAGCATTTTTGAAGAAAGTTTTAAATAGTGAAATAAATGCTTTTAACTGACTGACAAGTGGAAAAGGAGAGGAATCAAAGTGCCTATATGCATTTTTAGGGAGATACATTGCCTACAGGGTATAAGTAGAAGATGGGGAATAAGGAAGACAGAGAAAGAAAATACTGAAATATATTGGATGGGGGGCAAGGAGTTTCTTGGTTCATTTAAACTGAACCAAGTCTTTATATGCCACATGTATGGAACAGTTCTTGGGCATGAAGGATGTGGAGATGATGAGCAAATAGATATTCCATCTTCTATCTTGGTCTGTCCCTTTTTTGTATTCTTATTCTACTCCTTAAAGGCACTGGCTATGCAGGCAGCTAAGCTAATCAAGGTGGCTTGAACCCTCAGTATCGTACTGCTTGTCTGGACTGTGGAGGTTTTTTTGTGAGCTTCATGTAGTATATGGAGAGTAGGGGCATAGATATTCTCCCACAGGATATGTTTTCCTGGATTGGACACTGCTCATTTAAATCTGTGACAGACCCGTAGAAGATCAAAGGACATTTCACCAACTGCTTTAGAGATACCACCATGAAACACAGCAAAAACACTGTCAGTTCCACAGACCCCCCCACTGGACTGATCCTGCAAGACATGCACAGCCCAAACTAAAGCACATTTTAGTTGTGCCATTGCAATATCGCCACAAAAGAGACACTAGAAGACTCGCACAGCTCTACTGCAGTCTTGTTCCCTAGTTTGCATCCACTGTTCAGCTCCATTGCATTTAAGAAGGATTAATTTCATCACCAAAATCACAGCTTACTGTTCTCCCCTTGTAACATCACTCAATGACATATCTTATGAAGTCAAATCATAAATTCATTATAACTGAAGTAACTAACTTCATTGTCTTAAACCTTATCCTGGAGGTACTCGGGTACCATTTGCTAAGCATATCTAAAGCATGCCCAAGGCAACAGGATGAAGGCTCAGGCAGAATCAGCTCTGCCCCTGCCGTACTACAGGGCTGATGGCACCACAGAGCAATGCACTTGCAGGAGATGGAACTGTTTCAAGGCTGTGTCCAAGACCACACCAGAGCACACACAGGAAGCCCGAACGCTCACAGATCTTGTCACCTTCACTTGGAAATGCAAGGTGTCATCATTCTGCAGACTGGTGGTTTAGGCTCCTCTTACCACCTTGGGGATTGCCATTCCTATGATACCCTGCTGCGATTTCCAACAGTATTGAGAGGTTGTAGCAGCCTCCTTTGAGGAGGGGCTGATCATTTTGATCTCATGCAAACTGCGTGAGAACATTAGACCCTTCTGCCAATGTTTTGCACACATCTGGGAGTGCTCTGCTCCATGACAAAACTAAGAAATACAACGTTTTAAAAATTAAATTTAGCATGTGCTTGATGATACCTGTATGCTCTGCTAGAGCCACGGGAGGCTTGAGCACTTGCAGAATGGCCCCATTCTGCCAAGGAAAGCTCCACAGGTATGCATGCATGTGCTCATACCCTTCAGTGCACTCTGTACCAAGTGTAGTTTGTACCCATAAATGCATATTCTTGGAGATTTCCAATAGACAGGTCAACTAGTCATAATTTCTAAATTAGTTACTAATCTGCAAGCTGATCTTAACAGCGAGCTCATACACTAACAACTACCTTAGTAGTGATGCTAGCAAGCTTGCAGTTACATCAGATTTAAAAGCTGTTTGCAGATACTGGGATTAATAGAATCAGTAATAATAATTAATTGTATTTTGAAGTATCAATGGTGTAATGTTTATGCAATAAAGAACCTATTTTATTAATTTTTAAGAGTTTTTATAACCCTTAAGGACTTGCATGTCAAAATTTGACAACTGGGGAATGACCATATTTTGTGTGTGCAGTCCATGGCACGCTCACAAGCACAAACAAGAACAAAGCAGAAGACACCAGTCAGGGAGGAGGCTGCCAGACTGGGCAGCAGCTGTATTTGTAACATAGCAGTGAAAGAAAAAGCCATCCCTTTCCACAGATTTAAACTTGGACTACCTCCAGGAGCCCATAGCAGCAGGCAGATCTCAGCATCTCTCTTGCTTGTTGTCAAGCTAGGGTCGAAAATCCTCCTTGAACAGAGAGGCAAACTGCATGAGAACATTAGACCCTTCTGCCAATGTTTTGCAGCAGTGCAGCCCCAGGCCGGCTGAAAGGCTGATGCTTTGCTACTGTTCTCATATGTACTCCCCAACCTGGAAGCTTCCCTATGCATTCCCACCCTTGGCTGGCCTCCCATGACTTATTCACTGTAGTAACATCTGTCACAAAGCAAACTCAGCCAATATTGCCCACCGGCCTCCATATCCCTGACCATTCCTTCCTTATCTGTCAGTATCAAGTCCATAGAGCACCTCACCTCATCAGCTCTTCCATCACCTGTGCGAGTGAGCCATCACTGCAGTCCAGAAAACTCCTGGATTGCTTGTGCCCTGCTGCGCTGACCTTCCAGCAGGTGCTTAAAGTTCCTCTCGGGAGCCAGAGCCACCTTCTGGTTATCTGAAGGTCTCCTCTACTTCTTCCTGATTAGGTAGCTTGTAGTAGACAGCCACAGTAGCATCACTCATGTTGTTCTGCCCTCTAACGCTAGCCCATAAACTCTCAGCTGGCTCCTCATTCACCATTTCTTCTGCTCTCTCACCCATCTTGGTTTGTCCCTCTTAAGGAGCCTTTATCCAACCATGGCAACACTCCGGTCACATGAACTATCCGATGCTGTCTCCATGACCCAAATGAGATTGTAGCCCTGCAATTACACACAGATCTCCAGTTCCTCCTGTCTATTCCCATGCTACATGTGTTACTATACAGGCACTTTACACAGTCACTCTTTCATGCCGACTTCCCGGAAGAGAGAGCTTGCACCACCACATTGTTCTGTAGGCACTTCCTTACATGCGTACATGCACTTGGAGGGGAAGTTCTGCCCTGTTTTCTTTTTTTAAAGTCTCCCCTTCAAATCATGTCATCCTGTGCACTTTGCTTACCAAACCAGTCCACCACTTCCTCACTTAATGTGGGTCATCATCTCTTCCTCTGATGCCCAATCAATCACTCCTAGTTTAAAGCTCTCCTCAGCAGATTAGCCAGCCTGTTGGAAAAGATGCTTTTGCCCTACTTGGTCAAGTGGATCCCATCTTTTCATAATAATCTTGAGTTCTCAGAGAGGGTTCCATGGTGATAAAAGCTGAATCCCTGTTGTTGACACCAGCTGCGCAAATAATAATTGATCTGCAGGATCTTTTCACTTCTCCCCAGGCCCTTCTTCCTCACTGGAAAAAATGAGGAGAAAACCAGCTGGGCCCCCAAGACATTGACCACAACTTCAGAACAACACAGCAGTCATGCTTGAAATGTTCTGGGTCTCCCCTGGTGGTATTGTTGGTACTCACATGGAAGAGCAGCAGCAATTAATAGTTTGAAGCTTGTCTCTCACAGCATCCTGGATCCAAGTCCCTGGTGAGCAGCAAACCTCAGGCTCAGCTGGCACAGAAGCTTCATTGGAGAAAACTCCCCACCCTTTTTCTGCTACCAGGGTACTGACTCCATTCTATAGCTGCAGACCTACAGCTGCAGCCATCCTTCTGGTGCCAGGAGCCACAAGCTTCCAGCCTTCACCATCATGGGAGCCTCCGTTTCCTAGCCGCATGGGCACAGACTCCACCTGCCCCTCCTATAGGAATGCGGTGGATTCCATTTCCTGGAGTTGCAGGATCTCAGAGAAGATCCAGTTGATCCCTTTCTCATCATCTCTGATGCTGTGTAGGCTGCTGACCTCCTCCCACAGCTCCTGGTGACACACACCTTTCACCTGTGCACGCATCCTGCAGGCAAGGAGCCTGTGTGCCGTAGCCCCAGCAAGAGGCCCCAGGCACTCCTCTGCAGCCCCAGGACTGGGGAGCTGTACCATCCCTCAGCAGCTCAGCCTGAGCCAAGGCCTCTGATGCACCAGGGACAGCTGATCCAGACAGTGCTGGGGACCGTGACCTGCAGCACACCACCACCACTGAGCATGCATATGCTGCTCTGCAAAGGCCCGCTTCTGCACAAATGGCTGCACCTGCTAACTATACGCGGGAGCTGCACTCCAAGCCAGCTCTTCCATTGGCATACCCTCAACACCTGCTGTAAGGCTGCCTGAAGCCATGACAGGGCTCAGCTGGGACAAAACCTCCCAGCACCCTTTGGCCAGGAGCAGCTCATAGAGCTTGCCGGAAGCTGCTAGATCAGTTGGATCTAGCTAGAAGCAGCCACAGCCTCCCTTCCCAAGAGCAGCACCAGACTCCCTCATGTTCCTCAGTGGGTTCCCAGGAGTCCCCCTGCAATCCCAGAAGAAGCTTTTGGAAGATCTTGAAGCAAAGCCAGGAAACTGTGCTGTCCAGTCAGGGCGGAGGGCTGTGGGCAGCCCCTCACACAGGCCTCAAATCTTCTTCAGCATGAGTTTTAGCTCTTCGGTTTCACTGAAGGTTAATGTATGAACAATAGAGCACAATCACAAAAACGATTTAAAGCTTAAAAAATTAAATGCTGATGATGACATTTCAGCAAACTTCCACTGTGCGTGAATTGTCAATTTGCTAGGAAAATCACTAAGCCCAAAGCCAAGGTATGGCACAGGCGATGCTCTGAAGAGTGCCAGCCTCTGCTGCCAGCCTCTGCTGCTGTCCCTCCTGTGAGGCTTGGCCACGGGGACATGCAGTCCCCACAGCCAGCCCTCGCTGCAGACCCACAGCCCCTCAGCCTGCCGGGGGAGGAGGGGCATCCCACTGCTGCCTTGTGCCACAAAATGGCTGACACCGCTTCTTCCTGTGACAGGTACCACACCGCTTCCCCCACCCACAGACAAGTCCTCAGTGGCAGTAGCCCCCACAGCCAGCTCTGACTGCAGCCCCTCAGCCCCCACAGCCAGCCCTCATCACAGCCCCGCAGCCCCTCAGCCTGCCGGGGGAGGAGGGGCATCCCGCTGCTGCCTTGTGCCACAAAATGGCTGACACCGTTTCTTCCTGTGACAGGTACTGCTCTGCTTCCCCACCCACAGACAAGTCCTCAGTGGCAGTAGCCCCCACAGCCAGCCCTGACTGCAGCCCCTCAGCCCCCACAGCCAGTCCTCGCTGCAGCCCCGCAGCCCCTCAGCCTGCCGGGGGAGGAGGAGCGTCCCACACATTTGCTGCCTCATGCCACAAAATGGCTGACGCCGTTCCTTCCTTGACAGTACTGCACCACTTTCCCCACGCACAGACAAGGTCCTCGGTGGCAGTAGCGCCCACCCTGCACTGAAGAGCCCCAGATGAGGTCACGGAGGGTAGGCCAGCTCCTCTGCGAGATGAGCGGGTATGGCAGGGCCAAGCACAGCAACCAGCCCTACAGGGAGGTGGCTGTGGAGGGGCAGGTGGTGGTGTGAGTCCTTGCTGGCTGCTTTGGTGTCTCCCAGGATGGATGGCTTGAGGCTGGACTTTGGCTTGCTGCTGGAGCCTTTGGGCTTTATTAAAGTCCTCGAGTGGGTGAGTAGGGGTTGGGAGGTGTGAGGGGTACTTTGTTCTCTTTGTGGGGCTGTTTCTTCCCCTTTGCTAGGCCTGGCTTTGCTCTGTGCCTCAGTTGGGTAAGCCTGGAGAGGTGTGTGCTAATGGGCTGCCTGCCCCCTGCCTGGTGTTGCTGATGGTGGGTGTTCAACACCAGACTGCTCTTCAGCCAAGCCCTCTGACAGGGACGAAGAAAACAGTTCTGTGGATACATAAAATCTATGTTAGTTACAAGTCTGTCATACGGACTTGTGCTGTTGTGTGTTGTGATTGTTGGGGGTTTAGGGTTTTGCTAGGGAACAAAGGGAAAACAAGAGCTAGAGGGTCAAGCTGGTATGGATTACTCTGAGCATGTACCTTCTAGCTACTCCAATCTACAGTCGTAGATGTTTGGGACTCCTAAAAATACTTCTCTTACCCACCACAAGAGGTACTGTGCTGGCTTTTAGTATTAAAAAACAAACAAAAACTTCTGCAGTAGAGCTAAGAAGTATAAACAAGAAGAACTTTCAAATGGGCTCTTGCTAGAGGTATTGCTCGTGTTTGTGGATTATAGAAACTCAATGTTTTCATTAGTTCTTGACATCACTTCATACTTCAGCATTGCTAACTCTGTCCCCATTTCTTGCCCTCTTTAGCTGTTTCAGCTAAATATTGAGTTTATTTCCTTTGAGCTCTAGTGGTGTGGACTAACATGTCTGTGTATCAATTCCTATAGATTTTTTTCCATCTTTACTTTTGCCACGTGTGGAGGCTTTCAAGGTGAAACTACCCTTCTAGTTTCCTGCAAAGATGTGGTAAACAAAACAGTTACAGCTGCTTTTGCTTATCCATTCAGGTGAGTATGAGCTCTTCAGTTGTCACTCGTATGCTAATTATTTATCATTCAGTCATTCCCCATCTGTCTCCCTATGAATATGTACCTACTGTATATATCTGAATGAATGTGTGAAACCTTTGATTTGCTCTGTAGTAGCAATAAATAAATATTTAGTCATAATTGTTCAAAGCATTGTAGTTGTCAGTGCCCTATAGAAAGAAGTAGGTAGAAATGGCAATAGGCTGTATTACTGCTTTGTATCGTTCCACCTTAAGCTCCATTATAGCAGTGCATGAATGCTACAGAAGGTAATTAATAAGCAAAGCAACACAATTAATTGTAACAGCCTATTTCTTCATCAATTTTTAGCTGCTTTGGAAGCCCTAATAAGATTATTTTGGATGTGCTGTTATCATATTTTTGTTCAAAGATGGACTAGACAATACTCCTCCATCTGACACACACCCCCCTCCCACAAGCCTCAGGGCTATTTAGCCACTTAGCGGGAACGAGCTACACCTGCACATCGTCCATGTCAATCAACCCACTGCCTTCATTCCTCTACATATAGCTGATACCTTCTACAAACATAAATTGCCTTTTGGACTAAACTTACTCAACTAGAATGCTGAAGCATTGTTATTGGAAGTATGACTGTATGAAGTTTCCCCTATGTAGTAAACTCTTAACTACATGAAGGATGTAATCTTTGCAGGTTGAATACTGTTGTATTTAGTGCACCAGACCCAAAATGTTGTGGTGGTACTTGGACTGATGTCTATCTCAAGGGCAACTTCTCCTCTTAGGCACAATTCTTTGTTACACTTGCAGTGTTGGTATTCCTCTACTGCATTGCTGCACTTGTGGTATATATTGGATATAAGCATGTGTATCGGCAAAATAACAAGCTTCCGCTAGCTGTAAGTAATACTAAGGTATCTTGATGTTTTGGCTTTGAAACCAGAAAGAGATGAGAAACACTGTTAATACAAGACTATCTGAATAACTTATGAATATTCAGTAGTTCCAAAGGCTAGATGGAGTGGGAACACAACTATCTCAGTCTAGTCACTACAGCACTCAAGCAGAAAAGGGGACCCAAAGCCCTTGAACATCCATGGCGTCGTACCATATGCAGTTATTGGAGCAGAGTGGAATGAAGTTCCACCTCCTCAGGCAAACGGTGTCTTCAACACAACTTTTCTTTTGTATTATGAATTTAAATATAGAATTGTTCCATAGGCAGAACCTCGTCTGTTAGTCTCTGGGAATTTTCCCTGTGTAGAGCACCTGCTGTGCAGACACAATTGGCAGAGGGAAATAGTTATCTTGTACATTTTAGTCACCTTAAAGCCCTGATCCTCGAATGAGAAATTTCAGAGGGTGCCCAGAAACAGACCTAGTGAGCAGATTGAAATCCTCTGTCCTATCTCCTCTACCACGCCCACTTTACTAAACTTTGACTTAAATTTTTGTAACATAAGTTAATATAAATTCATATAATCAGAAATTAGTTTCTAAAATAAGATGCCTAGCACTTGATTTCTTACTAAGGGTAAAATTGCTTATGCTTGATAGGTGCAAAAGGCATACAGTTTTGTAGCTGATTATCAACACAGAATATAACTTGTGTTGTAATTACAACATGGTTAACAGCTAAATTTGCTTGTGGTCAGTAACCCTGATGCAGTTATTTCGGAGATATAATTGATATTGTCTCTGCCTTGCTCTCTTATGTTACATTCATGCAAAAATTTTTCACCTAATAATGAGTATTCTTCCGCAGGACTTCACTATCACTGTCATAACAGCCTTTCTGTGGCTCTTCAGTACCTTTGCTTGGGCAAAGGCACTTGCTGACATCAAAACGTCCACAGGGGCCAGCATTATTCCAGGAATTGAATCTTGCAAAGCACTAGGAACAACTTGTCCTTTTGCTTCTGTGACCAGCTTGGGAACTCTGAATGTGTCTGTGGTATGTATGCCTTCTGCCATATGGGTACAGTAAACATGTAGAAAATAGCCAATGGCACCTGAGAGCCCTGTTCTACTGATTGCATGTGTTGCTTTATGTGTTAAGATTGGTTTACGGGTTATCAGTCATTCAGGCCCATTAATGCTGTGGTAAAACACTGACCAGACTTCTTTTTCAGAAGGAAATAACTTCTTCAAAGAAATTAAGAGAAAGAACTTGTAGGATCTGTCCCTAGAGTTCTTAGATGCAGCATTTCCAGACATATTTGAGTCTGTTATTTCTGACTGTATGCAAAATAAAATATTGCTGAGCCACCCAAGTGGTTTGACTGATATAAGTAAGGAGGAAACACTATGCTTCCTGCTTTGTCTTTTGGTGTTGAACCTAGCTTTTTAGTCAGCTGTGAGCACTTCTACACATCAAACGGAAGCTCCTTGTAATACAATGATATAAAGCTCATGTTCACAGGAAGAACTCCTCACAGCAGGGCAAATGAGGCTTATTGTATGATCTTCCTAGCGATTCCTGCTTTTCAAAACTCTGGCTGTTATTCGTTGGCCCGGTAGTAGTTAATCACATGCTCTGGATGTACATATGCAGACATGCCAAGTGACTGAAAAGAGCTTGTCTAATTCCATACCAAGGATAGAGTATGATGACTATCTGACTTCCAAAGAAGTCCATTAAAATGTCTTGTAATACTCTAAAGCATGTGGGAATGTCTTTCCAAATCAAAGGGGTGCTAAAGATAGCAATTTTTTCTGGTTTGCCTTGAGGTCATATTCTGTCTTTTTAAAAAACAAACAAACAAACAAAAACAACTTAATCTCACATTTTTTCTTAACCTACAGGTGTTTGGCTTCCTTAATACGGTTTTATGGGTAGTAAATATTTGGGTTATGTACAAGGACAACAACCTGCACAACCAATCAAACAGAATTTCTCGAAGTCAAGGAACATATCCAGCTCAAACAGGAGTATAAAACCAAGGAGATAATTTGAAGGGCTTCAACTTTTATGTCATGCTGCCACAGAGCATGGAGCCATTATGATTTATTTCAATAATAACTAATAATACTTTGAATAAACTTCTGTTTTCTATGACGGTTTGACATAAGGTCTTGGATAATCCAAGTGTTTAATTACCTTGAAATATATTATGCCTTTTGAAATTTTGCAGCTTTTTATTACAGTTCTTGATGAGCAAAATGTTGAAGCAATCTGGATGCTGACCCTTCCAGGTTCTTAAATTAGCCTCATAGGAGGGATGGGTGAGAAGCAACTGCATCTGGGTTAGAACTAAAGAAGTTGCAATAATAACAAGCCTTGGCTGAAAAAACAAAAAATAAATGCAGCTAGGGCATGTGAAAAAGCAGTTCAGCTTCTTTCTATCACTGATACCTTGCAAGAGCCATCAGAGTTGAACTCGTAGCTCTGTCAGCGTTTTAGCCACCACATGTAGGTTTCTGGATATTCCATTCAGATTATTGTATCAAATCTGCTGACAAGCCTGTCTGGAAGGACATTACTTCTGTGTTTAATATGCTGTTACAATGGCTTGGGACAATTTCTGAACAAGAAGGTAGCTTATAGTTCCACTGTAAGCTTGTTTAACAGAGTTGAGCGTGTATATGTGTGCAATAGATGACTTGAAAACTTGGAGAGAGGAAAAAAAGTAACGTATGGCCTAAAACTCATGCAAGTACTGTAGAAATCAAAGCTGATATATTCTAAATGCTAGTGTCTGGGCTTCTCACATTCCTTGTGAGGTGCATGAACAATGCTTCTGTGTGAAAGTACGTAACTGGAGATATCTTAATATAACTGTCTTCATTTATGTTGTTCAGCTTATTCAGTAGGAGCGGTATTTGGCTTTTGTCACGTGGACTTCTTTATTAAGATATCTGACTCTGAATTGCAAAAAAACCACCCAGCTGTTGGGTGTTTTTTGATCTAAACTGTGATGACAATAGACTTAAGTGTACATATAACAAATCCTAATCGTTCAGTGTGCCAGAGCTACTGATTCTCTGATAGTAAACCTCCAGTCCAAAGAGTATAATAAAATAAGTATGACTGTTGCTGAAAGAATGTGCCTTGCATCCTTACTGCTGGAACAGCAATGCAAGTGTATTGGCTTTGTAGCTTCTGGAACATGGCTCTAGCTATTGCTGTCCTTCCTAGCTGAATGAGTTATCTGTGCTAAAGAAGGGTTTTTACACTGATGCCTCGGGGGGGGGGTGGGGGGTGGGGGGGGGGTTGTAGAGAGGACTATATCACTCCTGCAGACTAGAGCTGCACTTCAGACACTTCTTTCTGTCAGCCCAAAGTGGGGGCTTTTATTACTGTCCGAAATTTCATTTGAATATCCTTCTGGAACAGCTAAGTGCAGTGTTGAGGTGTCCTTTTCTAAAAGCATGCTCTTCTGTTTCTTCTCTGTTCCTGGATAAAGGATTTGAAAGCAATGAGTTTCTGCTGTTTCCTGTTAAGGACAATACTATCTGTGTTACTGCCATGAGAAAGCAGGCTTGCCTTTTCTCAGTGCTTACCTAAGTACCAAGTATTACAAAGGCCTCTTGAGGGAAGATAAGAGAAAAGCAGTACTCTGTTCCAGCACTTGCACCAAAAGTATGGCACTCAAAAATCATAATGCTGTCTTCTCAGGACCTTCCCTCTGTGTCCTGGACCTTCTGCAACCCAAGAGGCAATTCTCAGCAGGAGAAGACTAGGGCGTGGGGTTTAGGAAGGACAGTACCATTCTTGTATTCAGAAGTGAGATATGAAACCAGTTACTTCTATTATGGGTTTGTTTGGGTTTGTTTTGTTAGCAACACTGTGTTATGATCTAGACCAGGGGTCCTCAAACTACGGCCCGCAGGCCGGATACGGCTCCCCAGGGTCCTCAATCTGCCCCCCCCCCCCACACCGGGGGTTGGGGGGGAAACCAAGCAGCCGCAGATGACTGCCTGCCACTGCATCTGCGCGCCGGCCCCCTGGTTAAAAAGTTTGAGGACCCCTGAATTCTAGAGAGCTGATGAAACTGCCAAATGGCTTGACAATGGAGTGGGTTTTTAGGTTCACACTCAAAGGTCTTTAAGCAGATCTGTGTTAATGGAGCGACTGACCCGGTGCCCTCTACATTCTTGCATGAGTAGATGTGTTATGTGAGTGGCCTAGGGCATGTGCGTTCTTCTAGTAGTCCCATGCTGTTTGCACCTCCTTTGCTATCAGAAAATGAATTATGGTTGAGTAGTCTTCTGTCATTTCAGTGGTCTGAACTAGTCTTGAAGCTTCGCTGGAAGTATTGATGATAAAAGATGAATGTGATCTTTTCTTTCATCTCTGCTACCAGGCTCTACGCACCAGAACTGCATTGAGCTGTAAATGTAGTGTAACTTTTGTGGAAAGGCTGTGTATATAGCAATTACAATGCTTTGGTGTTAGCTAACATAAAATACAAATCTTTTATTGAAATTTAAAGAGCTGAGGCAGTTGATGATAAATACAAGGAAGTGTTATTTCCAAGTGTTCTTGTGCTAGCTGTTCTCCTGCCTCTCAAGAACCTCTGTCAGCAATTACTTTTGTGGTGTCCTTTCTGACCTCTTTGTTTGCATCAGTTTCATGTTCCAAACAGTAACTTTAAACCTTAAATCCTCATTCCTCCTTGAAGCGAGTTCACTTATTGCTGAATGCTGCCCAGAATTCACAGTTGCCACAGATGGCTTGTTTTGCAAGTTATACCTGTACCACTATGAGTAGTTGGGAAGAGCAGGACAGAGAAGAGATGGCCGAAGAGAATTACTTTGTTGCTGTGCACAGGACTGTTTTGTTGGGTTTTTTTTTTCCCTTCTTTCTTTTTTCTGGGCAAGCCAAAACTATTGGACCTTCTCTGTTGCACTCTTCTGAACAGAACTATAGACACCTGAAATAAAAAGCTCTGTGCTGTTTCATCACGGTGAACTATGATAGGATCACTGGTACAACGTTACAAAGATCAGTATCTAGATGTTTTGGTAATTCTGTTACGATATTTTAAACTTCAAAGCTAGACCTGAAGCAAATTGTTTGCCACCTGATCAAAGTTAGCAATGCTTTGAGCGGGAGATTGTATCAAGTTTTTTTCAGAGGTCCCTTCTTTGTAATGTTTGGAGGTTTTTTTCCTAATTTAGGATAAACTTCTATGAATTTTCATATTGCTTAAGGTTTTTACTAGAATATCTATAATTTTTTCAGGTTTTGGGGTTTTAAGGTCACACATGATGTGGCTAAAACACTTTATTAAAACTGTGTTCCTATTTAGTATGTGCTTACCTACCAAATGAAGCTCCGGTTCTATGACAAACTGACTTTGTCACAAATAGCCTTGTTAGTCATTAGGGTGGCTTAGTGATAAAATGGTAATTTTGTGTAGTCTTGCACACATGATAGTAGGAATGAATTAGATCAGTATATGCTTCACTGGTGGCTCAGATCTAGGCAACAACTGAAACTAAAACTGAGTTGGAAAGCTTAGCACACTATGATTGAGTATTTCAACAAAAACTTAAGTTTCATACGCACTCAAAGAGACCACCTTGTTTTCCATAGGGCTAAAACTTTCCCTTACACTTCTTGTAGATGAAACCAGTGTGCCCCATCCCCAGAGTGCTTTCCTTCAGAAGACATGGAGACAAAATATGGCAGGCAGGACTATAGCTGGTAAAATACAGATCAACACATCTGTGGTTATGTTTATAGAAATTCAAGCTGCATATGTGTCTGTTCTACACAGCTAAATGTTAACAGCATTCTAGCTCTGCAGGCTAAGGTGAACATGATGTGTAGTCCACAGCAAGCAAGATCTTAAAAAGGAAAAATAACCACATGTGTACTTCTGGCTCATTAGGAGAAGACTTGTTTTCCTTTGCATGGGGGAGACTGATGCAGAACACTGCTGGCTTTGACGTCTGCTAGAGTCCTGCAGCTGAGATGAAATGGAAAGCATCGTGCAGCAGCAACAAGCAGCTGCTCTCATTTACCCTGGACACCCACAACGGGCTGAGCAGCCTCTGCCTTTGAATTGACATCCCATGCATGCTGACAGCACCGAAATACTCTGTGCCTTATTTACCCACGGGAGATGGGGGTGGGGGGGTGGGGGGTGGGGGGTGGGCAGAAGACACTTTGGCTAATTTACCAGCTTTATCTTGACTGCACAAGAATCACCACTGCTATCAGGAGATGCAGTGTGCTTGATCCCGCTGTACTGAGGGAACAAAGGGCCTGGAAATCTGCCAGATCTCTATAGGTGAGGTATCCTCAGCTGGCAACAGTCTCCCTTGCAGCCATCAATGGAGCAAGCTCATAAAAATCCTTGTATACTGTGTGATTTCTTCTGGTCGCAGGCTATAGTTATGCAGCTCTAGCAGGTGAAATGAATTATGATACCTGGTGGGACGCTAGAGAGAGGGATTGTAATTAGAAACCCATGGCTGGAACAAAGGCTGGATGGTGACAGTGAGGGAAAATGAAGCTGAGTCAGTATAGGATAGCAATAGGGAGCTCCATGGTGGAGAACAAAATCCGTCAGCATCAGGAGGTGTTTAAGGAACAGAGCACTCTGTGGTTTAGGGTGCTGTGACCAGTGATCTGAAGATCAGGCCTCTGTGACAATGCTGAGAAATACTGCGTGTGCCGACCCCCAGGAGCATCCCTGCTATGGGAGCTGGTGTGGTATTGGTGGTAGCTGACAGCTTTGCCACCAGCCTGCAGGAGAAGTCATATGAAACTCAAGCATAAGAGAGATCTGAATGTCAAATCCCTGGTAGCCAGTGCAGGAAGTGCTGAATGGAGTCACTTTGGGATCTGTATCGCTGTGGTCACTATGGCTCCAGTGAGCAAACCCGTCTCAAATGCGGGCTGGAGCTAGGATGCTGAAATGCCAGCTGGCAGGGCAGCAGTATTAACACCTTTTACTGTACTAGAGCTGAACAGTGTTTTGTGATGTGCAGCAAATTCACTGGGGCTTTGGCTCTGTTTGTGCACCTCCTGTTGCTAGCAGCAGGCGCGGGTGTATAGCTGTCACTGAAAGCAAAAAAAGAGGATAGGTGCCGCCTTGATGTAGAGAGCAGTGAGACTGGGCTCATCCCCTGTTTGAGTACACAGCGAAGCTGCAGCCTCTTCATTTTTCCCTATCCTTTAGTGCTGAGCAACCCATAAAGATGGGGAACTTGGCCATGCTGTGCTGCACTATGCTGGTTTGGCTGCCTGCCCTGCTACAAACTCCTGGGGAGCTGACAACATATCTCACTCTTGGAAGCTGTCTTAAGATAGTCCCTGATGTTTCCATAAATGCCTGAATCGAGCAAGTTGTGACTGCCCATCAGATCATCTACTTTTATTCTTGCGGCAGTACTTAAGTGTTTGTTCCTAGAAGATTTGCTGTATAGCCCAAAACAAAGTTGTCACAAAGTCAGAGGCCAGTTTTTGCTGCTTAGTCACGTTTAAATATTAACCAGAATAATGAATTTATTCAAAAGAATGCTGCAGGGTAGGAGTGTGTTCGTTCTTCTCTTAAATACTAGTGAATGAGGCAGTTTCTTTCAAGGTTAAGAACAAGTCTGTGTATGTGAGAAACAACTATTCAGAGCTGTATTTTAAAGCCTGACTCAAATGTGGAATCCCTTTTCTGTCTTGTCAAGTGAATCTAGGTGTACCCTTAATAACATTGCCCTCCTAGAGACACTCAGTATTTAGAGCAGAGAAAAAGAAATGAAAATTTGACCTGTGTTTTTTAGAAGCTTTCCTTGTACTTTTCAGTTGTGACTGCCAAAAACTTGCCTGCGCTCAGTAGCACTCTCTTCTGGATATTTCATTCTTCAGCTTGAGTCAGGGAGGAAGTAATATCGAGCTGGGTTGTGCCATTGTTAAAATTTGTGTCCGTGTGGACACAGTCAAAGATTTTTGCCCTTCATTTCAGGGCAAGCACTCTAGGGGCTAGAGAAATATGTGCTAACCTTGACTGTACTTTTCTTGCCTTCTTTCCTTAAGAAAATCTGCCTTAGCCAGATTATATTTTACTGTGGATCCTGCTTGGCTGACACCACTTCTTCCTCCTTGACCAAACCCATAATACTCCGTAAGATTTCAAATTATTTTTCTAGGTATTTAGGTAGGTTCCCTCTCATTCTGCTACATCAGTGCTTGTTGTGAATTGTGGGGATATATTTGGGCAAGCAGTTCTCAATCTATCCCCCGTTCAAGAATTGCTGTTGCTGCCAGAAGAGCTGCAAGTACCTATGCCCCATCAGCAATGCGTGGTTTTACTTGCTATTACATCCTACCAATATTTGAGCAATTCCACATTTATTCATAAAATGTGCTCTGTCTTTTCTTGGCTTGTGGCTTAACGTTGATGCTCCCAACTACGTTTTCTTACCTGTCTGTGCAGCAATTTGCATTAATGCAGTCCTTGAGGAGGCTGTATGCTGATCCTTTACTCACAATCTGAGTTAAACCTGGTGTTAGCACAAACTCTGATCAATTTACCTTTCATTTCATTTTAATTCAAAGTTTAGAGTAGTTTCTAAAAGGACCACACTCTAGTCCACAGTTGTGATTGCTTTCTTGGCCCAAGATCAGCAGCTATGTGTCTCAAATTGCCTCTGATATTTATTGTATCGTAAAGCAGCAGTAATCTTACCTGCTGCACTCCCCTGCCTTGGGATGGTAATCTATCTGGTGTTATACATGCTGCTGCTTCCAGCTCCTTTTTTCTTTTCCCATTTATACATATCAACCCCCTAAATCATCTCCCTCTGGTGACTTCAAATCTAATTCTCTACCACTTTCTGCAGATACAGCAGCTCTTTTTAATTTTTGCATCCTGATCTGCTTTTGCAAGCTTCTAATTTTAGCTTCACATTTAATACGTTCAGGTTCCCTTGGAGCTCTCCTTTGCTCTAGGGTGAATGGCTGCACTGTGCATGTTAATCCTTCTGCTGGATTCTGCCACTTTCTGCTTCTGTGGCTTTTCTTTCCCTTTTTTCTGAATTGAAAATACTGTATTTCACTATTACCTTCTCGAATCACTAGACTGTACTCCTTTTCAAATGTCTTAGCATTTTCTTTTAAACCAGTTTTCAGGTTAAAGCAGTCATTTTCTGCTTTTACTCTGGCTCTGTTAGCACAAAATGTTTTAGCTGCTCCCACAGCAGTCACAGTTATACAGAAACTGTATCCTCAAGTTTCACTTTATAAGCTCTACATTAACTAGGGAACACTGCCTCTGTATCATCCCTGGTCCTATGAGCTGAAATGACACACCCTTTCATGGAGAGGTGCCTGTAGCCTGGATGATCCTGGGGTTTTTTTGCTGTTGATTCTCTTATATTGCTCAGACCTTCAGCTGGATAAGTTGGTATCATCTGAGTGGCATTAGTGGTTTGTCAAGGTCACTGCTTGCAGTGACATAAAGTCTGTTGTCCAGCAAAGAAACAAAAACTGGGCAAACTATAAAGGACAGATGCTGGGTAACTAATTAAAAACAAAACATTTTTTCTGGTACCATACAACAACCTAGCCTGAACACAGCAAAAGGAGTCTCTGATGCCTTCAGATGGAAATTGGACTATTCTTACACAAGGGCTTCAAGGAGTATTGCATCTCGGGAGCCTTCCCTCTCTAAAGGGGCCAGCGTTGTCTCTGGGTTCTTTATCTACATGGTGTGCTTCTAGCACTCCTGGAACAGGTCATGTTTACACTATGGAAACAGCCTGCAGTTCAACTAAACATTTCATTTTGTTGAGATAGCCAGCAAAAAAAAAAAAAAAAAATCCTGATCAGAAGTGGAAAAGGACACAATATGCTAATAACAAATCCGAAGCAGAAAAAGAGATACAGTCCCTCAAGCTGCGGAAGCCTAGAGCTGAACTCGGGGTTATCAGAGGTTTCCAGCAGTGACTGTGGCATGCAAGGCATCTTCATGACAGTGTACAAGCAATGACCCCAGGTACAGCACCAGCAGTACCCCTGGAGAGGACTCATGCAGAAATGGGCGTGGTGCTGGTAGGATCTTGTCCTGGAAGGCAACAAATGCAGGTAGATCAAGCAGTTACCATCAGAGAAGAAATGCTAGTAGTGTATAAACAGTATGTGCTAGTAGAGGAGATGAGGGTGATTATTTTTAGCTTTAGTTTCCACAGAGACTGTGCATCGAAAGTAATGAGAAAGGACTGGCAGGCACAGGAGGCTGTGAGGTTTGCACTCAGCTCCATGAGGAGCATCTTGAGGATGAAGCTAGACCAAGAAATGCATTACTAAAGCAAAAAAGCCAAAGGGCCCACATTCCCATCCTTGTCCCGAGGCCCTGAAAGCTCTTAATCAAGTAGTTGAATTTTTAACTCTACTGATTGTCTGGTTATAGATGCAGCCAATGTGGGCACTTCAGAGTTTTCAACCTTGCTGGAAATAGAGCAGGATTGCTGGAAACTTGGAAGATCTCTGCTTTCTCCTTCAGAAGACTATGAACCTGTTCTCCCATGTGCTGGGCAGTTACTTGTATGGACCTACAGCAAATGCAATAGGGCTTCAGTCTGGAGTGACAGTTTTACCTGCCGTGCATCAGTGTTGGTGCCCCAAAACCGGCAGAACTGAGAAGGATCAGTCTCTTCAGGATTAGTCCCTTGGGGTACTGTTCAGCCGCAACCATGTGTCGTGACCTACAGCTAGCAAAGCCAAAAGGACAGCGAACCTTCCCCACAGCAGTGTGATTGCAGCTAAATTCTGGCTGGAGGTACCCTGGGGCTGGCTGCTGCTTTATTTTGCTAAGTGGGTAAGTTCATACTCTTTTAACTCGGGGCGGGGGGGGGGGGGGGGAAGCTTCTGGTTCACTGATGGGGCAGGATCTCTTCAGGAGCATGTAAGAACACGGTATTGATTCAGCCTTCGCTGTGCATGAGGAAATCCCTGGGAGCATCCACCTTTGTCCTGACTTACCTGTCAGAACCTGAAATGTTCTGTTATTTTAGTTCTGTGTTGATTGTTTGAGCTGGCTGCCTGACGCTAAACACAACAGTGATGGGGAGAGGGAACAAAAGGGTATGAAGCCTGGAGGGCACACTAAAGCGGGTTAGCTGTCAGCTGTCCCATGGAGACTATCCACCCGGTGCAGACAGCCAGGGAGGGTTACACCAACACTTTGCTCACTTCCCCCATCCCTCTCATCCCCTCCAGAGCCAGTGGGGTAGGTAGGACCTCAAAACACATCCTGGCATCGGGCAAAGTAGTGGGGGAAATTCCTCACCGAGGCTGATATGTCACTGTTGGACACCATCTGGACTCTGGTCTCTCTAGGCAGGCTAGGAAGTGCATGCTCAGGCAACTGGGGAAGCTTTTGGGGTGGTGATTGACAGACCGAAGTGCCCAGCTCCTTCAGACACTTGCAGAGCTGGGTAGCAGCTGAACAGGTGAGGCTGCACATCTAGATTTTATTTCTTGCCTTTTAAGCTTTGAGAGCAAACAAATACTGTTGTCTCTCAGTGTAGGGAATAGGAAATAATAGGAAATACCTTCTGACAGAAGGTCGCTGGCAGAAACTGGTGTCTACTCTGAGATCTCTGAATGCTGTCACTTTTCTGAACTGCTTTTTTTTCTCTGGAATTTTAGGGGTGTCTGATCTCATAAATGCTTCTGCCACAGGCTGCACACCCTCGTGCCTGTAAGGCTGTTCCAGAGCAAGTGCATTAGATAGTTAGCCCTGGCTGCTGGCAGTTAATGGGGAAAGATCAGCCTCCCCTGTAGATGTCAGAGGGGTTGTGTTGATTGCATGAAGTGGGAAGCCGTGGTTACGCTGGATATTGCAGGGAGGAGCATTCAAGAAATTCAGTGTGAAAATGGGTTTAATATGATTCCTTATCATTTTGCTGTCCATGGCCGTGCAGAGAAATGCCAGAGCATCCTTCCCTGCCTGCTGGTTGCACCTAGTCTGCACGGATATAAAGACTACTTGATGAAGTAAGCCACAGGATGGATGCTCCTGTACATAAACAGTAAGGAACGGGTTGCCTTTGGTGTGGTGAAAGGAAAAGCTCAAGGAAAACACAAAACAGGGCACTTGATGATTCCAGAAGCTTGACCCAGCGTGCTCTGCAAGAAAATTAATCCTGTAATGGGATCTTTCTGTGTACGTCTGCACCGCTACGATGCCTCACGACCCGGCTCTCCTCCCTCGTTTTCCCCCAACGTACTTGTTCCTCCTGCCTTTGCTCTCTCTCCTGGGCCCCCGCACACGCCGCCCCGCCCCGGGGGGAGCCCCGCCGGCCGGGCGTGCCGGACCGGCCACGGCAGCGGGAGGGGCCGCCGGGGGTCAGTGTTGCTCCGCGGCAGCGGCGGGGCCGCGCTGCTGCGGGGCGGGGGGGTCGGCCCGGGGCGGGGGGCGGGGGAGCACCGCGCCTCGGTTTCTCCGTCCGAAATGCAGCGCTGTCACCTGCCTCCCTCTGCGCCAGCGGTGCCGGGGGCCCTGGTGAGAGTTTTGAGCTGACTAGTCACTGACCCGATGGCAGAGACCCCTCCCTTGCTATTGCTTTTAGTAATTACGGGAGAGATGGCCAGAGCAAGGGGGGATCGGGCCAGCAGAGAGGTTGCTGATGCTTCCCCTTCCCCCGGGGCCCACGTGCTGTCCTGGCAGCCTGCCTGACCCCTGTCGGATGCGGTGCCCAGAGCTCCGCTAAGCGTGCGGATCTGGCAGCACGCAGCCTGCCAGCTCTGCTGCCTGCGCCCGCCAGCTCCCCGGGGTTCGTGTGCAGTGAGCTATGCTCAGCCCCGCTGGAAACAGCCGGTGTCACAGCCTGCTGGCAGGCAGGGCACTGGGGAGTGAGTCCAGTGCAGACACCTGGGCAGGACAGGCTGTGCTGGGCCCAGTGGGACTAATGCAGGCAGGTCCTGTGCAAACGCAGCGCTGCTGCTCCTGTGTGCGTGGCCCCAGCTAGCATCTGCCAGAAGAAATGGAAAATCAGGCACAACCGCATGGCTGGACCCAGCCTTGCCTTGCCTGTGTCATTCGCCAACTGCTTTTTTCAAGCCCTGGAAGTTAAGCAAGGACCTTGCCTCAAAATCAAATCTCAGGGCGTCTATTGACCTGTGGCAGCTGGAATTTTGTACCAGAGAAGTGTGGAGCAGTGGCATCCCAGAATCACATTCAAAGAAATATCTATTAATCCATTTTGTTATCAAGTGTGTCTTTCAGTCAGGACTATAGAGTTTGCTGCGAAAACCTGCAGAAGCTTGTGCGTGTAGTCCTCACTGGCCTGGCCTGGCCCATGCTTTTCTACTCGGCTGCTTTGAAGCACATCCCAATACATGCTTCTAGATGCAAAATGACCACAAAGACAGGTCCCAGAAAGAAGCCTGCAGACCTTGGAGCACTAACAAATCATGGGTGGTGCCCCCATCTCCTCCTGGGATCTGAGCAGGCAGCAGCAGGGCCAGGCTGATCTCCATGCTCAGCTCCACGCTGATTTTCAGCTTCCTCGGGCACTGGTGCAGCAGCACTGACATGCCCTCACCTGAACAACTGGGGCTGAGACTCAGCTGGGCTGCCTTTGTGTGTATGGTGTGTAGGCATCGATACCTGATCAAGTCAGCCAGAAAGAGCTGCTTGTAGGGCACAGTTCACCTGATCTGTTCTAGATAGGTGTGTACTTTGCAGTCAGTCACCCCCAACGTCTCCTCCTCCCCACTGATGACATGGGGAGCTTGCAGCGTCTGGCTCAGACAAGGCGTGTGCAGGTGAAGCCCAGTGAGCACTGAGCCTGTGTCCAGCCTTTCAGCTGGAGCCTGGCAAAGGGCCGTTTTGGTTGAGGATCTCAGACAACTGATCAACTGGGGCATGTACAAGGTGTCGTCATCACTGCTTTGCTGTTAAAATGTTATATCCATTTTGGTGTTGCAATCTGGGTCTCATAAAATAACATGGCAGCTACATCCTTTGCTCAGGAGGAGGATTGTTCCCCTTGTCTGACCTCCCTTCTCTGAGGGAGTTCAAGCCCCATCTCCTGCTCCTAGTGGGCAGGCACGAAGTGGCAGCCTCCCGGCCAGTCCTTTGCCATCTCTAGAGCTGAAACGGTTCTCCTGTGTAGGTCTTTTGGAAACCATGGACAAATACGGTACCAGCACTCTTACATGCCTTGATATAAATGAAGTTATGTGGCCAGAAGCTGAGACTTCTGATGTTTATTGCAAGTGCTATTTATAATACCAACATGAAAGCAGAGCACTTATATGTTAGAAGTACATTCACTTTGGAGAAAAGCACAAAAAAATACCAGTAATACGATCACGCATGAACTGCTGGGGGAACCAGATCTAGTCAGGAAATATGACCTGCGCTCTTCCGTAATCACTCTTGAAACTTCCAGAGCAACGTTAATCCAAAGGTCTCAAAGCACTTCAGGGGTGTCATAGGCAGGGACACAGCAATCAAAAGCTGTGGCAGAACTCGCAATGATTTTTGGAGACTATGGATAAAATTAATGCATAACTTGTAACAGGCAGCTGGCAGTCAGGAACTGTTGCCCTCAGCCACTCTTTGAACCAGACACCTTTCTTCCTCTTCTAGCTTCAGCTTATTGGTGTCATCATGCTAAAAAAACGGCACTGAAGTTCACACCTTGTGACTATACGCACAGAGGCTAACAGAGCTTTGAAGACTAGAGAGGCTGTTCTCATAATCCAGTCTGACCCTCTACAGCACACAGCAGCTGTTCTTGACTTCTAAAGTCTTCAAATGATGGAAAGGCCTCACAGTCTTAGCTAATTGTTCTAATAATTAAATGCTTTTATTGTCTAGAGCCTGCACTTAATCCCTGCTCTCAGTCCATCTAGTGCCAGTTTTCAACACTGAACCTGTGTTCTCAAAGACACGTCTGAATGAAAAAAAAAAAAGCACAAAAGCTGGTTTAGCAATTAGATGAGGTTTCTAACATTTAAACCTGTACTGCACAGCGTAAGTATTATAATCTATATTTTATGAAACATGTATCTTTTACATATATTCAAAGCATTTTTTCACATATTGTTCCATACAATGTGCAATAAATGTACATCTAGGTCAGTCAGTTCTGTCTTTGCTTTTGCTCTACCAAGGACAGGCCAAAGAAATGAATGGCCGTGAGACCTGAATTAATTCTTGATTCCTTCACAGGGAGGAAAGTCACTAGTAGTAGGGGCAGCTGATAGGAAAACTGTGCTGCTTTTGCATAAAGCTGATGCTCCAGTAAAGCCTTGTTATTCCTTGATTTTGTAGGTCCCGAGCAAGGAAAGTAGTCTTGTGCATGGCCAAAATAAGGTCTTAGAGTGAAAATCAGGAAGAAGAATTAGTTAGAGCTGGAGATCAGCATTGCACATGTTGAAGCAGCAGTGTGAGTAAGGAAGGATGTAGCTGTGCTTTATGGTCAGCACACCTGTTTCCCCAGGCATGAGGTTGCATCAGATTCACAATATGCCTTATCTTGCCTGAACCTGTCCCCAGAAAGGCTGAGTACACCAATTAAACTCACCTCAACTGGATGGAGGCATCCTGGGCAGCGTTAGCTTTTGGATCTGGCAGCTCTTAGATCCATGGTGCCTCTTTGCAGAGCTGTCGGTTGTTCAGAGGTTAAAGTATGTGAGCGTCACAGTGGGGGTAGTTGCTTTTCACTCAGCTGTTGACCAGCTGTGGGACACTATGGCACCAGCAGCGTTGGCTGTGAAAATGTGTTTGCATACATGGATGTTCAGAGCATGCTGTGATACCGTGTTACGCTGCTGTTGGGTTTGGGTTTTTTCCTGAGAAGAAAGGAAAGAACTTCGTGCAGTTCAGCAGCAGGAACAGTAGTAAAGAAAGATGAGATTTCATCCATTTCTTTCCAGGTTTCCTGGCTGAAACTACACCCTGTCTCTGCCTCCCCTTAAAAAAGGGTAATTATTTCTTCATCTGAAAGTAGAATGAGAGGAATCAAGGCAGCAGAGCAGCTGCCTAAAGAAATGCCCAGGAAAATAAATGCAAAAGACTGTGTGTCTTCCTGCCATGAAAAGAATGCAGCTATCTTCTTTGGGTAATGAAGATTTAATGTTTGTAGGTGCCAGGCGTGCCTGTGGGTAGCTTGGGGTGAGACTGATAGAAAGATCAGTTATAGCAGCACTACCAGTTACTGTAGAATCTCTTCATGTCACCAGAGAATCACCTGCATCGAAACTGAACATACTGTATTTACAGCAAATGAATGCAAACAATGGTGGGTTGGAGCTCTGAATGTGTGGCTAGCCTTGTTGGTGCTGGAGGGTCAAACAGCACTGTAGCAACCACCACAGGCACAGTAAACTGATAACATGCTCCGAGAGTACAAATCACTCCTTCCTGTCTCTATCAGTGTGGTGTTCATGACACGCTGGGTTTCTGGTTACACGATGAAATGGCATTTGACTGAAGACGTTTGGTGTTTGTAAGGGAAGTTGTTTTTGAGCCAAACTGCTCCCTCAGAGCACAGCAAAGTGTTGTAGCACCGTGATGGGTGATTTTGTAAAGCACTGGATCTGCAGTGAAATTAGCCTGGACATCTCCATCCAGGTCCTCTGTTGTAACATAAAAATCAATGTATGTGACAGATTGGATAAAATCTTCCTTGATTATCCCTGCTCATCTTAGACTGAGTATTTTCTTTTGCCACCTGGTATCAATCCCTTGCTACCAGAAAAACTTTTTGTAATCCAGAAAGGAAAGAAGCCAAGACATGGAGTATAAAGTCATCATTTATAATTAATTTTCTTCAAATTAAAATAATTTTCTCAAATCTTGTAGGGTTTGCTTAGTTTATGTCAGGTTTTTAGATAGCACAGACATTATACATTGCCACACAGAAAAGATTATTTTACCCCATGTGTTTGCTGTCATTATTCTTTTGAGTGTGTTCCACTTGATTCTGTAAAACATTAAATATGCCAGAGGAAATACCAAAGGTGAAGATACTGAATGCTGCTAGTGTTACAAAAGATAAATAAGCTGAAAGCATTGACATGACAGCCTGAGATACCATAACAAGCTGTGGGCTTTCTCCACTCCAAAATTGCTTTCAAGCCATGGTCTTTTCTACAGCAAGATGGGAGGGTGAGGAAGGGCTGAAATAAAATACTCAATGAAAAGAAGATATTTTTACCCTGATGTGCTTTTCACCCATTCTGCTGCTCAGCAGGGACAGGACATGCCATTCACTGGTAAGAAAGCATGTCTGTGTGGATGCTGCCCTCCCCAAAGGCAGTCGGAGGATGTGGCCGTGTTGGTCTCGGGGTGCAGAGCTCTTCCAGGAGGAAACCTCCAGTGGCTGTAGCCCAGGGGCAGAGGGCAGCAGATGCTTCTGTCTGTGACCCCGCTTTTATTTCTTCTTCTCCCCCTTTTACGGTTTCCCCTTCTCTCCCATTCTTACCTGCACCTGCCAAAGGTAAGTCTGGCTTCATCCTGCCTTTTGGTTCCAAGTTTACACAGCAATAGCCACTTTATGTTTTGCAGCTGAGATATATATAGAGAAAATCACATCTGATTCTGGCTATTCAGAGTAAGGGTCATTTAGGAGGCACCTTGGAGTCTCATGCACTCTGTTTTAAGGCTGGCTTAATAGCAATGCAGCGTTCATTTTGGGAAAGGAGGTCAGTATCTGCCTTGGGGGGCTAGCGAGGATAACCCCTTGTCCTCAGACTCTTATTTCTGTTTTTGTAATCTCAGTCCATCCTGGCCTGGTGTTTCTGATTGCCCTGCTGAGGGCTTGTCATCTAGTTTTGTCCCTGCAGCCGACTCTTTCCCCTTCTCTGAAGGTTCTTTTTTGCTTGGTGCCTCTGCTCTGTCTGTAGCTTGGCCACTACCGTCTGCAGCACTGGATCTTGCTTGTGCAGCCAGCACCGGCTGAAGGGGCTCAGTGCTCTTCTTCCACCTCCGGGCCCCTGACCGCGTATTGAATTCATACATTTTGCCAGTAACTTGCAAGGGAAAAAGACAACCAATTAATATAATTTAGCAGATTAAGTATGCTTTAGCAGATTAAGACATGACAGTTCTCCTCAGGATGGGGTTGAAATGAGAGATGTGAAGCACCTGGAAAATCAGCTGCATTGGGGAGGTAGCCCCAACAGGGAAAGTCTCCTTTCCACAAGTGAGCATGGGAACCTGGGTGTCATAGTGGCCACTCAGGGGAAATGCTATTCTATCAGTATAAAAACTGGCTCTGCAGTCCAGGGAATAGGAATATTCAAAACATTCCTGTTCCAAAACCCAGGACCTTCTTATCATCCTATACCTCTTTCCAAGTTACGGCTACCATGGGTTAACATGGGCAGTTTAACACACACATCCATAGTCCTTAGCTGTTAAGACTTACTGTCCCAAAACTTTTGCCTTTAGCCATGCTGAACAAGGCCATTGTGTATGTCTGTGCCTATTCTTCCAAGTAGTTGCCTACCTGAGGTAGAAAAACCTGCTAGGAGCACATACATCTTCCACACCATGTCAGGTTGTCTATGTTGACCCAAGATGTCGAGATCTGGGATCCCCAACAAATTTTGCCCGTATGCATTGCTTCTTCATTTGTACAAAATGCTTTGCTCCAGGCTTGCTGTGCACATTGTCATTAACAGAGTGAAATACTATGCATTTTCTGTTTGTGCAAGTGCATGCTTCCCTCATATAGATATATAATATATAAAATTATTATATCTATAATACATATGTATTTACTATATATAAGTATTTCATATATATATAAAACACATATATATTTATTTAAAAAAAACTGGGTTGTTTAGCACACACGGCTACCTTTCCTTGTTAAAAAGATTTTTGGCCACCATCAGATTTTATGGGCAATTTCCACTTGTACTTTAAAAGCAAGTACCTTCTCCTTCAGTTCATTTACTACCTAGAGATAGGTGGAAAAATTGCCATGCATCCAGCATGATTGTCTCACAGTCTAAATCACTGTCTCTAGAGAATCAGGAGCTATAGTGGCATTTCTTGTAATTAAACATTATTAATACGAGACAAACAAAAGACTATTAAGGCTTGGAAAGAAATGGTGGTTACTACATGTTACTACATGTTACAGTTCGTATCAGAACTAATGGTTTCTGACACATTAACACAATTTGAGCAATTAAAGATGAAACTGGGTCTCTTTACATGTTATTTTTTCCGACTGCTTACAAGGCAGGCATGTTAAAGCAGCCCAGAACAGGAAACTGCTCCTGACCATTCCTCCTAATCATATTCAACAGATGATGTCCTGGGAATTATTAAATGTCATTTCCAAACCACCAGCACTTGTTCCTCTAGGATCTGGGATGAGCCATGGAGGGGGGGAGGGGAGGAGTGGGGAGCACACATTTATCTGCCAACACCACAAAGCTGTGTAACAGCTTAATGCAAGTGAGGCATGACACAGACAATATGGTGGGCGGTTTGGATGGGCTTAGATACCCTTAAGTCGGGTATGGTCAGGTTTGCTGAGGAGGGGAGCCACCATCTGTCCTGCAAAAACACCACGAAGCAACTCTTGCAGCGGCCTAGGGAACATCCATGTTTAATGTATTATGAATACAGTTACACAGGGAAACAGCAAGGACTTTGGAGCCCATCCCTAGAGATCTCTCTATAAATAGCAGGTGGGCTTGGAACTGGACCAAACTGGCCTTGAACAGTCTTGTGGATGGGCTTAATTGCACAGTAGGGTCCCATTTGTTTGCCCAAACTCTACTGAAGTCCCCATGCCTAGTGCTTCCCATTAGCTCATGGCACCCGACAGCTCTGAACCAGCTAATAAGAAACACAAGGTACAGACACTTGGATGCAAATTTGACTAGATGAACCCAAGCCTTGAAACAAGCCTGCTTTCTTCTGGATAATTTTTAGACTTATTGTTTCAGACCTATTTTCAGATCTATTTGTTAAAGACCTCTTTTGATTGACTGCCACTTTTTGCCAGCCCTGCCTCTCCATGCTGGGGCCCTCAGCCATCAGAGGCAGGGGTGGGCACCCTAATGCCAGGCCAAGCATCATGGCGTGGGGCTCAGGCAGGGGCTGTGGTTCAGAGGGACTGAGGTAATGCACATCAACCCTTAGAAAAAAAAAAATCTTCTGTAATGAACCCTGCTGCAGAGCACAGTGGCCATCACTTGAGGAAGGGTATAAGCAGTATACCTCCTCGGTCATCCTGGTTTTCCTAGCTTTTGTCTTAATTTCACTTTTCCCAGCTGGTTAATCAGATATGCACAGCGCTAGCATAGCTGGAGCCTGGCAACACACTTGGTAGCTGATGCCAACAAAACTGTATCTAAAAGTGAATGGTCTTCCCTTTCCTCCCCAACAAGCAATGCTTGAGCCTTAGATAAACAGCAGCAATGCACTGTTGCTGCAAGGGAGGAAGTTTGTGCAGCAGCGAGCAACTCACCCACCCACCCTGCAGCCAGGGAGAGGTTTAAGAGGCAAAGTTGGTACCCCTGTGGCTGCTGGCCATTTGCTGGCCAACGGCAGCACATTCATCTCTGGGTCATTTCCCAGACATGGGAATGGTGAAACCACATAGCTGTAACAGCACCAGAGCAGGAGGCTTGCAGCGAATTCCTTCTCCCCTCACTCCTTCTTACACCAGATCCATATATTCAGGTTTAGCAGAGTGGTGAATAATCTGGCCATTGGATGTGTGCTTTCGAGGGCCATAGGTATATTCTACCATCAGAAGTGTTACTAGGGCACTGCCTTGATTTTCACTATCTGTGAAATACAGCTCCCATTCTCCTTGGAAACAGCAAACCTGAAATATGAAAAGCAAATGCCAAACCATATTTAAATCAACTAATCTAGTTTTTTTCCAGCCAGGCATTCATATCCACTGTTAATTGCTTTTTATTACCTGGGTCTCTGGCTTCTCCATCAAAGGCAGTGTTTAGCCTTGTCATTGTCTGTGAAGAGAGACAAAATGTAAAATGAATCCTGTGAATTAGTTAAGTAAGAAAGAGCAGCAGTGACTTGGAAACCGTGACCTACATGGATGAAGTTGGATTTGTATGACCTGCACATTGCATTCCTGTAGGCTGGGTTTAATCAGAACTAGCAACAAAAGCCATTTGTGGTGTAGGGTGTTGGCACTAGATGTTCACAGAAGACTTAATAAGGTCTGACATGCTAAATGCCTCCACGTGTGTAACCACAATAGGGTCACCTCCACTCAGAGGAGGCTTGGTAATCCCCTCTCTGAAAAACTTGCGGAGGGAGAGTACACTAATGAAAGTGCCTCGCAGTCTTTATGCTATTATGGCTATGAAAAAGGAAGGAGCCCCAAGAACTAGGAGCAAAGAAATATATATTACAGTGGAAGTAACTGTGGCATTTTGCTGCAAATAGCTCATCAAGACCAAACTCTACAGCTTGGATACACTTGTGTACCTTACTGGTTGCACTCATGTGGGTCAGGGTTAACTGCACAGGTTAGTAGTGTCTCAGCAATGCAACATTGCCATCAGTGAAGCTCGGGCACTTGTCATCCTGCCTCTGTGGCTGCAGTGAGCCTCCTTGTCAATGCTCTGGGCACAGCCTCTCTGGCCTCCTACATAGGGGGCTGCAGAGATTCTACAAAATTCAGCACTTAAAAGCAAAGCGGCCACAGCGCAGGTAAGCACCCCTCACCTCAATGTTGTCTCCAAATACAGAAGCCACTTGGGGCACTGAAGTGTTTTGCATTTGGGGGCAATCCTTTTTTCCTCACCTATCATTTGTACACTGTCTTTGGGAAACTCATAGAAAGGGTCCTGCAATCATATTGCATGGTGGGGCTGGGCAAAACTGCATTTTGTTTTGAGGACAGCAGTACTTACCACAACTACTTCTTTCCTAGGTTTCTTCTTTTCTACAGGAAGGAAGATGCACATTGTAAAGGACCAGATTTTTTCTCACAGTGACTATAGACACTAAAGCCAAGACTTCCTCAAACAAACATTCTTGGTACTCAGCTTCTGAGACAACTCAGATGAGCCTTATTTCTTTTCAAAGGCTGATCCCTCATACTATTTGAAAAGCAAACTCCTTCATAGTATTTTGGAGTGAGAGTCCAAAGTTGTCAATGAGTAATCAAAAGTTTAGCCTTGAAAAGACTTATTCCTTCAGTAATGAATAAATAACAATGGCTTCTTTAACAAATTTCCCTTTCTAAATAATATGAACAGATATAGAAATTCACCCTTGGGGATATTTGAACTACAAATGTAGATTATTCTTTCTCCATGAATGTTTGTAGCGGCAAAGTTTGTGCAATCAAACATGCACTTGGAGACAAAACAGGGAAGTGCTGCAGATCCAGTCAAGTAAAATTCAGATCGAAGTACCGTTTGGTTATGTGTGTTACCACACCATTAACTCATTCCACATGTAAACAAATAGAGCAGCAGTGCCATGGGCATCTCGACAGCATGGATCTGTTGATGATACTCAAGTAGTTGCTGTGATTTCTTCTTGCTCGCTCCTTGCCAATTTGTTGAATGGCCTCTCTTTGAAGAACTGTATGCCTGGCCATGAACGGGCTTTACAGCTGGGTGTGCAATACTCTGAAGTGCTGCAGATGGGTCTCAACCTGAGCACTGATGGGAACCCTGTTCTGTCTGGCCTTTGCTGCCCAGCATCTGGAACTAGATTTTCAGAAAGCACCAAGCATCCATTTTTCTGAAAACCAGCCAATGCTGAAATGTCTCAAATTGGGCACCCAAGAGAACAGCTAATTTTGTTGGGTTTTGTTAGTCATGTGTTTTTTTCAAGCTGGGAGATACTGAGTGAGGAGAGGGAGTTATAAAAGCGGGGTCTTACTGAGCCCATATGAGCCGTGCTTGCTGGCAGAAAGCTAATGGGACTAAAAAGAACAAGACTGCTTAAAAATCCACTTTCTTTTAATGTACAACTTGTGCCCCTGCTAAGTTATAGAAACCTCTTTTAAAAAAGCAATACTTTAAAAATAAATCTTCAGGTACATAAAGTAATGGTGTCAAGGGAGCAAATGAAGGGATCAGAGAACAGGGAATTAGAGTGGAGAGGACTCTTGAAGGTGCTGTAGAGGGATGGGATTATTTTTTAACAGATAGCATATGAATTGCATGTGAAAAGCACAGTACTTCTTTAGCATCCACGCCAGAATACCAGGCTACTCTGAATTTGGAGTTTACCTAGTAGTTAGTAGATTTGAAGACCAAAAGGACCACGAAATCACTTAGGCATGCCTCCCATACTCAGCCAGGTTTATTTAATCTCAGTGCTCTTGTACTGGGTCAAATTTATTTGTCTAGAAATGGATTCACAAATTTTATACTGAATCATAAACAAGGTCTTGTTATGAAGTATTAAAATAAAGAAAAGAGGTACATACCTGGAGCATTTATCCTGTAATGAAAAAAAGATTAAAAGTGTAATTAACGAATGTCATACTTTTGCCTACATAAAAACATCATGCTTTCTTCTCTTTCATTTGGCAAAAAGGATGTGTTTCCTTGTGTTCTGGCATTTGCTTGATTTGTTTGGTTTCTGGTTTTGCTTTCACTGAAGGCCTGCATCATTTAATTCTGCTCTCAAACAAGAAAACAGACCTGAGCATTGCTCTAACACCTCTCCAAGAAGGGTTGATATTAAAAATAAAGTCTTATTGATGACAGCATGATGGATTTATATAATCTGGAAAAATATATTTTCAAATATTATCACCTTGTTCCATGCTTGGAGGAAGGTCAATTTTTTGGATCTGATGTGCTCAGTTAATACCTTTTCAAATATCTGAAATGTTGTAAATGTTTTTGAAAATATATAAATTGCTTTTTAATGGGAGAGCCTGGCTTCCGATGAATCACTTGGCCTATTAATAAATAAAAACAATAGCCAAGCTATATGCTGCTAGATTCATTTGTCATTTTTATCACAAATTGCTAAATTCCTTGCACACACCATTTCAATTATAATCACAGTCATATATTACCTCTTTATATTGACTATAATTTCTAAACTTAGGTCCAAATCCTGAGAATACTTATAAAAATCCTTTTTTTAATATCTCAGTCCACTTAAAGAGCTGCTTATCTTTGTTTTGTGAAGTAAAAAGTCAATTCAGGGGCAGTCTGGCTCCAGCCTGCTGCGAAGGCAGCCAGCAGGGATCTGTGCTGCTTCCCACAGTGAACCAGAGCCAGTCCCAGGTGCTTCCATGGCTTTTGCCAAGCAGGAGCACTTAGAGGTACCATGAAGCTTTATGGGCCACAGCCTTGCAACGGGCTTGGGTAAAAACTCCAGGAAATCTGCAGAAGTGCTGCCGGAACACAGCATTTGGCATGAACACCAATGTTTGGAAAGGACTCTGGGATCCATAGCTGAAAGGGAGGAAAATACATCCAGTAACTACCTAGATGGGAGCTCCCTTGGAGCAGGAGCCAAACACAACCTAAAAACATTTGTGGTTTTGGTCAGCACAGTCAGGTACAGCCTCTGACTGTGCCTCATGAGCATAGCTGCCTTTAGAGGGTCATAATCGTTAATACCACTGTTAACTTCAGCTAATGCTAGTGTTAGTAAATCCATGAAAAAAAATTACATGGAAATTTTTCCTTAATTTCATATCATTAACACCAAATATCACTGTAGCTGGTAATAGCATTTACCAGAGTGAAGGACAGACCACTATAAAATATTCAAAGCATAGATTTCATCACAGCTGAAAGGCCTGAGTTATCTCTGTCATTGCCATGTGCTGCTGGGTATGTCCCCAGCATGACATTTGGGAGGACTCACGGAGCCACGCCATCTGCTTTGCTTGCTGGAGGGCAGCGGGTGCGGACCCACGTCACCAGCAGGAACCCTAGGTACCCCAGCAGTCCCAGGAGCAGCAAACCGTCGAGGGTGATGATGAATGGCACGTACCACGCTGATTCAGAGTAGATGTTTTCCCTTTTTGTCACAACAGTGAAGCCAGGCTTTTAAAACAAGATAGGAAAAGATCCTCAATGCTGCATACTTGTAAGGTTACTGACACAAATGGCACCTTTCATCTGGTTGAACTTCTGCACTGAAGCACCTGGCCCAAACTTGCCCTGGGGCTCTGCAGATGATGGGCAGAGGGAGATAGTGTCTGCCGGAGACAGTGATTCATCCCATGCACTTGCCTGTTGACTGCCAAGGCAGCTCAGATGACTGAGATGGACCATGGAGGTCCTGGGGCAACCAAAGGCAGGTGAAACGGAGCCCACCCACGATGCAAAAAAGAGGTTCCAAATTACGTTTCAATGTCTTATATTAAAACAAGCATGTGATGGTGAGGTTTAAAAGCCTCAGGTTGCCTGAGAAGCTGCGAGCACACTGTCGAGGGTGAGCAAGTTCAGGGAATACTGCCATTACCAAGATAATGGTTTCTTGTTACCTAAGGCAAAACTGGAAGTAGGTCATCTTCACTGCAGTGATCGTTCGGCTCGCTTCATAAGAGGAGCTAAACCCCAAGGAATTGGGTTATTGTATAGAAAGAAATGAAACTCCTTTTTCCCCCCTGTGACTTGTTCCAAAAGGGAAAACCCACACTTCCTGAGCAGTTGCAGTCTCCCACATCTTCCCAAGTGCCAGGAGACAAGTCTCTGATCTGGCACGTCACTTGGTGCTACCAACTCATTCATTAAGGTCCCATCATGAAACTATCCTCACATAGATCAGAAATTAATTCTCTCTACCTGGGTCATCATCTAGTGTGGTACTATTAGTTTTGATTGTCTACTGAAGTTTTTTATTTCATTTTCTGTAAGACATTTGTAATCACATTGCGTATGGAATTTAGTAGTGTATCTATTTCTTTCCTGTTTAAGGATACCTTTAGAATAACCTATTTAGCCTTGCATAGAAGATATATCCAATCCTTAGAGTAACTCTCAGATAGTCTCAAGATCACCACTACCACTCCAACCTTGCTGGGACTGAAGTCACAAGTGACTTTTTGTGACGGGGCTTCTTTTCTACACTACCAGCCTTCCAGCACCTGATTCATCAAGTTGCTGCACTGAACACATGTAAGGAGTAGTGATAGGAGAAGCTGCTGTAATGGAAGTGTTCTTCTGGAAAATAGACTGAAAGTGGAAGGCTGATACCTCTGGGGAGGCAGATTTAACGCGGTGGTATGTGGTCTAGACTGTTTGTATTTGTGGTAAAGCACGGGAAAGAAATACAGAAGTTTTGTTATTCAGCTTAACTTTTCATTTCCACAGCAAGTAAAGGGAGGAGAAGGCTGTGAGAAAACCATTTATACCCTCCCAACAGAGCATTAGATAATAACAGGGTTATTAATCAGTCTGCAAGTTTGGATTTAAGCTTTTTCAGAGCAAAGTGTCCAGACTTGCTTATGCTATTTGCAGGATACTCTGGTTCTGGCTCAGTTACCAGTAGCCCCTGGCAGATCCAGACCATTTTACAGTGAATAGCTCTTCTACCCCTTCACCAGCATACTCATATTTTCATTCCTGCATGCAAGAGAAAAAAAGGGTAATGCCACCTGCAGACAGGCAGAAAATGGATAGACTCCAGATGATGGAAAGATGGTGCAGCAGGGATGGAGGTGGCAACCAGCACAAGGATGGGGACAGGCTGTGCCACTTCTGCAGGCAGGACAAAAGCAAGATGTCCTCACGTCCTGCATGAGCTTGATGGAAATCAGCTCCAAAATGGAACTGGTGAGCCAGAGCTTGCCTGGGATGGCCGTGCGGAGGACTAGACTATATTGCTGGCACACAAGCCCACAGCTCCTCAGACTGTGCACAGCCAGATGCCACTCTGGCTGCCAAAAGTTGTGCAAGCCTCCCCAGCTCAGCTATGGACCACCATGCGGGCAAGGAGCTTAAGAAAGACCCAACCCACCTCTCTGGATTTGCTGTCTGAAACCTGCTGAAACCTCAGCAACATGCTGAGGCTGTGCACAACTGCTTCGGTTCCTGACAGGCAGCTCAAATTTTTGTATGACTGTGGTCATATAAAGGTATGGGAAAAGCTCCTTCCAAGTGATTAAGATTTGTTGCTATTGTTGTTGCTCATTTCAACTTTAGTAGCCACAGTTTAATGTGTCCCACTGCTAAAGAAGCACATAGAAGTGCAAGGCACTTGGGGGACTGAATAGCTATGAATAAAAAGTGCAAAATGCATGAGGTAATTTCAAGGTTCTAGGCAAAGGTTAACCCCTACTCTTTCCTTATTAACAAAGCTGCCAAAATCTTTAACTTTCCAGTTGCGTGGTAATGGCAGCATGCCTGGTCCTTTGGCTACTTGCCCTTTTTGTTTTAGAAACTAAAATATAAAATGTATGTTATGACTCTGTAGCTGGGACCAGTCCTTCATGACACTAAGCACATCAACCCCCTTTGACTTCAACATAAGAGCACAAGGCTCAGCAGTTCCCAGGACTGGGCCCACTGAAGGTTTTTGCTTTCCTTTTGCATACACCTACTCTCTTTTCTTCACTTCTGTGGAGATTAGTCCATAAAATAAATGCAGAACTGAACATAAACTTCAGTGAACTTACTGTTGTGGTAATGACGGTAGTTGGGTTTGGAATAACTCTGATGCTTAAAGTCAGCATCCCAGTTTTAATTGGGTGTGTAGTTTTGTCCCTGGCAGATAGTAAATTGTCGTCTGTTATATAGACGCGCAGTCTATAAATCCAGTTTGTGTCAAGTCCGCTCTCATAGTCAAACCTTGATGCAAGAATCAATCGAGATGTGTTGGAGCCAGCACTTGGTGAAAAGGTGAAATGATTGTTCACGTTGCCTGCAAAAAAACATTGAAATGCCCAAACATTTACTTTAATCTCACATTAACGTAAATGAGTGGAACAAGCAAAAAGATCAGTTTCTGTTGACAATTTGCTATGGATCGCTGTACACCTGTACAGCGAAATGGTATCATTGTACCATCTACATGTACATGTACGCTTGTACCATTGACAAGAATGGCTCCTCGATCTTCCTGGTACCAGATACAATAATTTAAAACAATATAGTCAAAAAAACATTAAGATATAGAATAAGGCCCTCTATGGAGACACAGCTGAGAGGAAGCTATGGAAAGACTTCAGAGCCTTAAGGCACACCAAGAGGTCATCTGGATGACCTGCCCTTACAGCTTGAAGAGCACCCAGAAGCAGCAGCACTCACACAGGGTGAGGGCCCTATGCTGCTGCAGGGCTCATTCCACTTCTGGGCTATCCCTGGAGAGACCCCTTGGCCACATGGACACCTCCAGTGTCTTCAGAGGCCCCTCCAGCCCCTCTCCATGGCTCCTCTCTCCTGTCAAGAGGCAGAGGCCTTTGAACAGGTCCCCCAGAAGAGAGCTAATGACTCGGAGACATTCATTGCCTCGAGGGCTTTGTCTGCCCTGGGGGGGGCGGGGAGGGGGTCGTTGGTGATGCTGGCTCCCCAGCCCTCATTTTCAGTTGGGATAGCTGGAGAGCTGCCAGCAGCCTGGGCTGCAGGTGGGCTAGCCCCAGCTCTTAGGCTCTGGACAAACATACAAGAGATCAGAGACATGAAAATGTGCTTTGGTTTTGCTCTTGTTGCCCCATAGAGCTCCAGAGTTGAAGTGCCCTTGAAGGCCATGTCTATCGTACAATCCAAACCAGTCCATGGCTGCTCTGTGGCTCAGAGGCCAGCTGCATGGCACAGCTAACATCTGCACAGTCAAAACTGGACCTGCAGGCAGACCTTGATTTACTAATATAGACACAGCCCTTGTATGGGTTCATGTGTAAATACCACTGCTGCAGAACTCTTCTGCAGCATTAAGGGGCTGCAACAGGACACAAGTTCTCTCTTTTTACTCTCTCAGAAGTCACCTCAGCAGCAAAAAAAAGGAATTGCCCTAAGAGAGTGCGCTCCCTTTTTTGTGACGCTCTCATCCCATACCATTTACAGTTCTCCAAGTGGATGCAGCTGATCATTAAGTTCAAACATACATTCTTAAAATGGGCTTTTAATGCATACAGCATGGACCTAGGATGTGCAGGTTTGCTCAGTTGTTTTGAACTGTGTACCAGCATCTAAAGATGAGGTATGCAGAGTTACAGAACCCACCATCTTTTCTCAAGATTTATTCAGCTGTAATTGGAAGGGAAATTTGACCCTGCATATCATTCCAGCTCATTCTTCTGAAGTCCTTGTCAACTGTGTAATTAATTGCCAATTAATTAACATGGTAGGCAATCCAATCTTGCAAGGGAATGGTTCTAGGTGGTAGCACCAGTAGGCAACTTGTGGAGATACAATTATTTTGCTAAGTAGCAAAGTAATGACGTGCAGAACTTGTGGATCACAACGAGTAGCACATAAACTGTGCTAGATTTTTATTTACAAATCAAAGTGAATCATCAGCATTCACTAATTTTTGCACTGCTCCCAGCTCATACACCATGACACAGTACCTTTGTTGATGAAGTAACGGAAAGACCTGGGATCAGAATCACGATCTTGACATTCAATCCTGAAGCCATTAATATTTGTCCCAACAGCTAAGCTGACTGGAATTTGAAATGAATAGAATCTGGGTGAACAAATTGGTTCTTCATCATTTACTTCCAAAACATTGACAGTTACCTGAAAGAAAAGAGAATAGGAAGCTTAAGGCCCTCCACTGTGCTGAGCCAGGTTTTTATTAACTTCAGAAACTGTTTGGCTTTGCCCATTTTGCTCTTTTGATCAACAGCAGCTGAAGAGCAATGAACCTTCCTTCCAATCTAGTTTCTACCAGAAAATGTCTGTGATCATTTCACCTTCAATTCTTCTTGTGATTAGCACTCTTTTGGGAACAGGTTCCTTAATTTGAACCATCTTCCCAAACTGTGGAGTTTTCAAGCTGATGTGTCTGACTATTTGAATCACTTGAATTGTGTCATAGTTAGAATGAGAAATAATAATAGTAGCATGTATTCATTAAACTTCATTTCAAACCTCTCAATTTGCTCCACAGTCATTAGTTAGACTTCTTAGCATATTTAATAATAATTCAGTGCATGATCCATGGAAGAAAGGAAAACTCCTTATAGACTGCTCCCAGTGAGAGAGAAACGCTTGCAATGGCCTTCTGCATGACTGTGAGCACCCTGGGTAGCACCAGATGTGCTTAATGTCAGCTGGGATTAGCTGGCTGAGAGAAAAAGGTTGCCCTTCTCATAGCTCTTTCCTGTAATGTCTGGTGGTCTTTAACAGGCAACAGATAAACTTGTCATCATTAAAAGCTACTGATGCTGAATTTTCATTAATCATCACCTTGAAATATTATAGGTGATAAAGAGGTTTAATTACCTCCCACTTAGCATCTCTATGGGTGATTCTTGGATGGAAGAGAAAGCAAACCTAGTACTTGTACACCACCCCACCCCCCACCCCAACAAATGTTCAAAAATCAAATGCAAGGCAGTCATGAGGGAGAAGACGTGAAAAGGAGTAAAAAGAAGTATGTGAAGGATACCAGGATTCTTCAAAATAATTGACTATAAAATACCTTTCTGGGTACATCGTCTCTATTTTTTCTTCTGAATAAAATGGGTCCGGGCAGCAAACTTGAGCACAACCCTGCTGTTTAACGTTATCATGGTCCTCAGACATGCTCTTGGCTCCTGCCAGATAGCATCATCAGGGAAAAAACTAGACCACGGTCAGGGGAAGGCACATGTAAGGGTCCATCTCCAGTAAGCCGTGTGGACACAGCTGTACTGGGCTGGGCCCTCTGACATTATCCTGAGAGGCTGTCCAAGCCCTCATCCCATCCCCAAGGTATGCAGCACATCCTCTCTGTCCAACCTCATGAAAACACAACTGATGGGCTGCAAAATGATTCTCACATTACTTTGGGCACTTTGCAGTGAAAAAACATCACATACAAAATGAAAAATGTATTTGAGGGCCAAGGGGCACTATACGGGCTCCAAAAAGGGCTTAGTACTAAGCATGACTACAATAAGGTTGTGCTACCTGGCCTCAAGACCCTGTCATTTTTCTATTTTCTGGTACATATGTAGCCATAAAGAATATTTTAAATGGTCTAGAGCACAGAAAACAATTTCACTGCCCAGATGAAATAGAAAAAATAAAGACTGAGAAACAAAAACCAGAGTTAAAAATACAAAAATATTACTTTAATCCTTTCTGAAAGAAATAAAAAAGACTGAGTGAACACCACCTCTTTCATCTGACTAATACACTGCTCTGTGCAGAGGTGGACTTGCCTTTTACTGACCAAAGTGCTTTGCCCAGTATCTCACCATTCTTGCCAGGAAGAAGAGAGAAAAATGTAGATAAAGTGGGAGAAGTAGAGTGGATTTGCTCACAGACGCTGTTGCAGTCTTCTCTTGGTCTGAGGCCTGGACTGTGAGGATGTGTTTCTGAGTTGATTCATAGTCTAATCTAGCTAAAAGCTTCACATCTCCTTTGGTTGGGCTGATCCAGAAGATATTTGTGTAATCCCTGGTGCCTTCTCCAGATATAATGGAATAAGTGATGACACTGGGTGGCCTGTCCTTGTCTCTGGCATTCACTCTTCCAATGCTGGATCCAACTGAGAGACAGAAAATCCATATTTCATTAACATTTTAAGGAAAACGAAGTACAGAGTATGTGTCCAGAGTATGTATGTATGGAAGAGCATGTTCACTCTTCCAATGCTGGATCCAACTGAAAGACAAAAAATCCAGAATTCATTAACATTTTAAGGAAAAGGAAGTACAGAGCATGTGTTCCAACTAAAACTTGATAAAACTGAACTAAAGATTTGTTTTAGAGTTTTTCACCTCAAAAAACAAAAGCAAAGGTGTGAGAAATACCAGTTCACCATGCTGTTGTATGGCTCCCCCATGTTTGGGCTTGCCCACTATAGCAATAAATACCAAAACACAAGTAGCCTACAGCGAACCACAATAGAAGTGCTCTGGTGGTGAGGACCACCCCAAGCCCTGCACCAACATGCACAAACTCCCACCTTGTGGCAGCCTGAGCGCTGGCTTGGTTGAAGGAACAAGGCTCTTTGTCTGCTCTGAAAAGTAATTGCTGCTGTTCCTTCCCAGGTGTTTGTTTTCAAAACAACAATTCAGAGCATGATCCATGGAAGCTTTGAATTACCTTCATACCTTTATGAAGCAAACTACAAATGGCAGTGCTGTCACTGTAAGAACAAAGATGGAACTGTGCACACCTATCTCTTGATTCAATGCTAAGTGGATCCACATGAACTGGGGATATACAGGATGAATATTCCACATGCATGGAGTAAGACAGAAGGAGGGTGTAAATGAAAGGTTGGGGGTTTTTTGTTGTTTTTTTTTATTTCCTGACCCCATGAACTCCAGCAAACTCTTGGCTCCTGTTTGGTACAGCAATAGCAAGCACCCTATTAATGTCAACTCAACCCAAAACAAAAGGCAGTCGAGTCAGAAAAAACATATTATTTCTCTTGATAGTCTCAATATCCAGAAAAGTTCTGTGGCTGACACAGAGAGGTTTACAGACACATCCATGTCACAGATGGGTTTGAAGTGTTATACTATTAAGAAACATGTCAGTGGCATGCGGAGACACATGCAGGATAGGAAATGCTACAAAATTCACCACATCATGCCCACTGAGAAACAATGAAGAAAGCCAAGCTGCATCCATGCACCATAGAAATAAAAGCTGGGCAAGAACAGGCTGCTGAGCAATGCGAGATGCTGGTATAAACACCTGAAGGTGTCCTGTGACTGCTGGGTGGCTGTCCTGTGCCTCCTCATACCCCCTTAGCCTTCCTTTCCTGACAGTTTGGCTCCTGCAGAAGCCAGGGCTGCCAGGGTTTCTCTGCCAGGCAGAACCCCCTGGAAGCCAGACCCCCTACTCCAGTCTCCCCCGTCTCTCCAGCTCCCTCCCAGGCCATGCCTCCCCACACCAGCTGCAGCTTTGCCATACTCAGCAGTGCCTGATGTCAGCTTCTCTACAGAGCAGGCAGGAGTGATTTTTGCAGACCTGTGGGCCTTGGCAAGATCCTCCTGACCAAAAAAGGAAGAAAACAGATTGATGAGTGTGAGGGCTGGAAACATGGGCTTGGTCCTTTGCCCATGGCAAGGGAGAGGAGGTTGTGGGCAGGATGGCAGGGCTACTTGAAGCATTTCCTCCACACCACCCCCTGCCTCCTGGCTTAGGCAAATGGACACAGAAACACTATAGAGCCCACAGGTCTGCTGACCATAGCCACAGCTGCCTTCACCTGTGCTTTAAGCCTGCCCTGACCATAATAATTTGATGAATTCAAGCAGATACTAGATTAGCTGGCTGCTAAACCTCTTGGAGCTCCATGGGCAGCTTCACCATGTCTCACTGAGATGCAGTGGTGCGTTTGGACATTCTCCTTGGTCATGTGGCCATTGGGGCAGGTCTGTGAGTAACAGCAGCCTGGGGCAGTGTTGGGTGTGTTGGGGGACAGGGCTGCCACTCAAAGGGGCCCAGCATGCTGGAGCTACTGGCCAACAGGACTCATGGAGCTCAGCACAGGCAAACGCAAAGTCCTGCATCTGGGCCAGAACAAGCCCATTCATCAGTGCAGGCTGAGACGGACTGAGCACGCAGCAGCTCGGCAGGGCTGGGCCCCAGGCCCTGGGGGACAGGTTCTACATGCCCCACCAGGGCACCCTTGGGGAAATGGGGACTCCATCCTGGGTTGCATTAACAAGTATGTTACCAGCACATGCTGGGAAATGACTAATCCACTCTGCTCACCACTCATAAAGCTACCTGTGACCAGTTTGGGGGCCCAGGTATGAGAGATATGTTAAAAAAACTGGAGAAAGGCTGGGGAGGGTTGAGCAGAGGATGCAGGAGGAGAAGCTGGTGGGGCTGGGTTTCTTCAGGCTGCAGAAGGGAAGGCAAAGGGGGGATTTAATTGCTGTGCTTCACTACCTAAGCACAAGAATACAGAAAACCAAGACACACTCTTCTCAGAAGGAGACAGTGAAAGGACAATAGAGAACAGGCACAAGCCACAACATAGGAAATTATAGCTGGGTACAAGGTAAAATTATCTGGGATTAAGATTGCTTAGATGGAACAGGGGCTCAGAGAGGTTGTGGAGTCACCATCCTTGGAAATTTTCAAAACACAACTGGATGAGGCCCCAAGCAAGCTGGTCTAGCTTTGAAATTAGCCTCACTTTGAGCACGAGTTGGACTTGAGACCCCCAGAGATCCCTTACGCCTTAATATTTTTTATGACCCTAGGAAGTTCAGAATGAGGGTCAAGATTTATCCAGCATATATCTAACGTACCTCTCAATTTTTCCTCAGCAAAGAGAATAAAGCCAGTAAGTGAGGTCCTGGGGCAGAAGGCCTGTGTTTGGTACCTCAGGTCATGTGAGGGAGAGACTGAAAGCTAGGGAAAATGCCATTCCTGTGCAAACTCCTCTGTGCACCGAGCAGCACAGCACAGAGCCGGCTGGTGGTCACACCTGGCACACAAGGATTACCAAGGAGGCAAGGTGCTATGTCATTCCTCTGCAAACACATGAGATGCAGGACTCAGCAGGGGACAGGAAGGGTGCTGAGGTGAGAGTCAAGCATGTGAACACTTTCAACAAATGCAGTTTTAAGGCCATGTTTGCAGCTGCTGGTCCTGGGCTGTTGCAGTAGTGGGAAGGACCCTGACTCCAGGCTGAAGATGCTGCTCTGACTGCCATCTGGCTGAGCACAGACTCCCCATCTGAGCATTCCTATCCCACCCCATCTTCACGGCACCCAGTGCACCCAAGGTGAGCTGGGTCTAAGGGGACAGGGTGCTGGCCATCCTGTACCACGCCTGGGCCAAGGGAGTCCTCACTCATTTGTGTCAGTCTATAATGGTGTCTTTGCACCACTGCAGTCCCTCCAAAAGGTTAATTTAGCAAGAACAGAAAGATGGTCTAAAACAAGGCAGCTGAGTTCAATTCCTGGCTCTGTCACAGATTTCTTGTGCAATTGCTGAATTTGTCTGTGTCTCAGCTTCCATCTGTACAATTGGAGTTGTTGCCAGTTTTGTCTATTTGAGGGTAGTAGGTGGCTGTATAGAGAGACCCTGGTTGAACTGGAACTTTGAGCCATTCTCCTCATTCAAATATATGAAAATCCATTTAGAGCAAAAAGGTAACTACCAACATGACAACACTATTTCTATCATGCCAGTGCTACTTACTGTACCTTTAGTAGTTTCTGGAACATTAAATACATATGATAAATTACTGAAGACAGGAAAAAATTCATTCACTGGCTTTATCCTGATGTAAATGTAGATGATATCTGGAAATATAACAGAAGATTAAATCATAGTTAAGTATGGCTGTGAAATTTTCTCATGCATATATTCAAAATACATATGGTATTCCTCTCTCCATGCTGTTACAGCACAGGAAAATATCAAAAGAAGTGTAAAAGGGATACTTGCTTGAGTAGGTAGGACAGGCAATATCTTGCACTCTGACAGTCAAACAATAAACTTCAACTCCTATATTAGCTGGGCTTTCTAAATCAATACTTTCAGTCATCTAAATTAAAAAGAAACACAATTGTATTTACATTTCCTTATATAAAGTCACTATACACATGATGGTAATTACTTTTTTCAGCTTCCTGTGTGATCTACCCCTTGGATATATAGAATTGCTCTATAGGAGTAATATAGGCTATTAATCAATTACAGGATTGAATTACATATTCACACTCTGGTGTTTCTTGGAAATTCAAAACTCTTTCCTTCTGCCAACACGATTTCTTCCCCTTAAGTGCAAGAAGTTTTATCATTTGGACCATAAAGTCTTGTCCTTTTACCTGGTTAGTTCAAAGCTCATGTAATGAGCTGGCTATTTACTCTGCCCTTTGTGGGCTCAACAAGAATCTGCTATTGCTAAATAGTAATAGTTACTCCTTGAGCTCATGCCTGCAGACATGTATTAAAGGTACTGGGTTCAGCCACAAGTGTTTATCCAGGAACCACGTTGTTACTAAGTGGTGGCTCACACAGATTTAAATCCTAATCTCCTGAACTGTCTATCCTTCTGTAGAAGCCTCATAAACTTTGGGGCAGCAGGACTAAAGCATAGGCATCCACTGTTGATCATCTACAGGGAAATTCCTGGAGGAACAGGACACTTCAGATAGCCTGTTACATTATACACACATGGTGATCGAAGGGCTAACAACAATCATATCCTGTACAGCAATGAAATTGGCAGATGAAGCAGCTATGGGCAGTGCTCATTGACACATATACCTCTGATCAAACATTAAAGCAAGCCATAAAAAAAAAATTTACTTCCCTTGTAGCCCTCTTGTCTTTTAGACAGAATGCCTATTTTTTGTTATGTTTCCCTTTTTCTGTAGTTGCCCACAGTTCTTTTCAAAGCAAAGAATCAACAACTATTTCACATGTCCAGCAACTGGTGGGGGTTCTGGCCCATGCAAATATGCCTGCGGCTACTAGTATAAGGAACCCATAGTTTAACAATCAGAATCACACAAGTTCAAATCCCACCACACTTTTGTGAAAATTTAGCAATCAAAGTTGTTTTACAATTCTGACCAACGAAGCTGAGAAGTAGTTACTGTGTGTGGGATTTCTCAAGTATTTCAATTGTTGGTGCTGAATAGCAAGGACCTTCCACAGTCTGGCATGAATAAATGGGTATGAAATAGCATCAGATTTCTCTGTTTATCTATATCAAAGCTGGTACTTCTCACTCCCTAAAAAAGGGTATTTTTTTTCAATCACATCTAGCACATTTATTTAAAACTGGAGAAAACAGTTCTCTGTTCATCAAATTCTGTACAACCCATAGAAAGCATCCTATCAAAGGCTATGTAGTTCACATCCAGTCAAAACAGTCATTATCACATCATACCCACTGTGACATGAACTACAGTAATTCTTCGTTTGTCTTGTACAGACAATGAATTCAAAGAACTTACAATATTTCATAAGTTGACTTATGACACCGGACAATCTAACATAAAACCACAGATGACTGACCACAAGTCTTCCAGACACAGTAGATTCCAGAGCGAAGTTATTGCTTCCAAAACCAGATAATCCAGTGAATTTAAATTGATTGTTTGATGGATCAACATCAATATCTTTACAGTAATTTCTAAGATCAAGAAGAAATGTCCCAGCAGTCATATTTTCATTTGCCTCTTTCCTGTTTAAAACAAACACATTTCCCATCAGAGCAACTTATATTTCTCCTCTTGAACTTTTCACATATCACATGCCAAAACATTGACTTCCATTTATTTACTAAGTGAAATCCTAGAACTAAACAGGCAATAGTTGATGAAGCAATGCAGAATCTGATCCATAAGCCGTGGTGGACAACAGCCCTGTACAATGGGCAGGGCAGAAATATTTAACTAGATCTGAACCATAAACCTGAAACTCAGCTAAACTTCAGAAGCTGCCACAAGAACTTAATGTTCAAGATTAGCTTAGTTAACAGCTAGTATTTTTTTTAAATATCTTTACAACACTCATTTCTTCAGTATGTTATGAAGTCCTCCTGCTAAGAAGCTCATTCTTTTCCCCTTAACTAATAGCTGGACCATTCTGCTGTTTTGTGAAACTAGCATTTCTGGTCCTGCTGTTGATAGTGACAGTCCCTGTGATGCTAGTGATGGAACTAGGGGCAGAGGGTGTCAATTATATTTATTTAAATCAAGAGAATTAAATAAATTAAAAAAGAAGAACCAGCTGAAATACCACTAAGCCCTGATTTTGTTCCCTTGTGCAATCTCTGTAAGACTAGTTCTTTATTTGATCACATTTTTTCCCTGAAGATTTTTGCCTCCTTCAGATCAAAATTTAAGCTCATTAGATAACAAACAGACTGTTGTGTTATTGTCATGGATGTTGTAACTAAGCAGCACCCTGAAGAATTGGATTCAATTCCTGCTAGTATGTAAAAGTATGTGATTTAAGTGCAAGAAATTTCTCTTAGATAGCGAGCAAGCAATTTAAACAGATACTAACTGGGAAATCCTCATTGCATAAGTTCTTGGCCCAAGATGCTGGGGTTTTACCTACAGGACCATAAACTACCATAAGTACACCTGAAGAACTGCACTATGCAATGTGGTGTACCTTGAAAGCTCACAGCTCAGGCACATCAAACACTTCAGGTGGACAATTTTTACTTCGGGCTTTCTATGACACCCTTCATCTGTAAAACGGAGTTAATGTTATGCCCTCATCTGCAAATATAAACTACTCAATCATCACAAAGGTCTCAGAACTTTCATAGCCATAGCAAAGTCCATGACTAAGTTACTGTGTGCAGAGGACACTTATAAGAAGAGGTGATCTGAACTCTGAAGACCTTACAGATTGCATTAGACAAAACCATGCAGGTCACCAGAGAGAAATTCAGAAGAGAAGATCAGGAAGTTTAAAATAAAATTCCAGAACTGACTGGCAAGCTTTCCTTGTTGAATAATTCTCCATGGTTTAACATAAAGTAAGAAAGGAGGAGCCTGGACCTGTATAGGTCAGAAAAGTGACTCTACAACACATCCTAAGGGTTTAGATATCTGAAAGAAATAGAAATAAATAAGCTGAATATACACAGATATTTTTAGTCCAAATTTCCAGTTTGAATATGTCAGGAAATTGAGTTTCATGCCCTAAGACACTTAGAGTGAACACCAGACTTTAAAATCTGATGATAAATGTCCATTCAAACCTCTTGCTGTAGGTCTGGGGACCCTAACTGATGGGCCCTAGACAGCACACTGGTCTGGGGCAACAAGGCAGCACTAAGGCAATGAAGAGCCTCAATACCTGAAGGTAGAAGGATTGCATTCTGGTGGGTTGTCATTGATATCCTCAATAATGACTGTGATTTCAATTTCACTGGTGTGACCACTGCTGGGACTGTCCTCCACCCGGACTATCAATGAGATGTTAGGATGGAGCCGCAGAGGAATGGCATCTCGGTTGATTCTCCCAGTCACCTGCAGTGTTCCTGTTGCTGGGCAAAAAACAGCCAGAAGTTAGATGTTCTCCAAGAGGTAAAATAACAAACATTCATGCTGTACATGCAAGAGGACAAGGTAGCTTAGCAGGCAGGTAGCAGAATAAAAAGTCTTCTATTCTGTGCAAATCATGGCTAGTTCAGTCATTTTTTAAAATGATACAAAATGGCTCTGAAAGGTCTGTGTAAGACTTCCACGGATAGATACCCATTGCTCAAAAATATGCCATAGGTGGCCTCAGCAGAGGGCTTGGAAAGCAGTTAGATCTCCCTTATGTTCTCAAAGAGCTAGCGCAAATCAGAGTTGAGTGCACTCAGAGCATCAAGGAGAATGAGCTGCTAATGCCTGTGCTGTCGTTGCTCTCCAAGCTAGTAAGGCCGCTTCACTTTCTACTGTTCAAGCATCCTTCAGCACCTCTAAATCTACTCACACATCAACAGAGCAGCTCTTAGCTGTGACAGATTCCACCAAGTACTCTGGTCAGTCATTCACTTCATATATTTTTTTTTCACTTCTGCTAGCCTCTGTTCAAAAAGAGATTTTAATGGCACAGCACAATACTATTCCCAGAGCACAAAGGAGGTAAAGGAACAGTGTGTATGTCCTCTGCCTTTTGGACTGTAATTGAGGGAGAGGGTGGCAATACATGGCCAAAGGGCATAGGGAATCCAAAGCATTTAAGGGTCATCCTGATCCCCCACAGCACTGTGTTGTGTGGAATCTCTTACAGCTGTGATAAGCAGTTCTAAAGCAACAGCAGATAAGGAGCAAAGCAGTCACTGAATGTCAGCCCTGGAGCAGAACCCTCAGGGCACTGGCTATGCACCCCCAGAGAGCATGAGGAGACAGGACCAGCATGAGAAAGAGGACTCTTTTGGATGGCCTTGCCTGAGGAGGTTCATGAATCAAACAATGAAGCTGAGGTGCAGATTTGCTGTGCATCTCAGTGCTGGAGCAGGTTTCAGGCAGGACAGAGGACATTATGCTTTATGTGCAGCTGTTTCAAGAGCCCCAGAAGGGTCATTGCAGTCCTCAGAGATTAAAAAGAAGACAGCTAATCTTACTACCACTGAAGGGACCTTCACCCTCCAGGCACAAATCAATATTTGTCAAGAAGTCACCTTTGGTCTACTTTCTTCAAGATGTCTTACTGAATCTTGGTCAGCTGACCAAAGAATTTGACCCTAATAATGTATTGAGCATTTCTTATTTCTAGGGGCAGCCACAAAATAAAGTAAGTAAAATTAAAACCAAGGCAAAAATGTTTTCTCCAAAGTAGCCACCCTCTTTTTTTGGGTGCCAGAATGCACATTTTTGTTTGTCTTACATGGATTTATGGAGAAATATCTGTCAGAAGACTGGATGCTGTAGAAAAGTCTGCTGGGAGAGTCTTCATCATCAGGATCTTTAGCTGTTATATTGGCAACAACAGTACCTGGGCTTTGCTCCTCTGGAATCCTGTAGATTCTTTGTTTTCTACAAGATAAAATAAAAATCAGCAAAGCGCACATCTGTGTTTGCAAGGGCAACTGATTACAGACTTAGCTGAGCAGCCAATTGTAGCAGCAGAGACATAGCCATGCTTGGCTCAGAGAAGGCTATTTGCAAGTCAGGGTAAATGTCCCAGTCACTGGTTCTGCCAGCTGGACGTGTAGCAATAGCTGAACCGGTATGTGGTCATAAAGGATGACATAGCCACACAAATAAGTGTCCTTCCCCTGAAACTTTTTCACAGCAAACCCAATTTGACTTTCACGGAACCATGGAAGTTGAAGATGGAAGAGGCTGTTAAGTCATTCAGTCCATCTCCCTACAGAGCCACCAGCTTGTAAAGCCACTTGCTTTACTTCCTTCATTTTGCAAGAGGAAAACAAAACCAGATGCAGTAATGTAATTAATTATCTTTTGGAATGAACTCTGGAGGCCTTTTGGGGACAACAGTATTACTAAAAATCTGAGTTGCCCCTGCAGTAGGTGGAGGCAGGGAGGAGCACTTCTGTGGGTGCCCAACAGATGAACATGTTCCAAACTCCCAGCAACATCTGTCTGTCTGATTCATTTTACATAGAGAAAACGGTTCTTTACTGCTGTTTGGTATGTCACTGCTTCCAAATTTCCCATGACTTAAGTGAATTTTCTATCTCAGATAGAGTCTGGCAGGCAGTTGTGCAGGATTGTTTACAATGGTTGCAGTTGCATGTTCACATGGGTACTCAGGTATGCAATTATGGTACTTAATGTATAAGCAAACCACATGCAAAAGCAGGCATGGGCAAGCACAATAATTGTGCAAGGATTTTATGAAGGCTGAAACACATACAAACATCTGCTTCAGGAAATCAAAGGGACTTCAAGGTGCTCAAGAGTTCAGAAAAGCATTAGGAGTATGTTTCAAAATTGACTCCTTTTTGCACGTTTTAAACTTCCTATGCCACCACTAAGCTAATGGCCTAGTCTATAGTTCCCATTATAGGAAAGCATGAGCCCTCCATTGTCCTCTGAAAACCAACATCACAGGGCACTTAGCAATTGGAGCAGAGAACTGCAGAGACAGAAGATCCCATGGCTCTGGTCTCCACCTGCAATTTTAAAAATGGTTAAGAAAACACAGTATCTTCAACTGCTTTTTCAGATCCTATGAAAAGAGGCAAGCATACAGGAGGGAAATCACATAGGGTTTTCCCAGTAAATATACCTAACTTACAGCCAGAAGTAAACAAGGAGTTTGTGAAAGCTGTGGAATCAGTGTATTTATTTTTTTTTACTAAGTTTCTATCTCACTTCACTCTTGGCATTGGATCTCTTCCTTGTTCTCCTGTTGCTTTTGGAGTCACTCAGAAACAAAACAAATAGCAACAGATCTCCTTCACTGTTATCAAAAATGCCACCCCAGAATGACTCTCTGATCATTGGGGAATACGGGAGGGACAAATCTAACTGGTTTTGGCTTGAAGTACGGAACTCCCTATGCCCACAGGGACCACAACTCTGTCCTCTCCGTGGACAGTAAACTCACCACAGCTCCACCTTCACAGCCTTACCAGCCCTCCTGCACCCTGCATGGGCCATTGTCCTGTCCCCACCAGATCTTTTGGGCCAAAGCTGGACTTTATTGAATACAACCCCATAGCACTAAGTACTAGTACAGCTGGGAAGGAGTTGGGGGCCACTTCCTACGCAGCTATGTCTGGGCTGTGCCCTGTTGTCCATCTGTCTGCCACCTGTCAGTGGCTTTTTACAGGATGGTTCAAGCAGACATTTTAAACAGTGCAAAGTAGTTGCAAAGGAAGCATGTGTTTGCTTTCTTGTCTTCTCTTTGTTTTCCTGACTCCACAAGTCTTCATTGATTTTAACAGCCAGAAATTCAAAAGGCTGAATGCCAATGTAGTGTTGTGAACACCAAAACCAGATGTGCTTGCATATACTATGGGAACAGTTAAAAAGACCCTTTGAAACTCTGTTCTTGACAGCTTTGATCGGGAGAAAATAAAGAAGGTTTGCTAACTCATCAAGTTTCCCCAGCTCCCATCCCAGCACTAATTATTATAGCATCAGAAAGTACATAGCCCCAGCATGCAGCACACATTTTAGCAGGGGAGAGGCCATACATGTGCATACTGAGGACAGATCATGAACTGTAACTTAAAGTTCTTTACAAACTGAGCTTCTCTTTTTGGTCTGTAGTGTCAATCTAAAAGGGAGAAGATTCAAATACCAGGACTTATTTGTGCCATATGATAACTGAATCTTGGACCTTAGGTGTTATGGATGCTCAAGTCACTGCAACTTTCATTAATTCAAACAAGTAGATAAATGTTTGAAAGAGTTCCTTTAGCATTCCAGACGTAAGGATAAATACATAGAAATAGCAACATTTGGAGGAAATAATCAGTCTAGAACACAATGTGCAAATGTTGACACTGGGAGGAGGATTCTTCCTGCTTGTAGTTGTACAGAAACGTGGAGAAAGCTGTTAACCTTATTGATTATTGCAGACATGAGGTTAAAGTATTAATTAAGTAACAACAACAAAAACAATTCATCTCTGTTTCTAACACTTTATTCTTCTGTTTCTTCAGATTCTCCACCACTTTACCTAGCAAGGTCCAGATCCTTGGCCTCAGCCCAGGAACCATGCATTGTTCTGCCTCCACAAAACACCCAGAAGATTGCTCCAAACAAGTGGCTGAAAACCTCTTGGCATGACCCAGGTGCTACACTGTCTTCTCCTCTGCATAGATGGCAGGAGAGCAGACATGATAAATATTCTCAGCAGGAACCTTATAGAGACTCAGGATCAGAAGACACAAAGAAAGTGTCTTGAATCCCTTCAGAGCCTCATGCAAGTGACAGAGATAAATCATCAGAATTGGATCGACTGTAATAACTGTCAAGCTCCTGCTTCAGAAACAATCACCCATCATGCTTTTCACAACAGCCTGCTGGTGTATATTCTGTAATCATGTATATTCTTTCCCTTTTTTCCAAATTTTCAACAATATTCCTGATTCCAACTAAAACCCCATTAATCTTCAAAATCTATTTCTGTGTATTATGACACAATTCCCTGCTTATGACACAGAAAGAGACAATGGTGTTTCAAAGATCACCAGAATCGTTTACAAGTGTGTCTGGGAAGAAGAGGAAGGCAGATCAAAAGTGAGACCTTTTTATGTCTAGACATTTCTGCATGAATAAACACTATTATGGTGAAATGCACATCTGCATGAGAGGTAAATTCTATATGATTGTATTCACACAGGGTAACATTCATCTCTTTGTCTGAACTTGTCCAAAGGTCTTTGCATAGCTTTAACCTCTCTAAATGCTAACAAGTACAACAAGCTTGTTTGGCTGTTCTTAGTATGAACGCAGAGCCTGGAAAACTTGAAACTATTAATATAAATTAGAAAACTATTAGAAACTATTAATATAAAAAAGAATAAAAGAGGGAAATGAGGGCAAAGCTTTCCAGTACAAGAACAGGAATCATAACAAAATTAAAATACTGTTTTCAGTAGTATTTTGTTGTTATATTTACTTGCCCTTATGTTGGTGCCAAAGCAGTAAACTGGGAAAACATCTACGTTTCAAGTACAATGGAAGTTTTTCACTCACGTGGTAAAATAAGGTCTTTCATCATTGATATTAATTATATTTATGTTCACTGTTTTAGTCGTGTTGAGTCCATCTGGATCTGTTGCTGTTATATTTAAAAGGTAACTGTTAAATAAGAAAACAAAACACAAATCATTCTGTGGCTATACAGGAAAACATTTCTCTGCCTACTGTAAGCTAACAGACCGCATGAATAAAATACACTCTCACCAATGTGGATCTTTCTCATAATCAAATTCTTTTGTGGAAAAAATGGCTCCACTTTCCAAGACCAAGAATGGCACTGATGCAGGGAGCAGTGAATACTGAAATGAAGAAAGCAAGGAGTTAGTCTTTGTGACTTTAAATATCCCTCCATTCACTCTTTGCCTTGTAGAACAGGCCAAGTTATAGTACAGCATTTGCCTCAAACTTTGTGTAATGAAACACGCTGACATACAGATGCCAGCACAAGCCCTGATCATCTGAGCTGAAGCAGCTCAAACTTGGTTGTAAGTGCTTTGCCTGCCAGAGTCAGCCACTGAGCTGCATTAAAGCCCACGCTATACCTCTGTGAGCTCCAGGTCTGCAATGAGAATTTAACATAAAGGCCAGCCAGCAGAGCCACAGCGCCATAGGCAAAAATCAGCTTTATGGTGTCAGCAGAGTACATCCACAAAGAAGAGAGAGAAGAATCAGTGAGGCTGGATTTGGGGGACATAAGAGCTATGGAGGAGGCAATGAAGTTTGCGGGTCCGGATGATGGGAGAGGGCAAGAAGGAGAGAGTGGACTTTCACAGAGTACATGAGGGTTGTGAGAGTGAAGCATGTTCACAACAGCCTTAACACGGCTGCCCAGCAGCAGCATGTAGCAGCAGCTGCTTTGGACAGTACACAACACAAACGGGTACAACAGCAGCGTGCAGATGTGGGAAGGACTAGAGTACCCCAACACTGTACACGGTAGGGTGGAAGCCAGCACCCTCCTCCCTGTGGCCATGAGGTAGCTACTACATACCCACCATGTCCTCCCCTGCTATCTTCCACATGCCAAGCCATCACCAATAAGCCCTCAAGGACATTTCCTTTGCTAGTGCAGATGCTAATACTACCCATAAAGTCTGAAGTATGCAACATCAGAGGGTCATGCACCATACAAGTAATCTGCAAAATCCATAGAGCAGATCTGTCCAGGGGATGCAACTGCTCTAGTGTTACCTTTTGGGAAAAAAACAGGAGGTACAGAGAGTTGAGTGAAACAACTTGCCTCCTGCAATGATAGATTTAATTGAAATTGCTTTAAAAAAGTGGCTAGGTGATCACAATTCTTTTAACAATTTTTTGCCAGTTGAACTTTTTAAACTCCCTCTCTGGATTATTATTTTACCTGTTGCCCAGCATTTCTATATTTGCAGCTTCTTATCATGCCTGAGATTCATCAGGGGTTAGAAGGCGCATGGAACTCCCTGCCATTGCTTTCAGAAACAAATCAGAGCTAAACCCCCAGGCCTCTGCTTCCTTCCTCACCATCTCAGGTCGGTGGTTTAACTGGGCAAAGCCTGAGGATGGAGTTCAAGTTAATTGCTCTCTTGAATAATGCTACACTACTCAGGCATCTTCAACTCCATTTCTTGAATGTGCTGTCTTTTACAAAGCCAAAGCCAATAAAGCAAAGCCACAACACAATTCTTAGGTAAGTGCAGTTACTTACCACTTTCCAGAATTTTTTTCTGATACCAAGAGTATTTTTAGATCAGCTAACATTTTCTTAACGTTTGCCCTGGGATTGTCAAAAAGCTGAGATTCAGTTGCCTTGTAAGTGACTTCCTTACTGTCTCATTTAAAATAATTTATATTTTGATACAGAAGGTTAAAATTTTTAATTTACTTTTAGTCACTCTCAATTACAAGAAATGTTTTGCAAGCTATGTTACAAAAAAAAAAAAAAAGACAATTTCTACTGTATCTCTGATTAACTATATCAAACTCTGCCTTAAATATCCCTTAATTTTGGAGGGCTAAGAACTCAAAAAACAATTTGTGTCCAAACACTGAGGCTGGGTTTACTTAGTTTATTATTGAAAATTGTTCTTTTTTCCTGACTAAACCTTTTCCTGTGTTCCTGATAAGGAAGGAAGTTGTTGAAAGATGCTGGCAATTAGCATTTCAGATACAGTGGATTCTATCATCTCTGGGTTTTTTTTTCTTTAATACAACTTACTTTGAGATCAGCATTTTCAGGATCAGCTGCATCAACTTGGTAAATGTGTTCTGGAGGTGTTCCTTCCAAGACATAGATCATTACAGCTGCATGGATAGAAGAGTATTCAGTGTTAATTGGGTAAGAATAAAGGACACAGCAGTAAACGTACTGATACCCTGAAGCTGTCCAGATGAATTATTGCCTATTACATCTTCTCACTTCACAATTCCAAAATCATCACAAAGAGCACAAATACAAGATAAAAAGAAACCAATTGCAGGTCTGTAAACAGGCAAACATCACCATGAGTTGCAATATTAACTGTGCCCATGAGTTGCAATATTAATTGTGCCTTCAGGAGAAAGACTGATCTTTACATACAGCCTATTTTGAGCTGCTCACAGGGTATGGAATGAAATGATGCATTTGGGCTACATGTGTCTTTATGTGCTGGTTTTGGCTGGGATAGAGTTAATTTTCTCCATAGTAGCTACTAGTATGGGGCTGTGCTTTGGATTTGTGCTGGAAACAATGTTGATAAAGCTGAGATGTTTTCTTTCCACTGAGCAGCACTTGCACAGAGCCAAGGGCTTTTCTGCCCCTCACCTCACCAGCGAGTGCGCTGGAGGGGCACAAGGAGTTGGAGGGGACACAGCCAGGACAGCTGACCCCAACTGACCAAAGGATAGCTCAGACCATATGACATTGTGCCCAGCATACAAACCTGGGGGAAGAAGGAGCAAGGGGGGTACGTTTGGAGTCACGGCTTGTCTGCCCAAGTCTCCATTATGCATAATGAAGCCCTGATTGTCTGGAGATGGCTGAACCTGCCTGCCCATGGGAAGTGGTGAATGAATTCCTTGTTTTGCTTTGCTTGTGTGTGCAGCTTTTGCTTTAATTATTAAATTGTCTTTATCTCAACCCATGAGTTTTCTCACTTTTAGTCTTCTGATTCCCCCATCACACCTGGAGGGGAGTGAGTGAGTGGCTGCATGGGGCTTAGTTGCCAGCTGGGGTTAAACCACAACACACTTTACTATGCTGATTGGAAGAACATAGTCCTGTACTGGGTCCTCATCACCATCCCCTCCCTGTTCACCCCCTGCACCCTGCCAGGAGAGCTCAGAGACTTTACTCTTCATTTCTGCTTTTCCTTTACACCTGCGAGTTAAATGAATAGTGAAAGGTCTGCTCTGACTTAAATTCTTGCCTTATTAAGGGTGCTAATTCAGTGCAAAGTGTATTTCTTCCCATGCCAGTAATTCTCACATTTGGGCTATCCTGTACTGGGCCACTGGCAATAGGCTTATCTCTCCTTAGGTAGAGCAATTAATAGAATGTCATGGTTTAACCCCAACCGGCAACTAAGTGCCACACAGTTGCTCACTTATTTCCCTCCCCACCCACCCCCCACCAGTGGTGAGATGAGGAGGAGAATGAGAAAGAATGTAAAACCCATGGGTTGAGCTAAAAACAGTTTAATAATTGAAATAAAATGAAATGTAATTATATTAATAATAAAAAATAATTGTAATGAAAAGGGAGTCAGCAAAAAGAGAGAGAGAAATAACCCACCCCAAAACCCAAGTGATACACAGTACAACTGCTCACTACGCACTGACTGATGCCCAGCCAGTCCCCCAGCAGCAATCAGCACCCCTGGCCAGCTCCCCCCAGTTTATATACTGCGCATGGTGTTCTGTGGTATGGAATATCCCTTTGGCTACTTTGGGTCAGCTGTCCTGGCTCTGCTCCTTCCCAGCTTCTTGAGCACCTCCTTCCTCCTCACTGGCAGAGCATGGGAAAATGCAAAATCCTTGACTTAGGCTAAGCACTACTTAGCAACAACGAAAACATCAGCATGTTACCATTATTCTCATGCTAAATCCAAGGCACAGCACTGTACCAGCTACTAGGAAGAAAATTAACTCTATACCAGCTGAAACCAGGACACAGAACAACATATCTTTAGATCACATTATTTGCTTTATGCCCTTTTGTGTCTGCTGGACCTGCTATTTCTGGACTATTAATTTCCACTGTGACCCCTGATGACTGCTGCTTCTCATCACAGCAGTGGGAATCCCAGGGAAGCATAATGAGTTGTTGCCAGAGGACAACAATATTAATATAAAGTTTAATGAGAGGGAGATGCTTTTTCATAACCAGCGAATGCGCAATTAGTGTCTAATTGTGGCTGGTACTGTTAACTAAAGCCACACAGTTAGACAGATCAGACATCTGTGCTTGCCAATTAATGGCAGCTCTAGCTGAGAGTTAAGCTGATGCACTTATTTGTAACAAGCTCCCACGTAAAGTGTGTTTCATGCTGTGCCGATCCCCTGAAGTGTCACATTTAATTATTATTAGATTCCAGCAGCACCCATGATATGCAAGACACCAGCTATAGTGAGAAGATGACACAGCCTCTTCCCTCAGGGAAGCTAATTTGCTTTACAAACTAAGTAGTGTATGGAAGCAGGAGTGTCAACGTGCTTAGGAGGCATTAGTGAAGCAGGATGAACTTGAGTGGGCCTGGTCCAAAACCGTCCAGGCAGACAAGCCGTGCCCTCTGCAGCCGCACACAAAAATCAAGACTGCAGTCCTGCTGACCACACCAAGGGCTGCGAATCCAGCCTACATAATTCCAGCTGCTAGTCCAGACCTGGAGGGGGGGTCAGCAGCCAGCTCCGAATACCTCCCATGAACAGATCACAGTTTGATATTTTCAGATTTTTTTAAAAAAAGAATATTGAATTATTGAATGCTCTTCAGTACAGTGCTGTTAGAATATCAAGACTTCAAACAGGCTCTCAGTACCTCGTGAAATAATAGGAACATATTTTTTACTCACTGCCTGAACTGTTCTGTCTGTGTGTGAATACATAATAAATACATCACTATACTCTGTCACCTCATGGTACAACTTTTCCAGGTCCCTCTCATTAGTAAATGAAAAAACCGAGATTGCTCAGAGAGTAAGACAATTATTTCCTATCCTATTGATGGCGTTGTCCCTTGTATTAAGTACTGCACGGCATGCAAATCCTGCACTGACAACAGCTGGTGTCCAGACTCTCCAGCCTCATTCCTAAGGCTACTGCATGCTCCTCCCCAATGCACCTTTGCCTGTGGTCTGAAAGTAAACCTGGTTAACACCATCTGCCCCACACAGGAGACAGAACTCTTTGATTCTACATTTGCATCACCATAGATCATAATCTCTGAGATCACACTCTTCAAACTGATTTTCCACTTAATTTCTCATGTGCAGATGCAAATGAAAAATGCAGGTGTAAAACATTGGCAGAGCAGTGTTTTTACTGTTTTCCCTCAGAAATTCTTGCATGTACACAACATACACTTATTTAAATGTGTCTTGCTTTTCCAAATCAGTACCATTTTCAACAAACTACTGAAACATACTCAACAGTTACATCCCCACCAAACGTCAAGTTTCTAATACATACAGCTAGGTAGGTATTCATCTTACAAAAAAAAAGAGCACGTATACTTAATTGTACAAAAAATGTCTTTTTTTTTCTTTTAATTCTTCAGGTGCTTCAAAATGGTCAAATCATTTTTGGTCAAAACTTCAAGAAAACTAAAAGGGCACTTCTTCCAGAGATGAAGTATACCAAATATTTGTGTAAAATAAAGCTCTGATAAAAACAGTGTACCCTTCCTCCCTTGTTTTTCTAAAGGAAAATGCTCAGACCACTTTAACTACATTCACTGTATGCAGCTACATAGGTTTTTAATCTGATGTCATCTTTTCAAATATTGTTCTTTTCAAATACTACCATTATCTTACTTTGAATTGCCATATTTCCTCGAAACACAGGACGCTCGTTTTTATCTATTACTTGGACAGTGAGTATGTTAAGGTCAGTTCTTCCAGATGTGTCTTCAACAAAAATTTCTAAATCAAACCTCTTTGGCATAGTTTCATAATCTAGAACAGGGTTTCCAGTGGTAACAACCTGAAAAGAAAAAAAAATACCATTAGCACATGATGCAAAAGATGTAAGTTATAGTCTATATGAATGAAATCAAGTAAAGTGACACTTTCCATCAGTAAATGGTAATTTAGGTCACCTTCTACTTGCTGGCACATTTCTTGCCAGTGGCAGAAATGTGAGAAAAACAGAGTGGAAAGCCCAAAATGTTGTGGCTTCATAGAGCAACTCAAGGACCTCCTGTGTGAAGGCCAGTTTGAGGAGGAGAAAGCCTGGAAGGAGCTGTCCTGCCTCACAGGCAATACTTCGCCTTCCAGGTCAGGACTACACTTCGCAAGTACTTCTCTGTGCCAAGTCTTCACCTTTCCACACCAAGCTCCAGAAGCAGTTGAGGTGTGATGAGACTGAAAACTGGGAGGAAGCCCTTCAGGACACAAGGGCAGCTTCACTATTTCTGTGAGTCAGGAGCATGAAAGGGAAGACCTTTTACTTGCAATAAGGGGAGAGCGGGGGGCAGGAAACAGTATAGTCTAGCAGGTAGCAGCCCCTGCCTTGTATAAGGTGTGTCTGGGAGAAGACTTGCAGGAAACCACAGGACGAAGGGAGCTGCAAAAGCACACTGTACGAGAGAGGGACCATAACTGTTTGGTGAAAATGCCAAACTCATTAAAAAATAACTTAAGCCTTAAGTTTTACAAGATTGATAAGGCAAATATTTGCTTTGTTTGTTTTTTTAATGCTTCCAGCTTTGCATATTGCCTCAACACAGAATATGTACAAGCACAAGACTGACACTCCATGAAAAAACATTAAATACATTCCTTTTGGAATTAGGATGAGCCCCAAGCAACAGCAGGATGCTGAAAGTTGCGTGCCTCAATCTTCACTGCTGAAGCTAATAAAGAAACAAGAACTTCCCTTTCTTGGACAAGAAAGGAAAATGTGACTGTCAAATTTGCTGTATAGCTAAAAAACTGAAGCTTGAACACAGTAGCAGGGTGCTGTGGAAATGGAGAAGAGTTGAGGCTCAGAAGTATGTGTGACAAGGAGTGTGTCAGTGTATTCACAGTACTGCAGAATGGAGGAGCCTGGAGATGATGCAGGAGAACAATGAAACAAATCCTTGATTTTAGATGAGATGCCATGGCCAGAGGACAAAAGTGATTTCAGCACAATTAGGAGTCAGAAGTCAAAACAGAGCCAATTAATAAAGACAGTTGGAGGAGAGTGAACAGGAACACAAACATTTTATGCCTTCTGGTATGTAAAACAGGTGCTCTCTGGAACCTCATGGATCTTTCTGTTATAGTACAGGAGAAAAAACCTGTGTCCTGGATGGTCTCCTTCTCTCCTATATTGCACAAATAGCAGTTGCCCATAAAAGTGATGGTAACTCAGAAAAAAACATTCTACAAAAGCTTGTAACACCAGTGGGAAGGTTGATCTCCAAAATAAATGTTTGCTGGAGAACTAAATACAGTAAACAGATGCAATTAATTCAAAATGAGAAACTGTCCAATTCTAAGCAGAAATTATGTGCTCTGGGGATTACCCCTCCAGTTCACAGCCAAATATTTTTATTGGTGGTGTAACTACATCCAGACTGCCTCATTATGCATCTTCTATCCTCCTTTACAGAGACCTTGCAAGTGAAGATGTGAATCTAGATGGCCTCTTTCTAGATTGCTTTTGAGAACAGCTTGCCACTGGCATAGGCTGTGAACCACAGTTCACCTCTCCTCCAGGTAGGAGCAATGCCTACTGATAATGGCAACACTGTACACACTTGAAGCAGCTGCACACTTCATGAAAGGGGATCTAGAGTCACCCCATAACTGTCTACCCCTCATTCCACCTGAGAATTTCACTGCTCCCTGCTCCCCCCTTCACTCCCACGATGCAGAGAGAGCACCACTAACAGCATCAAGGCAGCCGCAGGCAGCAGTATGTTTTCATGCATTCAATATATCTTCTGCCCACGGGATTCTTCAAACAAGAGTAAAGTGAGGAGGAATGGGCAGGGCTCAGATCTCAGAAACTGTGACGTTCTCAGAATCTCAAAATATATCAGAAATTGTGATATTGCCTTGGCTTGCTGCAACAGGAGTAAATGTGCTTCATAAATACAGAAGAGCCTGTGCTAACAGGTACTTAGCTCATATGCAAATCTCATAATTCATACATGAAATACTGTCTTTTTCTATATCTTAGCAAAGATTTAATGGCAGTAGGTAGAGCTGAAGTATCTCATTTTGGATCACATCACTTTTGCAGAATGTTGTACAGATCTGCCACAACACAGAATAAATAATCAGAAGTAGCAATCCTCATCACATAAATGAACCAAGAATACTTGTGTATTTATCCTTGTCTTATGAGTTGTAATTAGCACTCAGCTGCTAATTTGCAGAATTTGTATGTAGCTTTCTTTATTATTTTCTTATGACTGATATTCACTGGCCCAACTTCTTTGTTCTAGTTCCTCAAGTGAGATTAAACCCCCTGTAAACAGCTACAGTGTAAGCAAGGCATACAAGGGCTCACAGGCCATTCTGGTAATGGGGCTGTGGTATGAAATTAATATAAATTGGTGCTTTGGAAGAAGCAGTCTCCAGCCTACACTTTCTTGGCCATTCATTTCCATTATTGTGTCACACTCTGCACTGTGCTTGAACAAGAATTTCTCTATCATGCCTGCCATTAAAAAAAATCAAGAAGAGACCTTTTATCTATTTGCAGACTTATTTCCCCTCCAGATTAATTTCTCAGTCCCACTCAACAAGCAGCAACATAAACTGCTTGTGCTGCACAGCATAGAGAAGGCATGGGACAGGAGCAAACAGGTATAAGAAAGGACAATGTTTTGCAGCAGAATGGATAGCTTTGATTCAAAATGCCAAAATACAGCCTAGGAAGGGAGTCCCACATTACAAATTCTCTGTCAGCAAAGCCATCTAAAGGTATGTATCCATTTCCTTCTGCCTGTTACATCCCCTCAGCTGACCCAGTTCAGCTGTTTGTGCAGCCACATCCTATGCTTCACATGTGAAAGAAGGCTTTTCTGAGAGTTTTTTTTAACCATTTCACTGATCTGGCTGGGGAGCAGGTAAAGAACCAGCAGAGCTGGCACAACCGAGCTTTGTACTGTGCTGGGAGGGAGCAGTGGAACAGCAGCAGCTCCTTGAAGGCAGGTTGAACCAGTGAGCTGCAATTACCTGTGGTCACAGTCTTACTTTTCCCAAATTTCATCCCCAGAAACACCAGCAAAGACAACAAGAAAAGAGCCCTTGTATCAGTTCTGTGAAAACCTGAAATTTCTTGGAAACACCCAGAAAAATGTATTCAAATTAACTGTTTAAGACTCTGCTCAGTGCCTGTCTGTATCTTTTAAAGACACTGTCACTGTTCAGGCTCAAACACGCAAGCAAGTTACAATGGTATAACAAGTTATCATGTGCCTGAATACTCATTGCTAGTGACAAATGTGAGCTAATACTTGCTAATTTATCCAGAAATGAAAATTAGCCTGAAGTAAAAGGAATTGCTTTGCATTTGCCATAGGACAAGAGCATGCAATAAATAGAGAGAGATCACAGATGGGTGGAAGTGTGGTAACTTCTTACCTCAAGATAACTTCCTCATGTGTCACAGCCTTCATTCAGAATTAAATATGATTTTGACCTGACTCAGCTTACTTTATTTTGGAAGCGAGTCAAATTCATTTTAATTCTAGGTGAGAGTGACCCAACAGAAGCTGCATGTAGTTTAACTAAAGCATTTTAAATTCATGGTGACTTTATATAAATTGAAAAACTATGGACAAATCCTCAAAAGAGAAGTAGGTCCTATATGTCCTTCTCCACCTCTTATTTTCCAAAAATCACGTTTTTTCTATCATGGAATCAATGGAATTATTGTGATATGTGGGTTTTGTCTAGATGCAATTAAAAATTACACTATTGCTATTCATTTGTCATATCCATTACAGCATGTCCAAATACTACCACAGTCTGCATTTGCAACTCTTTTCTGATTAAATCATAAGGCACTGTGCTCTCGGTGCTTAGTAATCCAGGAAACATCAGCCTACATGACCAAACATTGTTCAAGCTAAAGGTAAAACTCACCCTGTATTCAAGACCTCCTTTTGATTCAATATCAAAAGCCTCTGTAAGTGGATTTGAATTTACTATGGTAGGAAGTATTGCAACGCCTTCAGAAGACAATGGAGAAACAGTTACATTAAAGGTGTAAACTGAAACACCAGCTGCTGCATTTTCTTCGACGGTGCTTGTTGCAGGTAAGCCCTTAAGCAACCGGGTTCTTCTTCCTGCAAGATGAAAATGAATGTAAAATTACTTCTGGGAATCTTAGGCTAGCAGGAGCACACAGCTTGTGCCAAAAGCTGCCATTATTAATGCACAAAACAGCCCGATTCTCTTCTTGCTTATGAATGGTGGCATTGCACAGTAGTAAATCCAGTGCTAATGGCAGAAGAATCAGTCTTTTATCTAATTCAGTACTATACTGCTGTCATCTACAGTGGCTGTTGTTAAAGTAGCATTGTTACTGCATCATTTGCCTTCATAGATGCCTTTATACAGAAGCAAAGAAATGGAACATGTTTCTGTTACTTCATTTCACCCCATCTACTAATTGCTGCCTCTGTGCACTAATCACATCAAAAAGCACCTTGAATCACACTGACCTGGATGTTAAAGAAGCAATCTTTTTTTGTGACTTACACCATCTGCAGTGCCCATTTCTTCCATTTTCCTTCTTATTCTTTCTAGGATAGCTCTGTGCACGCCTGGCTCATGGGTAGTGTGAGTCAGCAATAACTTTGGGGGTTGTGCTGTTGTGTCTTCTGCTTTGAGCATGGAAGAGCAACCTCCAGTCCTTGCAGGAGATGCAGGCCCACAAAAGCACCCTATGGTTCAAAACTGCCTGGAAGCAGCATGGACTGCTGTGGCATCCAACAGCTTTGCATGAGCTCCTTGCTTCTCGGTCAGACCTCTGGACTTCCCAAACCAAAATCTTTGCTTCCTTTCTCATTTAGCTTCTGGGGTTTGTTATTTTAACAAATAATAACATAATATTTTAACAAATTTATCTCATAAAGAATGTCTAGAAAACATAAATCAGGACAACTTGTAGGGCATGGCCTGAAACAACATCTTGGTAACCTCACATCCCTGAACTGGCAATTTACCTCAATGTGAGACCATGGCAGGGCTGACCATTGCTTAGGGGAGCTTCGCTGGCTTGTCCAAAACACTTGCCAAGAAAAGCGGCTGTGTTCAGTCAAACTCCCTACACACTGTGTGTGAAGAGGGACGCAGATACTTCTCACACAGCTTGACCAGGCTGTTCATATACCAGTTATTACTGTAGCCAAAACTCCATGAAGTTTTTATTTTTACTGGGCAGCTGCAAGGTAAAAGACTGCTACAGGAACTAGTCTGAGGCCATTAGGGCTGCAACATGCTTCTGCTTGGATGCTCAGCCTCAGCCTGGAGCTTGGGAATGTAATGCCAAAGGGCAAGCTTCTGCTTTGCAACACCTCTGTGGTGTGGGACAGAACCATCTCTCTTTGCCCCTCCTCATGTAGCTGGTGACTGACTGATGGCCCCGCATCAGCTACCACAGAGGCATTCTAATCGCCATTCCTCCAAGGGCAGCAGGCCTTTTAATCTGGAGTGGAAGAGTTCAGCTCCAATGCTTTCCAATGACATTAGAAGAAGCCTTAGTGACATTTTTTCCCAAACTATCAAAAAATCTTCTTTCCTTACATCCCTAGAAAAATTTTGGAGCATTTTAGTGATAGCCCACATATGGCCTTTGTGTGATAGACATTGCTCCTGTTACTGGCCTCTTAAATAACTGTTCCCTATATGATCAGAGAAGACTTAGGATCCCAGTGCCTTTGCTATATGAGAAGCAAAACCAGTAGCAGTAGATGAGTCCACAAGACAAAGCATGGAGTCCCACGGTCTCCCTTCTTCTCACATCCTACCCCAGGAGGCACCTGTCCTTGGAGTATTTCCTGGAATGCTTAGAGTGGCATGACTCCATCAGACACCCCCAGTTCTTTCTCTTGCAGTCTGCATTGTGGGGAGGAGAAGGAGGGAACATGGCAGCTGTTGTTCATGTAACCAGCTGTACGAGGCTGTGGTGAGAGAGTTCACCTCTGGGAAGGCCTCTTCTGAGCACAGGGCCTCACCAGTAAGACGCAGAACTGAGGCACTTCCCCGGAGCCTCTCCACAGCTGCATGGGAGTTCCCATGCTCCCATACCCCAGATACATCAGGTCCATGGATCACTGATCTGGTTGGGATTACTCTGACATTTATGGAAAAAAAGGCCTTGGGGATGCTCTGCAGGTGGGTGAGGTACAGGCTGGGATATGGGAGACTGTGAGGTGGGAACTGCCTGTAGGAGCTAGTCTGAACAGGTCACACTGACACTGGTAGGACTGAGTTCAGCTGAGCTGTTACTGATTTATGTCAGTGGAAGCAAGACCCACTGAAGGACCGAGTTTTTATCAATGTCCTTACAGATTCTGGAAAACATCATCAATAAAAATCACCTATGCAAATGAGACTGGGCTGAGACGCACTTTGGGGGATACATTTCCTTAAGTGGAGCTGAACTTTGAATATAATCTCTTGTGGAGAGTACCTGATGAATCCAGTTCCCTCAACAAGCCACAGTTCATTAATGGAAACCATTCATAAAATCAATGAAATTATTTGTAACATTTAGAGATGCAGAAAGAAAAGAGTTGCCATTTTTATATTATCTCTAAAGATTTCATTGGCTGGTTATTCAGGATTTGACTTTCTAAATCACAAATTCTTATTTCTTGCTCTTTATTTTCAACTGAAGTTTTTGGTACTGCATCTCAATGGCAACTTCTTCTTCCAACTGATTTTACAAAAGCTCTCCTTCCATATTCACAAGTCCTTGCCTACCTCCTTACTTCGGAGAACAAAACATGCCTGAAGCAATTTAATACATTATTTATCAGAATTACCAACCCCACACATAGACAAATGCTAAGTCTAAGACAAAGCAACCATAAGACTGGCTTTGAGAAATATATATATATTTAAGTCTTATTTATCTGTGATCTGTTAGTCTTCACAATGTGCTTGAGTCACACCTTCAAGCTTTTCTCTCTCCTCAACCATGCAGGTTAGAAAAGTGCTGTTTTTCAGGGAAAGCTGAGATTCATATGCAGTGTCCTGCTGGGTGTTTTGGGACATCAGGAAAACAGCCAAATACGGACAGGTTCCTGAGGGTTGGCAGAACTATTTCAGTTCCTTGAGAGCAAAGTGACCCTCCCTGAGCAGCTACCTTACTACAAGTAACACCAAGTGCTCCATGAGCCACACAGACTGCAGTCTGAAGATCTACCTTCAGTTGCTAACGTGCACATATTCATACTGGCTAATCTCCCACGTTTTTAGACTGGGCAAAGACAGTGATACTACCCTACTAATATTCTCCACGTTTTCCTGTTTGGTCTTGTTTGGTTGCTCGTTTTACTTCATCAAAAAGAAATGTTATCAATATCTGGAAGATGATTATTGCAGTATTAATATTAGATACTGTTTCTTGGAAAGCTGTCCTCCTTTCCCACTCCAACACTGTCACACTGAGCAGTGGCAATTGCACATGAAGTGCCTCATCCAGCAAGGTGTTCTATTCCCTTCTTCATTATACTGTTGTAACCACAGAGCTCAATCTATTTCAGTAGGAAAATAATTGTTACTTGATTTTTTCCATCCGTGTCTGATCCCTAAATATGTATTATAAAGCTCCCAAGAGAAAGTATAACAGCCAACAGTGTTCTAATTTTAGCAGCATAATGAAATCATGTTCTTACCAGATACTACTGCCAGCGAAATGAGGAGAAGGAGCATGCTTTTCATCGTCTTTATGACCCTGTCCTTCATGTTCCCAGGATGCAAACTGAAGGAAGATCATGGTATGTTTTCCCTAGTTTACATTAGCTCCACCTAACTGCTTTCTCTTTTTCATGTTGTAGAGTGAGAAACAAAACAAAGGACCCGTGTCTCTAAGGGAGTTTCTAAACACTCTCACCTTGTTTGCTTGTCAGAAAACTGCTCCTTGCTGACACTCCATCCACAGACCTGGGCCACACTTGAGAAAACAATCATTAATAGGTCTTTCACTGCAATTATTTTATTTATTGAAGCATTATGAAAAGAATCGAGTATGTTCTAATCTGAAAATACCATGCTGCTTTCATCACTGGCAAATTAGGTGCTCTCTTCACACACCAGAATCAAATACTCATGCTTTTTTACTTAAACCAAGAACCTGAAGTTTTCTCATTTCTATGGCTATCAGAGCATTACTCAGGCCACATACACTGCATGCCTGGAGGTGAGATAGCAGCACACATACATGATGAAGTTAGCTTTGCTGTAGCTGTCTCAGGACCCGCATAGACTACTATGCAAAGTGCAGTGTCTCCCTTAGATTAGGCATTTAGCTAGCTAGCCCACAATACACCAGTGAAATGTTTTTGGTGGTTTTTTGTTTTTTTTTTTTAATATTTAAGGGTAGTCCTAGCATTTTTTTGTCGAGCATAGTATAGAGGTGACACTAATACATGAACTGGATGCAATATAGGTGCATCAGTATCAACTCAGAATAATTTAGCTTGGAAGGGACCTTTGGAGGTCACCTAGTCAAACCCTGCTCAAAGCAGGCTTAATTAGATCAGGTTGCTCAGGGATTCATCTAGTTGATTCTCAAACACCTCCACACAAACTTAACAGCTCTACTAAGAGACAGATTTTAGAGATTCAGGTTTAACACAGCTCTGGAGAAACCACACTGATTTGTGAGCTAAGCTAACATCTCTAGATGGTTCTGTATCACATTCTGTGGCTGTCCCAGTGAAAGCTGACAGTAGTTTAGAAAGCTCTGTCCTGTGCTCCTGTGTTTTGTGTAGTATGAGCATGTTAATTGAACATGTTGAACATGAATAGCTAGTTTAACACTGGAGCAGGCACTGCCTATGCTTGCTGCGTGCGTATCTTAAACTATTGTACGTATGTGCCCTGGAGGATTCACTGATACAATGAAACTGGAAAACATACATCAGTGAAACCTACTGATAGGAACTGAGCCATACCTACATATCTGATACTGGTTTGGGGAATCATAAGAAAAGTTTATTTCATGGTTGATCTGCATCTATTTAAAAGTGCTTCTAGGGTCTTGCCAAGTTCAGATGCAACCTGGGTTTAAAGTGAATGTGGCCACATATCATCTGGGAGCACACACTGCATCAACCTGTAGTACAGAGGAAGCGGGTCTTCCACTGGCCCAGGAAGTGTGTGCCTAGACTTTATGTTAGTAAAAAAATTACGGAAAATCCCACCCTCAAATGACCTAGTTATGCTGATAAGATATTAATGTAAATATATTTATACTGGCAAAAGGTCTAGCCAGTCCTCTTACCTATCAGATCATTGGCTACCCCTTCATATGAATTTCCTGGGTCCACAAAGAAGCTTTTGATCTTATCAGACATCTCACAAAGATGAGCTCTGTGTGCACAGGCATGAACCAGGCTTGTATAATAAGCCTGTGATCTTTTACTAATTATCAGAGCACTGTAAAACTGCTGCTAGCTTTATTCCCTCCTTTTAGTTGCAATATACAATCTATCCCATTATTCTGTTGATTCTTCTAATATTGAAAGAACTATGGAAACATCTGGACTAAGTTTTAAAGTAGGCAGTCTTTTAGATATGTGTTTAAATTTGTTTAGTATCTAGCTTGAGTGATAGGACTGTTTCCATCCTTCTCCATAACTCAGAGATCACAAATTTTGTCCTTTATTTTCTTTCTCTTACTTCTTAGGCTGGGGTTTTGGGGGAATCGCTTTTGTGTAGGGTTTTTTGTTGATTGTTTTTTCTGTAAATACATTTTCTATCTTATTTGTTTTGTCCTTCCTTCATCTGAGAATGTACACAGATCTACTTTCAGTAAGAGTTCAACGCCCATACATATAAAGCAGACTTTCCTCTGCACATCTTGTGATAGAGACACCATAGGGGGATATGGGAGACAGCAAAGACATCTGGAACACACATGTGCTTGAAATGCTGCCATTCCCCAGCTTCACCTGGAAGTGTAACAGATAATTGTTTCAGGTGCTATGTGAATACCCATGGAGTGATTAAGTTCTGTTTTCTCTCTGAGTGTGTCTCCAGGGCTTTCAAGTAGTTCCTGTTAAGCCTCATGGTTCAAGCATGTTGTGAGAAGAGACCATAGAGGTGACCAGGGAGACCGGGGGTAGAGCCAAGAGGAGCACACAGTGAGGGAGGAGAGCATGGAGGGCAGCTCATACAGGTGGAGTGAGTGAGCAGACCAGGGCTCTGGCTCCTTCTTTTTCCTTCAGTCACTGCCAGTACCTCTCAATGCCTCCTATAGATCCCTCTTTTCTTATATCCCTCTGCTGAGTGGATTTCTGTGGTTCTCTGATTCATTCTGCCAGGCTATAAGGAATAAAGTGAAAAAGCAGCCAGAGTTAAAAAAGAGCCCCAAACAGGTTGAAAATCAAGTAGAAATAAATATATGCATATCATCAAGTACAGAGCTGGTTAGGAACAGATGAGTTAGGAGAAGGTGAGCAAGGCAGAAGTTCCCTGGTGAGACTAGCAACAGTAACTCTGCCGCTGCAGGAAGGTCAGGAATGAGCTTCCTGGGAATTTAAGGCAGCTGGATGAAGAGAGGTCAAGGCAGTGCAAGCAAGAATACACCCAGGGAGTTTGCAGGCAAAACAGAGGGAAGAAAAATTAATTGGAGCAAATGAAAAAGTCAAGGAACAATCTGGATTTTTAATCATTCCTTGGTTTTCAAGATTATTTGAAACCAGGGCATTTTAGAGTAGTGCAGAGAAAATGTACTTCTGAAGAAATGTCTTCTGGATTATCAGGTAAGGTGGAGAATGTGAGAAAGATGCTATATCTGCCAAGAAGTTAAAGAATCTTCATTTCAAGAGAAAGACCAACAGATCAGGGTGCAAGAGACTGCACTGGTCTTAGGTTGGGGTGCAGAGAGAAAGAACATGGAAGTGAGGGATGTCGGGTGGGACTGAGCAGAACTGATGTGCAAGCTTTCAATTGCCTGTCCTCAGAAAAGTAAGGGATTTTAACAGAGGCCAGCCTCAGACAAGTAGCCTTGCATAACAAAATGTGCAGGTTCAGGACATTAATCTTTTTTCTATGCATTTAATTCTCAATTGGCTTCCAGTCTGTCAACAGGAAAGAAATGTTCTCTCTTCAAACACATCAGAGATTCAAGACAATTTCCCCATTAATGGCTATTTCAGTCAGAGTAGTGGCTCTCTTCTTAGCCAACTCACATGAAAGGAAACATTTTGCTCTTCTGTGGTAATTACTCACCAAAAATGGAGCAGCCTAAGGAGAATTTTCACACACTGGTTCCAACCTCAGTTCAAGCATATTTATTATTGTTATTTTATGAATTAAATCACCTAGACTGTCAGGTTTTATTTTCATCTCCTTTTTCTTTAAACAGTACAGCTTCTCCATCCACTGCCTTGGTAACCTTTCCTAACATATTAAACCAGTACCTTAGCATCCTACACCAAAAACTTATGTACCATTTAATTTGATTTCTCAGCTAAAAGCTTCCTCTGTACTATTTGTGATTGAAAAAAGCAAACTAAAAGTCATGAGTACTACCCACGCTACCTTAATCTCACCTAAAGCAATCCCATCTTAGCAAGGTTAGTAACCCATACAATTAAGCAAAAAAGTCCCAGACAGATCTCTGGGCCATCTATTTTCTAGCACTGACTTGCAGACACATAAACCCACTAGTCACCTCCTTGATAATTAACTTGAGATGTCTGCTAATAAGAATTTATTCCATCACACCAAGAGCTTTTTCTGGGATCCAGGTTTAAGTAAAGAATAGTCTAGAACAGGGGTCCTCAAACTACAGCCTGCGGGCCAGATACGGCCCCCCAGGGTCCTCAATCCAGCCCCCGGTATTTACAGACACCCCCCCTCCCCCTGCCGGGGGTTGGGGGGGCAGAAACCAAGCAGCTGCAGATGACTGCCTGCCACTTCATCTGCATGCCAGCCCCCTGGTTAAAAAGTTTGAGGACCCCTGGTCTAGAATCTGGGTAAGTACACACAGAAGCCCCAAAACACTGCTGTTGTCAGTGCTGACAAGTTCCTCCCATTGCTCCAGCAGTTATACACCTAAGGGATGAAAGGATTTGTCGCAGAAGGAGGAATCCCGGGCGTCTGTCTTTTGCCACAAAGAATCTGAGCACTTATTTTAGAAGAACTGAGAATATGTAAGGCATTAAGAAGGGGAGACTGTTCTGGTACTTCCCATTCCCTCCACTCTATCTTGACAAATGTGGACTGAGGCAGATAGAAGATTACAAGGATGTAAGTTCAAGAAAGCTCCAGATGTACTTGAATCCTCCCTACACAGAGGTCAAGTGACTTCTCCAAGGCCATACTAGAAATCCAGAAAAGCCAAAGTTCTTCTCACTCCCAATCTCAGTCACGATGAGTGTAAAAAGCACACTGTTGCCGAATGTTTTTCTCTTTGAGAAGTTCTTGTATTGCTTAAAAATACTTCATTTTTCTTCTGCAATTAACACAACATGAAAGTCAGTGAAATACAAGCTTCAAATATCCATTCACCTGTGCAAAAGTAGACTATATCAGCAACTACTTTGTGTTTTATGGTTCAAGATCAAAAATATGGGGTGGTGTAGAACATTCAATACCTACGAGAAATTATGCCACTTGTCCACACCATTTACATATGTCACTTGAATTTTAATTGTGTGATTTGTCTTCAAAAAAACAGTTGTGCAAGTAATTATTCAGTGAAAAAATGTGTTTAGGCCAATTAAGTCTTCTTCCTGAGTTTAGTAGATATTGGATCAGGACCAAGACCCATGTGGCAATACTTTGTACCTCATGATACAGTATTTACTGCATATTACAAGTTTGTTTGTTATTGTAATTGCTTGGCCACCTGACCTGATTGGTAAATATATAAACAAGGATGTGAAGTAGCAAATTATGCAAATGCAACAAGAAAGAATGCTCTGGGCAAATATGGGTACAGAAACTCTGAGTTTGCTATGTACACAGCATGATGCACTTCACTTAGTCAAGTATTTTAATGTATCACAAAGAGTTCCTTGAACAGGCTTTTGCATCATGCAACATACTCTATTTTATCTATTTTATCATCAAAAGGCATCTGACTATATTTTGCAAAAGCAACCTTGCATTTTAGCACAAATAAAATATTTTCTATTGACTTTGGGAAAAAAAACCCAAACCCAAACTAGTATACAATTAACAAAAAAAGCATGTCTGAGCAAAGGGTGAGTGCTGGAAGGGTGGAGTTTCACTTGGAGATGGACAGGTTTTTACACCTCAGTTTCTCCATTCTTTGAACTGGAGGAGTGAGAATGATTCACTACTTCCTAACAGTGTGAAAATTTGTTTGTTTATGGTTTCAACAACTGTGAGCTATTCAACTGGGCTCTCTAACTCTCCCAGGGACCAGAGAAGGGGCGTGTGATGAGAGAAGGGCATGTAGATACACTCTAGTTTTGCTTGGGCTGCCAAGGCTGTGGCAGAGACTGACCTGTGCCAGGCCCCTGGGGCACCATGCTGTGTGACAGTCATCTTGTTCACTTCCAGCCCCTCTCAATGGCTGCATCCCCAGAGACACTGGTCAGAAGTAGCTCTGTGCTCTCCTGTGGGATTCTTTAATCTTTTAATCAGATGTAGCACACAAAACTAGCAAATCTCTACCTCAGGTTCTTGCTTTATACCTGATTCTGCTCTTCCCTGATCCTCATCCTTTTCTGGTTTATTGCTCCAGGGCTCCAATGAGCTTTGCCTGAAGTCCCAAAAGGTGCTGAATTTACTCATTTCTCCTTGGCAGATCATAGCCCAACAGCAGCCCATACCTGGAAGAGTAACATTCTCCTCCAGTTATTGGCATGGCAAAGCCAGTGAGGAAAAAAGTACTGCATCTACCTTCTACCATAGGCTTCCCCTGGGGGAAAAGTGGCTTCTTCCCTCCTCTGTGGCTGAACCTGACATCTAGAAGACGTGTAAGGGAGTAAAGAGGGATGTTTCACTCTCTTCCCCATTTGTTTCACAGTATAAGCTGCAGTCTAACTGTTGGACTGAACTGTCTGAAAGAGGACAATACTCTTTTCTGCAGGACTTTAAATAACTGCGAGGTCACTGCTCAAGGCTCTGTACTTCTGGTGTTCCTGTGAGCTTCTGCCCCATCAAATGACTACCCATCAGCTGACTGATGGCAACTGCAGCATGCATAGTCTCAGTCCTTCCACTACTATGGATCAGAGAGCATGCAGCTGTTTGATACCACCTGAGGATTTAGTGTATCATTTTTGGTTTTGCTCCGTTCACACACTTAGCAATAGTCAATGCAGTAGTACCACAATTTACTCAGCTACATGAGGACAGAGATTTGTGAGGCAGAGGATTAAAGCTGGGGCTTTATGAGCCCCATATGTATCTCATACATATGAAGTATGAGACAGTGAAGGGACTTGGTGGAGAAAAGGTTGGATCTCTGCTGGGAAAGTTGGGGAGTGAAAGAAAGAAAAAGGTTGGGCATGTGAAGCTGGGGTCTTGATCTGAGGACATGGAGATGTGCAGTAACAGGATGAGGGAGGCAGTGTATGTGGTTTTGAGTTTTTCACTCTAAGAATCATGTGGCAGAACAGCTGTGACAGCACAGACGTAGGTTTATAAATTGGAAAAAAGGCTGAGTGGTGGGGTGAATGGCAAGTGGCAGGCATCTGCTTGAAGAGGAGGCTTTGGTGGTCCTATGACAGTGAGGGAACAAAACCCCCAGCTTTTCCACAATAATTTCTGTTTCTAACTCAATACCTTGCCTGGGACATACATTGTCTAAAGCCATCCTTGGAATCTTTCCACATTTGGGTAACACTACTATTTCATCTAGGCTACTGGAAAATAATTTTAATAATCCTGATCTCACAAAGATCAATGACAAGCCTGATTTTGAAAGAAGCAGTTTCAACAGACCTGGGCCTGAATAAAGTTGTCTGAAGGCAAACAAAATCTTAATCATGCAAAGAAGACAGATGCAATATTCACCGCTGGCTCTGTTCCTTGCTGCCTGTAAGCTCTGTGACTAGAGAAAGCCTTTAGAAGTATCACACAGGGATAGGGCCAAAATAAACGGGTGCAGACACAGAATCACTTTTTTACAGTTGCTGAGTTTAGGTTATGCTTATTTTATCTGACAGCAAACACGAGTGAAAAAAATAAGCCACTTATAAGTGACATGAGGCAACATTATATCTGAGTAATGACTTGACTGAGTCTGCCACCACAGTAATAAGCAAAAGGCAGCAGGAAAGCAGTGCCATAGCCTGGATGTAGATAATTCTTGCCTGTGTATTTGAGCATCAACATCATGGAACAGCCTGAGACCACAGGAGCTTTCTTAATGAAACAGAAGACAACACACAGTAAGCACACTGTCCAACAAATATTTTGACAGAGAGCTGCAAAGCTGTAAAGGTAGGTGGATAGATGCATCGAGAGAAAAAGCCTCTGCAGTCGAGATTGACCTCATTCACATAAAACCTGGCTGTTACAATATGAGCTACATGGGTGATAACAAGTAAACAAGGTCAGAATATGTCCCATTGCTGTGTATGGCTCCCCTGTCCATTTCTGGAGCTGAGGGAATATTGCCATCTAGTGCCACACAGAAATCCAGCTGTCCAAACAGAAAAGTGCCATTTAATTCATGTAGGTGATGGTTACAAAGCATACTAAAAACCAGGGACATTATGTGCCAGGGACATCATTTTGGTCAATGTCTTTGCCAAGCTTGTTATTGAAAATGGTACATTTTCTCCTTTAAAAAAATGACATTGTGTTGAGGGAACTAAGTAATAACACTTTGGAGGACATACCCTGTTCACAGTTGTTCAGAGGTCGCCAAAAAAGTGCAAAAGTACTTACATAGTACTTTAGCAAGTAGCAGTCAGAATGATGAGATGCTGTTGAGGATGGGTTTTATCTTACCTACCTTGAATTAACTAAACCACTGACCTGTATATGTTAATGTTATATAGTCACCCTAGGCTTCTTTTGGAAACAAAGAGGCACTACTAGGGCACAACTGGTGTCACCAACTTTAGCCATCGCCTTTAGGATGGGAAGCCCTGTACTTTTGAAACATCTGTTTCTCCACAGTGACAATCTGAAGTTCAGATCCCTCCAACCCCTAGTGCCTGTCTCTCTCTACCATTTTTAACTAGGTAGGCAATAATTTTGATGACCTGTTGGTGGAAAAATAAGTATCACTTTCAGAGTCCTAAACCCCATGATTGTAGTTGTGTGATTCTCATTCGGGTGCAGGGGGGCACATGTACTCACACAAGAGTTCCCACTGACCTCAGTGGAAAAAAGCGCTGGTCTGTAACATACTGCATTCGCTGATAGGCAGGCACACCAGACCATAATATATTTTATATTCACCTCTGTGTGCAACAACATTATGAACTTCCTCACATTGTCTTGCCCAAAAGAGCTCTTAGGGGTGACAGAGCAGTTCAGTTTCCCTCAGTCAAGACCCGGCTGAGCCAGAGATGAGGGGTTTTTTTAATCAGTGCGTATGTTTGAGATACTTTTAACGAAGTCATCAACTCACTTATCTATCCTTCCAAATACGTGCCAGATTATAACAATTTTTAGTCATTGCCCATCTGGAGCAGATTCCAGTGCTTGATCCAGTGGTTGATTTTCAAAAGCAATTTGAAAATCAAAATCAATTAGGCAATCAAATCTTCCAGCTGCAAACAATGTCCAGATTTTCAAGCCAACCATGTGATGTTTATATATGTTGTCTTAAAATTACTTAAATGTCCCACCAGTACCTCTAAGTTAATTGTCATGTTATCGCTTGTGGTTGTGACTTTCCCACTATTTCTACCCACTAACCATGTAAATAAAAGGATTCACAGAGAGAATCAGAATCAATAATGTAAAAGAGTATTAATTTTCAGCCTGAGAAGGGTTAGAATATTTGAGACACCCACCATTCCATTTTCTTTTAAATAGCACGAATCCAAATTAAGCAAGAGGCTGCTAAATTAATTTGTTTATATTTTAAAAATTCATTATTTCACATCATCAAATATAAATTCTTACAGGGGATTTTCTCCTTTTCTACGCTGTTTTTAAATATGCTGCAAAAAATGAGTATCACAGGTTCCCCCAAATGAGGAATTACTTAGGTAATAAAATGTCTCACAACAATAGTAGTGTATAAAGTTACTGATGTCAAACACTGTCAGTAATTTTTAGGGGTATTTTCTTTGCTTTAGAGGGACAGTCACTTAGCAAAGTCCTTACATGTGATATTAGAAAAGAAGTAGCATAAATACACTGTCCTGAGTGTCAATAAATAATGTTGAATTAAAATTCCATCTAAAAAGGAAACTGAAAAGCAAGGACGGTAGATTTATAAATACACTTTAAAGCGCCTAGAAAGGTGACTTTATAAACCCCTCACTCTATCATCTCAGTTCCCCATAACTAAGATTAGCTAAAAAAAATCTAAGCTAACAGCTTCCAGAAATAAATACCAAGAAGCTAGCAGCAAATTCTGGAATTCTCCCATACCTCTTAGTCCATGGGGACACAGACTGACCTTTCAGATGCAACATAAACCCAGCTGATTTCCTCAGGCTTTTGCCTGAGATGAAGGCTAGCTCAGACAGTCTGGGTGTTCCAGGCAGGCAGGAAAGGATTACTAACGTTAGCTCAATATCTTAATTGCTGTGCTTAAGAGGCTGCATACTTGCCTACAGCTGGATCCAGCACAGAGAGAAAGCACTCACTGACTTCACCAGGATCTGGATCAGCCTTTTAGGTTTGAGGGAGCTGGGGATGTGTCAGGATGGACATTTTACCTGCTGGTACAAACTGTCATGACCCACTGACATTTGCATTAGCTGAGCCTTTACCGCAGGACATGTGCAGCTTTATGAAGCTATGACATAAGATAAATTCACAAATTGTTTTCCTGTGCTAAGGAGCTGCAGTGACATGACATGCCAAATCTCTTTAAGAATGAAGAGATGGACACCCCAAAATGTTCACACACCCAGTAGTCCAGTTGGATGGACAATCTTAATGCAAAGAAAGGTAACATCCATGCATGTTTAACAACGGCACCTATGTATCTTTTGTGTTAATTGACACTAATGGCAGACAGTGGGGTTTAGCCATTTTGCTTTACTGATATTTGCAAACCTCTGAGACTGTTTCCTAGCATAAACCATTTTCCTGGACATAGGCATTTTTCTTGACAAAACCAGCCTAAGCTGTACAGTCCACTTAGTTGTTTCATCTCAGCCTGGGGTAGCCCAGGCTAACATGTCCGCACAAATGCTGGTGTTGCCGCACAGGGAACTGAATCTATGAATTGATGCTGGGTAAGAAGTGAGCAAGTGGATGACACAGCCAGGAACAAATAGCCAGGAAACAGGGGGTCTGGGCAACTGCCTGTGGAACCACAGCCTAAAACACTCCATTTGTGTCCAGAGGATGTGGAGTAATGATGATCCAGGCTGTGGGTACACCATAAATGGGTTTTACAGATCCTGAAACCTCTAATGTTGTTCCTGGTTTGTGAATACAGAAATTTAGCTTTTCTTCTGTTTAACAAAAAAAAAAAAAAAAAAAAGCTAAACATTACACTATTAGATTTTTCTGTTGAATTTAATGCTCTGGGAAGTATCAGAGGGGCAGTCACCATGTCCCAGCTAAATGGTTTGTAGCAAATTACTTTATATTCTTAAGCAAAAAGAATTTAATCAAGTGTCAGAAACAAACTACATCTTGACAGATTCACAGGGCTGCTGCTGTTTCAATGAATTTGTTGCCAGATTTGTTTACAAAACTTCTTTTTCAGGGATGGGTGAACTTCCTGGAATTTGCCAATCTTTTGAATAAATATTGTGGAGGATTTGTAAAATGAGAATTAATTAGACTTTTCCTCTGAGAGTAAACCAGGCATTTTCTCAGTGTAAAAAACTGCTTGCAAACAAAGGGAAGTATTTTGGTGACGGGTAGAGAGGCAAGGAAACCTAGGCACTCCCTTTCTTTTCCAAAAAAAATCTGGGATATAAGAACTATGACTAATACAGGAACTGTAATTTATACATTAGACTTGATGTATAACTTTTTAACCTTCTTTACAGTTCTGAACTGAGCTCAATACATTTGACTTCAGCTTTCAAATTCCTCAGTTTTTTTATTTTTCTATGAGTCTTTTTGCTTTGGCCGCTTCTGTACAATAGGTGGCAGATACGTTCATTTCTGGATGTGGGGCTTTTTGATATTGACTCCTGTATATGACTTGTGTTTCTGTAACGAAGGCCTCTGAGTGTTAGTTTGGACAGGGGGTATCACCATCTCAGACAAAGAAATAAGCTTACTGTCATCATCCTTTCATTCTGCTGGGATATCTGAAAAGGACCAGATAATGAAATGCTCATCCTAGCCAGGGAGAAACAAGTATTTGTATTCCACCTTTTCCCTCACTGCAGGTTGTTTCTTTTGGTGGGATTTTCAGGGGAGTAGATGTTATTTTTTTAAGCGATCATGAGGAAAATATTCTTCATTCATGAAAAAGCAACCCTTCTGCTCTTTCATGTATAAAGTCAAGAAACAGTCACTAAAGATCTCATCTATTACAATGATTTTGCTGTGGCTCCATTGGAGAGGAATTTCAAAGATGGTAACTGTTCTAATAGAGACAAACAATCCTCTCATTTAAACTAAAAAGAAATTTTTTTTTTTGGTCAAATGCCACTAACATGAGAAATTAGTCTTTGACAAAAGTCTTCACTGCCACTTCACATTTGGAAGATATTGTTTCTGACAAAGCCAGTGGCAGACATCCGTCTGGCAACAGAAGTCTGCCAATGGCAGCAACAACTTGAGGTACACCAACATCACTGTCCAGGTGAACTAAGCACATGGGTTGTTGGCAGTTACCACAGATAAGTTACAAAAGAGTTCACAGACTTCACAGAAGACACAGGATTTTAAAAGCATGTGGCATTCAGGCAAACATCTTTGATTCTTTAGGTATCAGATCAGGAATATTGATTCTTCCCAGTTACCTTTCCCTAAAAAATTTCCAGCTTTTGAAGTTATCATGACTAGTCTTGAGGTTTGATCAGTCAGAGTTACCAGACACTGCTGCTGTCCTAACTAAATTAAACTCCATTGGGTCCACCCTTCCAAAGCCTTGCTGGGTGCTTTTAAGCAGTGTTTCCCATGGTCATATGCATGAAGCTGTATGTTGGCAGGATGGATAAGCATCTCCGTTTTAAAGACAGCCTCAAGCTTTTGCTTAAAGAGGCTAACACTGCCACTAACAACTAGGAAATCCTGGCAGATAGTCCACATGAATATCTCCTTCTATATTTGCACAATGTCAAGCACACTATCAGCACTGAATAAATAATAATCATAGAAACCTGGAGTCAGCCAGAAAATAGCTGTGAATGAGACATTCATATTTCAAAACTTGAAACTGCAAAATTATCTTGTTATGATTCTAGGAAAACTGTTCTTTTCCTTTTCACTGTTGTTTTCTTTTCCTAAAGGAGAAGAAATGCTACCCCAAAAAAAAGGTTCTTTGTCCTGTATTACAGAATTACACATCTGAAGTGTCCTTAATAGATAAAGGAGCTTCAAGGAGCATAACAAAGAACAGTCCTGATTTTAAATTGATAGAATCCATTTCTAACTGGGAAAAAAAAATTAGGAATGGAATGCAAATGTATTATATGGGAGAAAGAGGGAGAGCAGCTGAAAAAGGGTTTTACCCGATAATCTTGCTCTTGATAATGTCTGGACAAAGTCAACTTTTTTCTAAATATGATTGAAACTCCATGTTAAAAGAGATTTATATGAGTCATAAATCTTTGAAACACTGAGCAATATTCATAGGGAATTCAGTGTCCAGCTCTATAAAAATAATAATATTAAAGGGCAAATCCCTTTGGTAAAACAAGTTGAATTTGGTAACTTATTTAGTTCAGACACTTGACAAACATTTAGGGTTGCACTTTCTTCACAAAAGAATCAATTATGTCACCTTTTCTGTTGAGGTGTAGGGCTCCTGTAGCATACTAAGGGTATTTCAAGACTGTATTTTTATGGTTACAGATAAGAAGAAACAGATTCTTAAGGTACATTGAAATCTGCTTTTATAATTGCTGCCAGGGATACATGTACAAACATTTTTTTCATGTATTGGTCATATTTAATGGAAATATAAAAAGATGTGAGGAATGCCTCAGTATAATCAAATTGTAATTAAGTTAGTCCAGAAGTATTTGTCAAAAGATATAATGGCAAGGATTATAAAGGAGAAGACTAAACTGAAAACAGAATGCCAAAAATCACCATCTGCTGATATGATGGAGTATCATGCTCAAAGCTGTTAAGGTGTTACTAGAGCTGTTGTATGTTACAACATTAAACAGTTAATTGGAGTTCATGGATTTTAAGTAAAAGGACTGGGGACTGTTTTTTACCATAGCAACCACAAAAAAGAAATCTCTTAAAGCATGTATGCAATGTGCACCAACAAAAAAGCAAAGAAAATAAACATATTTGGCATTCAGCATTTAAACTACAATTATTTGGAGGAATTCCTCTTTCCAAATTTACATTCAGAGTATCCTGGAGAGAATAAGACATTCATTCCAAAATTACCAAAAGTCTTTCCAAAGGGACAAGAAGATGTATTAAATTCTGTACCTTATCTCACTAACAACTGTTAAGATGACTCCTGCTGCTTAGGTAAACAGAGTAGGGAAGTGAATGGGTAGAAAAGAAAGGAAAACTTCTATCATCTCACTGATGTGTGGCCACTTGTGCTGCAGGCAGGGTGTGGGTATAAACGAATCAGTCAAGATCACATGTGTACCTATTGTAAACTGTTGTTTACCTTTTGCCACTCCAACCATTTCTGTTGTGTGCTGAGGTTAGCCTATATGTGCTCTTTTAGCATGAGAAGCAAGTTACGGTGACATTTCTGATTGTTTAATCCCAGGTCAGTTCAAGTTAGAGAGAAGGACAGGAAAAAAAGGAAAGTAAAAGACAACAGTGACATCATCATCATCACCATTCCTTAAATATTAACACATGACATTTTGATACCAATGGAACTTATTATCCATGCTCGCTTTTGAAACAAATTGCTGATGAGTTCAACCATCTTTCCAGCATAGTTCAGTTTTGATGGAATAGTTATTTTGATGTATGATTCTTCTGAAGCCTTTGCAAAGGCTGGATAGCTGTAGGGGCAGCAGATCAGAGAGGCAGCCCAGCAAATTACCTGAAGCAGTGATCTAAAAGGTGAGACTGGCAGGTGAAGAGCAAGAAGGAGCAAGAAAGATGGAAGTCCTGCTGATTGTTTTACCCAGAGATACACTGAGGGCAGCAGACAACAGGAAAGATTGTATTTCATCAGCCCCAAACTAACTAAAGATTTGAGTAAGGAAATGTTCCTAGAACATCTATTTTAACTGGTGAAAACAATTGCATCTGTGGTATCTGCCAACTCTCATAATTATCTGCTGTTGTTTTAAACGTGTGTATGGGAAATTTTGCAAAATCTAGGACCAACAATCCCATGGCTGACACAGCATGCTCTTAGACTCTTACACCACAAATGCAGCACGAGAACAGAACAGAACAGTTGGCTGCATTGAGATTCAGATTGACTGAGGGGATTCTGTAGGCTGATGTAAAAATTTCCACAGGCAAAGATATTAAACCCTGCATAAATGGAAGAATTCACCCACATGAGCACTTTCAGGACCTAGAAATGGCCTTCAAGTTTTCCCCCTGCAAACACAGAATACACATGTTCGTGGTTCCATGCACCCGTAAGTTCTCCAAACAAGACCATTTCTAACCCCTCCAATGTAGACTCATCTCTCTATTTCAAGGAATTTGTACTGTACTGCTATTAAATGTTGCAAGGGACAGGTGTTAGGTCTTTTCACCACCTTAACTCACTGTTTCCATACAGCCTCTGACTTCATATCTGTATTTGTTTATAACAGCATGACATAAGTTCTGATCCATTGGTTAAGAACAATTTTAGAAATATTTAAAAGTGCCCAATTCTACTGTGACACAAACACAAATTCCATAAAATGCCACTGTTTATGCTACTAATACATTTGACTTGGCTGTATTGATTATGATCATTATGATGGTGGGTGAGGGCACAGAAAAAAGGCTCCACTATTCTTGTAAACGGAAGAGTAGACACCTCTTGCCAGCCAAAATATATTTAGACAGATAATCTTCCTTGAGATTTTTCAGTCTGCTGTACATAAAGTATACTGATTTTGGTAGCTTTCCAAAAGATAAACTATACAGTCCACTACACATAAAGTATTCTGATTTTTTTGTGGCTTTTTTTCACAGGCTACAATCGTAACGGTATTTTGAAGTCACTAATAGATGCAATGGCCAGAGAAAAATAACATTCTTAGCACAGAAGGAAAAACAAGCACTGTCTTATCAGATTATTATGGTCCTTGAACGTAAATATGAATACAATTAAAAATGTAATAGCTCAGATTTATTATATGCAGAATAAGACTCCAATTCCACACAAGGAGGAAGAGGAGTTTGTGTTTAGTAAATGGTTTGAATTTAAATATGTTTAATTGATCTATTATTATTGTATATTTTTCAGCAGAATTAAACACAGACAGAGAAAATTCACAGATGCCCACTGTCTCGTAAAGGAAAAACATTTTTTTTTTATCTGTCAATTACAAGATTTGGAAAACAACAGAAAGTTCTGGCTATAATCTTGCATCAAACAGGTATCTGAACTACAAAATACTCAAATGCTGATTTTATAATGATTTTTAGTGTAGTTTTTTTTCTCCTAAACCAGTATTTCTCACTTTCATTGGTCTTCCAACTTTTGCATATATCAAATGTCACATGCTGATTATCTACAAAACCAGACAATTCAACACACAGAGCTGCATCACTGGAGGTTATTAGCCAGTTAAAATATTTGATGGCCTTAGACATACAAAGATTTTCTTAATCTAAACCTGCAAAGTTGCAATCTTAGCTCCTAGGCATTTCAGAAGTGTGCACCCTTTACAGGCAACATGGGATATTTTTAATAAAGTCTCAACTTTTACTTTGTCTTCTTGACTAGCTATGTTTTTCCTTCTAACCCCAGAGAATCATTAGTACTTTGTGCTTATACTTTGTCTGCTTGAAGGAAATAGTGCCTTAGGAACACTCATCAAACTACAGGTTTCCAATAAATAGACTATCAAAGGACAACATATTTATATCATTAAGAGGAGGATTTAATTCAAAAATTCATTAGATCTGTAAGACTGTACCTGAGGCCTATCCAGATCTGTTCTTTGCAGCCATGTTGCCTTTGTAAAATGTCTGGTGAAGTCTGATGACAGAAGTGCAAGGTAGCCTGTGAGACGTTTTGAAGGATGGCAGTATCAAAACATCTGTGAAACCTCCTATTGCATGTAAGCCAATGCTTAAATATCAAGCAGATTTTTTACTTCAGGTGCCATTAACTGTCAGGCACGTCGCTCACTATACCCAAATTCCTGCTAAGGCCTTGGAGATCCATTTGGGCTGAGTACAGAATTTGCAGTGCTTATCAGCATATACTATCTTTGACTCTTCCAGGTTGGGATGGGGATCTTCTCAGGACAAAGCTCCTCACAAACTTAGCATGGCAATGTGAGGAGCTACAAGAGACTTCTCTGTACAATAGATGAGACACAATTGATTTCTGGCACTCCACTTCCAGCCTCAGCCAGAAATACAAGACGAACAGGCTTGCTTTCTTCTGTGATTTCAACATGTCTGCTTCCTGTACAAGCTGGAAAGAGGACATACCATAACAACTGTCAAAACATTTCAGGACCTCAAGCAACGTGTGATTGGAGCCAGCTTCTGGAAGCAGTAAGTGCTTGGGGAGCTGTGCAAGCGGGCTGAGCCCTCACTGTCGACTTGCCTCGCTATCTGGCTATCGACGGATTTAGGGCCCAAACGTGACCTCCACCAAAGGCATCACTGCGACCTCTTGTCTGGGCAGCCCCAAACTTCCAGAGCCAGGCTGAAGTAAAATTCAACTGTCTCCCAAATGCCAAGGCGCAGTCCACCCAGGCTGAAATCTTTATTTTGCTATTCTGGCAGCCCTTGGAGTGCCTCCCCTCAGCCTACTCACACACACCGCTTGGCCCTGTCAGGAATGAGCCTCCATTTACAGTGGGAGTCAGTGAGCCCTTGGGACGGGGGAAGCCTGTGCGACAGCACTTACAGAAAATGGCGGGAGGGGAGGCAGGCCCCTGCGCTGAGCGAAAGGGGCCTCCAGCCAGGGCTGGGGGAAGGCTGGGAAGGACTGCTGGCTGCCCAGGGAGAGGCAGACGAGAACTGGCTGCTGAAAGAAGAGGAGAAGGAAAGAGAGCTTTCCCCCAGACAGGTGAGGAAATGTTTAAAAAAGGAGAAGAGGGCAACTCCAAATGGCTTTGTGAGGAGAGAGGCAGCCCACCGGTGGGAGGTGGAGACATGACTCCACTGAGGGAGGCAGGGGAGAGGAGAGGCTCCTAACTGCAAAGCAGGGGACAAAAAGCAAAGGAAGGCATATTAAAGACACGGTAGCGTTTGGTGAGGCAGCTGGGCCCAAGTGTGAGCATGGTGGGTGAGAGGCTGGGAGCAAAAAACAGGCCCCAAGATGGTGCTTCAGCAGAGAAACCTGATGGGAGATGAAAACCCACTCTGCAGTGTTAGGGTAAAAGTGACAGACAGAAGCAAACAAAATTTAGAAAAGTGAAGCGTCTGGAATAAAGAGGGATACAAACAGGAGAAACATGGCATCTACACTGAGAAGCAACAGAATCAAATTGACTGCGATGCAGTAAGGGAGATGCAGAAAGTTGCTGTTGTGTGCTGCCAACACACACAGACGTGGCTGGTGAATGGCAAGTTATAATATGCATTATTCAGCAGGGCAAACTTAATTTTTAATGAAAGAATATTTCTATGTCTACCTCATGAGAAATGTTTTAAGATCTTTGGGGAGCCATATTTTGTGTTTTTTGTTATTCACACGGGCATTGTGAGAGAACAAAGCTTACGAAAGTAGCATGCTGTTTGAATGCAGACTTGATACTGAGGTGAGGGTAACTCCATCCCCCAGTGTTCTTTATCTCTAAATCTACAGAACTTTGCCATATCTTTAAAAAATGCAGGGAATTCCTACAACTTTCTTCGTTTCTGTCCCAAGTGGACAGTTAAGAGCCTTCCTCTAGACTCTGGATATGGCCTTCAAAGATATTATCGTTGCTGTTATTTACCAAGAAACTGTTTCAAATAAAACAGATACAATTTAGTAAGTAAAATACAAGTGATTCACTGCACCAGTTCTAGACATGCTTAATAATTTTAAGGAGCAGTAAGAAACATGCCCTGAGGATGTTTTAAAACAATTCCCCTGTTATCTTTCCTGAATACCTGTCAATACAGGGAAACTGAATTTTAGCCTGTCAAGCACTCTGACCTGTCATTCATGTCTCACATCTTCCCAAATAGCCATACTGTTAAGAATCTACCCCTCAGTGTTCTGCAGTGAATACACTCCCCCAACTTGGTCTAATCCTCAGCTCCTTGCCCTAAGTCCACCTGATGAAGTGTTACACCAGGGACCTTGGGTAGTGTGTTTTAAGAAGTTCCAAGTTTGAGATCCATGTTTCATAAGGGTTCATACCATAGCGCTGAGACTGGATGTTCAAGTGTTTGGTGGAAGTCAGGACATGGGGAATGTTCTCGAGGGAGAGAAAGTATTGGAAAGGAAGATGGGTCTGAAGTGAACTCTCAGCCACTCCTAGATGAAACCTGAAACTGTTGCATAAAATAATGAAACTGCTTTGTTTCTTACAAGCTATTAGTAAGTCCTCACATCCAGTGAAGATGCATGTCTGCACTGTACAAAGCAGTCCTATGATACATTGATACTTGGCGTTACTAGCTTTGGTATCATAAAACACTCCAGCTATGGTAATACAGTACATAAGATAAATTATCCTCTTGAAAAGCAGGATAAATTATCTGCAGTACAGTGCTATGTTAATGCATTTAGACTACAACCAATACTTGAGCAAAATTGTTTAGAACAAGCTTTTAGACACTGGAATCAAAGGATGTGCAATTTATTTTTTCACAGTGCTTGCATAACTGTCTTGGGTTTGAAATGTGTAGTAACTGTTGATTTTCACCTCTAGTTCACGGCCTTTTTTTGGTAGCATTTTTACTTGAAACTTTCCAGAGTTTACTGTAATACGTTATCTTATTGTGCATTTTCTGTTCATAGATCTGTGCAATATACCGTTTAGTTACACTTTAGATTTCCCTTTTCATCTGATTAGTGCTGCTGTAGTGTTTGGAGCATTGTTTTGTTTTGTGTGAAGCAATTTGCAACACTTGTTTGAGAAATATGTTTTTGTTAGGATACAAGAGTATCTCACTTAGAATTTCTTTTTCAGTTCTCCATTTTTCTAACTGTTTCTGTTTTGAGTGCTGGCTTCTTTGGCTAAGATGGAACCAAAAGCTTAATTTAGATTTTTTTTCTTGTGCTGTTTCAGAGGACATTAAAATAGATTTCTCTACTATGAGTGTCTATTTAATACAGTTTTCTAGCTCAAGATTTCTATGATGGCATCCACATGGTGTTCGAGACACCTTCTGAAAATACAAAGAGCTTAGAAATAGTACAGAGACTGAACTTCTGGCTAGAGTGGCTCTGGGGAGACTGACTCATAGTGGCTTTTACATTTGGCTTGTTAAGTGCTGACTTCTTTTAATGGCCATCCTGTACGCATCTTTTTTGCAGAAACCTAGATAGGGGGAAGAGGGTTAACTATCTGGTTTGTTTAATGAATTTACCTGTTGACAACAATCACATAGCAGACAAGAATGCTACACTACATTAAAGTATTATTTTTTTTTTAAATCAGTTTTGCCAGAGAAAGGCAGGACTATCTATCTGGTGGGTTTTGCACCTTCCCGATATAAATGCCTCTGGCATCTTTTCCTCTGAAGTGCTGTTGTAGTATTAAATAGTAACTTGATTTATCCACTGTGGAAAGAGAGAGTACAGATAGTTAATCTACAGGCTAAAATTAGCAAGAGTGTAAAAATCCACTATAAAAATAATTTGCACACAAGTCAACATATAAATTAGTTTTACACTCCTCAAAATCCTGGAGGAGGTTTGATGCTTTTGCACTTGTGTTACTGACAGCCAGCTAGTTTGCTGGTGATTTTCACATGCAAACTCCATTGGTGACTATCTTTAAGAAAGTCTTGTGATTCATTTACGGTTCCATTCCCACCAAACTAGATACCTGGGTTCATAAAACTGTCTGCTATGTAATAATTTCTACTATGTAAGATAAAACCACTATTGTGGTAAATCCATTGCAAAATAGGATCCTGAGAAGTACTAATGAATCTCTTGCCAAACTGCTTAAACAATAATGACTTTGTCACAAAAATATCATATGTTTATAATCTTGTTATAATAGTGAAGCCTTATACAGCTGGGGTTTTTTAATACTTTTGTAGCCCATTAAAAGCCATCTGGTGCACGTACTGCCAGGTGTACATGATTTAAAGCAGAGGGTCACAAATTTTTGTTGTTGTTATTGTGACTACAATACATGCATCTTCAGCAAAGTCATGTTTTCTCAGCATATGACAGCGGAGTTGATATGGAATCATGTCATTATTTCTACATGGTGACTACATACAATGTTCCTGATAGCCACATGTGAGAACTGCTAGTTTAGTTTGTTATCTTTTAACATTTAGATCCTGAAAATCATATAAAAGTTGGATGAATCTCCACATAAGCCAGAGATTGATACACAGGTTTGGACCTCTTCTAAATGTCATAACTTTTCCTGTGCTTTTATAAAGCCCAACTCTTTAACTATAATCCTAGTAAGTAGATATAGGACCATATGATTTTTATCTCCTGGTTACTTGGTGGAAAGCTTGCATTTGGAAATCATCTTACTAAAAGACCTGTGATATATGGATTAAAAAGATTAGAGTTCAGGTTTCATCTGTATTTTGCTGCTTATTAATTAAAGGTCTTAATTTGCTTATAGTTTACTTTTTTAATTCCATGTTACGATTGGACCACTGTAGTATTTAGAAGATGCAACTAAGATCAAGGCTGCATTATACTGAATTCTGAAAAAACACATAGTAACAGGAAGCCTCTACTTGGCAGTTGAAATAAAACAAGATCCATAGGGACTGCGGAGGGAAAGAAGTACCTTTTCTGACTGACTTAATTATTTTTCGATAGCAAAGTGACTTGTTCAAGGTCATAGAAGAATTAAATTTTTGTATTGGTGAGCAGGTGCAAAAGAAACAGAGAATGTTTAATCTGCACTTTCATGTGCAGTTCTTTTGCTCATTTCCTATGGAAGTAATTCTTCTGTGATCATGTTTGTGCCTTTCCCTCCCTTTTTTCCTCTCCACCCATAACTTTCGGATCCATTGATTAATAAAAACAGATTTGAAAGAGGAGCAAAAGTCTTAAATAGAACTGTCTTCCTACAAACTTTGTGAAAGCAGATGCCAGGAAAAAGGAAGAAGAAACCATCTGAATGCCCTTGCTATGGTAAAGCTGCAGCCTGAGTTCACAATCACAACAGAGAACTACGGATATTCCCAACCATGGGAAAAAAGTTCTATAATGTCAGATCAGCTCTCTTTGTATTTTGCTACAGGGCTGTAGAGCATAACACAGTTGTCCATGCTCCATACACTAGTTTGATTTGGTTCCAGTCCGGAGTGAAATAAGTAGTGCTCTTGGGGAAAAGCCCTAGCGCAGAATGGAGGCTACTTTTGTGCAGCTTCAGGACTTGCACCCTACAAACCAATGGACACAAACTGATCTATAGTTTCCTCAGGGATGGGGTTCATTCCTTGGTACAGATCATAGAGGTAGCATAGACATAATCAAAGCAGAACTTGCACTTTTGAAACAAAAGATGCTGATCGTTAGGAAGCTGGGCAAATCTGTTCTGAAGACTGTGGAACCATTTGTTTAATGATAATGTTGTTCTTGAATACATATGGCTGGGAGGAGGAAGAATTCCTTTGGGAGGGCTTTGGAAACCTTTCTCTTGAACTGTAAGTCACTGGATTGTTTCTTTTTAGGAAGGAATTGGTACATCTTGCATCTTTGATTTAATGCTAATTTTCCTTCATATGGTCTGTTTCTGTTAGAGCCTAGACTGTAGTTCTGCAGTGTGTCATGGTAAGCAGCATGTAGATTAGTGCCATGTGTTAAAGTTGGAAAGTTTCTTCACTTTTTTTGCTTGGTTTGTGGCTGCTTGTATTAAATAGTTTCCCCCTCCCCCTCCTGTTTTTTCTCAGTTGTGTGGTTAGGAATTGCTTTATTGCTTGTGTATCCTGTGGCAGTGTTTAATATTAGATGCTTGGCCATACGTACTTCCCTGAAATCTTACGTTGGTTTTCATTGATGGGGATTTCCTGGGTGCTCACATGACTTGCTTTTGTACCTTCTCTCCAGATACATGTCTTGGGTAATCACAGAAGTGTTATGACATAAGCTGTGCAGTGTAACTTCTTTAATTATGAGACTGTTTGTCTGCTGTAAAGACTTTTGTTCAACTATCCTGCAGTGAATTTGAGCAGAAGTGCCAAACATGGTTGACTATTAAGTTCATGTCATTTATCATTCCTTCTAAGGAATTCCATCTTGCTATTCCTAACCAAAGAGTTTTATGTGTAGTGAGCAGAGTTTTCATCCTCAACATAAGCACTTTATGTCTATTTTTTATTTTTTCTTCCTCACCGATGATTATGTCTCCTTGTAATTAAAAACATCAATCATATCAATTCCCAGCTGAATTTTGCTAGACTAAGTCAAGCTCTTCTCGTATGATAGACTCTTAATTCCTTTGATCATTCTGATAACCCTTTCCACACTTTTTTGTAGGAAGATTAAACTGGTGGCTAGAACTGTACTTAATATTCCAGGATAGGTCTTGCCTGGGCTGCATATTATACCACGACTAACCTTTCTGCTTCTGGAAATTCCCTGTGTAAAGTATCTAAGGTCACGCATCTTATGGCTGCTTCACACTGGTTGCTAATAAGCCTGCTGCCATTGACTGGTTCTCTTTTCAGGCATACTTTGGTGAGCTTTCTGCCTCTCTCTTTTAATTGCGCTCCTGTAGTTTCTTGTAGCTAATGTTACACAACTGGAGACACTCTGGCCAGGCCATAGGGTATGACAGCTTTTAGGCTTGCCTCTGGGTATTACAGATAGGACTTGTATATTCCAGCTACTTTTTGAAAGAGGTGGAGTGTGAATGCTGTCTGTATTTAATACTGCATCCGTTGACAGGATATATAAAGCAAAGAGTTTGTCCTTTGCCCCAGATGTTTATACATTTTAGCACTGCAAAGAGCCCAGTTCTAATGAAACTGTAAGAAGTTTACTTAAATTGATTGTAGACTGTACTACCACGTACCTTTCTGCAGGCAGCAGTGCTGACTTCAGCAACTCCTGTCCTGCCCTTCTGACCACTGCTCCAACCCTTGAGGGAGCCCTAAATGCTGTTCTTTTTTCCTGAGTCTAGATTAATTCCATGCTCTGCTTCAGTGTTGTCCCACCACGGTTTGAACCAGCGAAAAGTGAATGGTGACAAAGGGCCTTAAATGAGAGGCTGGGAAGAGAGGTAGGACGGGGAAGGGACCATATACAGTCCACACCACCACTCTGAGAAGTGTCTGTTGAACCACAAACTTCAATATCAGTACTCCTGCTGGGGCTGTACAGCTGTCTGAAAGATGCTGCATGTGGAGTCAGTGAGGCTGCTTAAATGAAACCAGGTCCTTCACCAGTAAGTGGTGTTTATGTTTGGCTTGATAGGTGTGAGCTGGAGCAATGTGCTTATGCCCTAACTCCTTAGCCAAATTAGGTATATTGAGTACAGAAATCTTCACGGTAGTGTTATCTTCTATTCTTATCTCAATAAATAAGCCAGAAATGACACAGTCCTAAAATTAAATTAGAAGCATGTACATCCCATAGGTTATGTATTGCGAGATGGAAACCTTGGCATTATTGGAGAGGCGCGGGACCTGTGAGTTCAGAGCTGCTGTACTGCAGCCTAAAACATCAAAACAAGAGAAAACCCATTTGCAAACAGACGCAGCCCGTACTCACACACAGATTAGGTAGTATTTGGACAACAAAATGGCTGTGGTTGTGGTTATAGGTGATCCACAGGAGCGCAGCTGGAAGGGGTCGGGAGGAGGGGGAGCCCCTCCACCGCAGTCCGGGGCCGTTTCCGGGCCGCGGGTGCCGTGCCGCAATTACCGAAAGCGCGTCCCAGGGACTTACTGCGGGGCGCTGCGAGACGCGGGGCACACAACCCCCGGGCGCGCAACCCAGCGGCTGCCTTCCCGGCGAGGCTCTTCGGCCGCCGGCCCCGCTCCGCTCCGCTCCGCTCCAGGGGGCGGCGGCGGCGGCTCCGCCGGGCCCGGCCGGCCCGGGTGGCGACAATGCGCGGGGACGCGGAGCGCGGCGCGCAGCCGGCGCGGGGCCGGCGCCCCCCTCGGGGCGGGCGGCAGGCCCGGCTGCCGGCGGCGTCGCGGGGCGCGGCGCGCAGGCGCGGGGGGCGCGGGCATGCGCGCTGGGCGGCGGGGAGCCCGATCTGATAGGGAGCAGGGGCTGACACTACCCCCGTGTGGGCGGCGGAACGTCCCGAGGATGACGTGCGGCGTTCTCGAATCCCGTGTCTCGCTCGCTCGCTCGCCGCCGCCGCCGCCGAAGGAAACGGGAAAAGCAACAAGGAGGCAGGAGCAGGCGCGGCGCCATGGCGGCCCTGGAGCGGCCCGTGCCCAGTCCCGAGGCGTTCCTGGGCCAGCCCTGGGCCGCCTGGGTGCGGGAGGCCGCCCCCCCGCACGCGCACGGCGCCGCCCCCCCGCACAGTAAGGGCAGGGACCGGCCCGCGGCTCGGCACGCCGCTCCCCTCCCCCGGAGCGCACGCACGGCGGCGGGGCCAGGGGCCGGGGGCCCGGCCGGGCCGCCCCCCCTCCCCCCCTCCCCGGGGCCGCGCCGCGCGGCGGGAGGTGCCGCCCCCCCGGGCGCTCAGCTGACGCGCCGAGCCCCCGGTGCCATGTGTGCGGGAGGCGCTGGCGCACGCCGCGCCGTGCTGTGCCGTGCCGCTGCCCCGCGGCGCGGGCTCCGCCGCTGGGCCGGCGCCGCGGTGGGGGAAGGGGGCGAGGGGGAGGATGCGCGGAGGGGCCGGAGGATGCTGCGGGGGGGGCCGGAGGGTGCTGCCGCGGGGGGCCCGGCGGTTCCGCTCCCTGGCAGATGCTCCGACCATTGTGCTTTTGCTGTTGCAAATAGAAACACTGCTCACCTCCTCACCTCTCCTCCTCCCCCCGCCAAACAATAAATGCACACCTCTGGGCCCTCGGCGCTTCCTGACTCTGCTTCTCTTCTGCAGGTGTAGATCTAGAAGAGACTGGAAAGGAGGGTGGAAAAAGCAGGGAGGTTATGAGGCTTAATAAAGAAGGTAAGTGGATAGTGCTGGCACACCTCTCTACCTGTCTGTCTCTTGGTGGCTGTGGATGACTGTGGTTTGGCCTTGACAGGGTAGCCTAATAGCCTATGGATCTCTCTGCCGTGAAGAATGTTTCAGGGTTGGATACACACAGATGACTGTCACTGTGTCAACTTCTTTTGAAGTATGGGTATAACAGGTGTATGCGTGCGACTGACAGACGTGGTAAAAGATAAGGCAATTTTAAGTCAAAAGACAACTACACATCAGTGGCCATATTGGATTTTTTTTGAGAAACCTGCCCCTTGGTGCAATGTTTCACATGCTTCTGTGTGAAGATAAGCATATAAACCTGTGCATCAACTTTAAATGTTTTATTATCGTTAGTGACTAGAGTGAAAAACATTTTCATTCACAGAGAGAAGCGGTCTGTTGCAATCTTTGAGTTCATTCAGTTTAGCTCAAGTCGCATTTTGTTCTTTCATTCTCACTGCTGAGTGTGACTTACAGTCAACTGAGTGAGTAACGTCTAATATTATCTTACGTTAGGCCAAGCCATGCATATTGTGCAAAACCAAATACAATAGGTCATTTGGGCCACAAGGTTTTTTTGTACCATAAGTATGAACAGGCAAATTCCACGCTAATGGTATTTGCTCACATGCCATACCTGACACAGTTCTGTCAGTTGCAAGAGGAGAAACTTCAGTGTTGAGCTTAAGCACATCTAATTTACACATTTTGTTTATTTTGTGCATGGCGACATCATGCTGGGGTAACACCTGATGCAACTAGTGAAATGGTTTGGGATATATATTTTTCTGTAGCTTTCTGTTTGTTTCTGGTTTGTTAAGAAAGCAGTATACATTACAGCCTTTCTGTAATGAGAAATATTTCTTGTGAAGTTGGTTTAACAGTCCCATCAGTGTGAAACTTCGGTGTGACTTACTCATGCTGAGAAAAAAAACACTATTACCTGTAATGTCATAATATATATTCTGAAATGATGTTAAGTTTCTCGTTATATTATAGTTGTCGTTACACGTGCGTTCAATTTTGAGCATCTTGGCAGCTTAAATGGATTGTATGTTTTCTAAACAAGCTCTTGAAAAAAGAATGAATTAATCAGTAACGTAGATTTGTGTGGTAAACTATAAAATTGCACAGAGTACACATTAAATAAAATTATTTAAAATATCCTAAAACCTCCCTTTTGAAAGACCTTTATAGAGATGCCAAGCTTGATTGTATTCCTGTCTTCATTCTTACATGCCTGAACCTATCTTATGTTGCCAGCCCCAAAATAAGTGAGAGGCAGAACTGGGGTTTTCATGTAGTATATTTATAAGTAAAAGATTCAAGGCTCAAAGAACTTGTACGTCTTATCAGTAATGTTGAATGTACATTTGTTTCTGAAGTAATCGGAACAAAAATCTTGCTACTAGAGCTTGGCCTTAATAAGGAGCTTAATTTGTTGAGGTAAAATACTTTGCACCTAGAAGTTCTTGAACACTAATTCCTACTATAAGCTTACTTGAGATATAAAGATTGAAGCACATCCCTGCTCCTTAGTCATAGATAATATGCAGATTGTTTCCTAGAAAGATTTGGTTTAGATTATCAGCTCTAATCTCTCATTGTTTGTTTTTTGGGGGGGTTAGAGACTCTGTCAAAGGAGCTCTATTTAAACTCGCTGTCCAGAAAAATTATTTCCAAACAAAGTGTGATGTCATTGCTGACAGTGACAGGTGTGAAGCACTCTACTAGCCTTTATAGTACTTATGTTGTAATATGGTTTAAAAAGCCCAAACTGACTGTTATATTTAGAAAATAAAAAGCTTTAGGAATTTTATTGCTTCTGAGTAGTAACTTGCTTTGGATCACTTAGAAAGAACTTTCACAGTTTGAATAAATTAGTACGTGTTGAAATATTTCTACTGTATTCACTTCAGCAGTCTGTTAATAGAGGTGTTTTCACTGCACCCATCTGTGTGTCTGAACACCCACTGTAAATCTTCCTTGAGCCTCACTGTCCTTATTAATAAAGGTGGAGAAAAATTTGAATAGTTAGATTGGTTTGCAGAAAATATTGCTCACGTACTTGTGGAAATGCTTGTGCGCTTATTCTGATCTTGCACGCATCTGTCATGTGACATGTTGGCATTTTTGCCTGCTTTGGTCATAGACAAGGGTTGTGGCCATGGTAGGTCTTAATACCAGACCCAGCGCATTTTATTTTGCAATCTTATCTGAATTGCACCACCACTTCTTATGACGTTTGTGGTGCCAGAAGATTGTAAGCCGTGTTTTAGAAAAATAAGACTTGTATAAGGTAACAGGAGGATGACAGATGGACAGGACTTTTAAGTATCAAAAACTACTGTCCTGATTCATAAAGACAGGGTAAAATGTGATCTCACTGCATTTACTTCTTGTAATAGTTGTCTGCTTAATAATGTCAACTTCAGTTGATAACAACCAGATTTACATGGCTGCTCCCTTGAAAGCAGTTAAGCAAGGAACCTTTTTAGACTAGTGAAACTGTGTGTGGAGAACCTGGTTGAGGGAGGGGCTGGGAAGATGGTGGTCTCCTCTGGACCATGATAAGGTGTTCCACTTCACTTTTGTAGAAGAAAATTATATCAGATGTCAAAAAGTGCTTCCAGCTAGCTTCATCCTTGCGTTGCTGCCTCCTTTCTAGGTGTGCCCGATATGTGTTTAGAGTCGTGGGCTGCTCTTCCGCCTCCTGTTGACCCAGGCAGGGACCCAGGAGGCAGCATTCCCCTGTGGTAGTGGGGAGAAGCACTGCCAACCTCTGCCTGCCAAAGTGGTTGGTACTTCTTAGTGCATGTCTGAGCAAAGGGGTCGCAGTCTGGCTATGCTGTTCATTTCTGCAATGCAAGAGATGCACTGAGGCCATGTGCCCCATCTTTAGGGCAGAAATAAAGATGTAGAAATACTGCTTGCTGCTTTCCTTTATTCTACAGCGTATATGTAGGCAGCACAGAGGGAGAGAAATTTCCTGAACGTTTGTTCAGTTTTGTAGACAGAATTGCTTTTTGCATGCTAATACTTACTTTATGTTTTCCTTTAGCAAATGCAGTATGGCCGTGGTTGACTTCTACTGGCATGTAGATTTGTGGAGAAGGGATTACAAAGTTGCAAGTGTTCACAGAAAATGAAAAATTTTATGCTTAAGTGTTTGTGCCAGGAAAAAAAAAATATCTGCTTATCTAATCAGGAAACAGAAACAGTATTGTGTAACTTATCTGACAAATCACTACCAACCAACTGGCTTAGCTAAAAGAGGGGTTATCAGAATTAGAACAGCATTTAGAATTTATATTGAATTTTAAAAAGTTGAATGGCATATTTGAAGAATTGAAGATTTTCTTGTAGATAGCATGCATGCTACAAGGAGTCTGTATTTATTTGACAGTTTATGTCCTCTAAAAAGTCACAGTAACTGTATGCCTGAGATAGATCCGTCATAACCTGTAACTGATTTTAGATTGATTTTTGGAGGCATGTGTTTTACTTTATACAATACTTAAGAAAGTAATAGAAGAATGAGATTTTTTGGTTTTATGTGCAGATCTCTTATTAATAATCAGTTAGTAAATGTCCAAGCATTAAGTGATTATTTCTAGGTAGGCACAGGCTGTAAAGAAGCAAAAGATACCCTGTGTTATCTTCATCAACTACAGCAGGGTTAAATATGACCTATGGGATTCAGATCTATATTTGAGTATTTGGTGTTGTACTCAACTTCAGTTTCACAGTTCAGTGGGTTTGTATTATTAAGGTTTCAATCTGATGTGTGTGTTTGGCTTAGATAATCTTCTCACTAACTGTACTGATTCATTATTGTTTAACGTTAAGGATGTATGTGAAAAATTCTATTTTCTTTTTCTCATGTTGTGTTAAAATTAAGAGATTATCTATCATAATTGCACAGCCCCAAACTTGACCATTTTGCTTGATGATTACACGTGTAAATCACATGTTTTAAATCTCTTGGATAGTTGTTTACAATATATTTTTCCTATTTTGACTTCCCACATAAATATCTGATGGAAAGCTTTTTGGTAAATTCTTTGGCAACATCAGAACAAAATTAAAGGGATACTGGTTAGTTTTGCTTTCAGTGGTTTTTTTTTATTCTTCAGAAAAATATCTTGAAGATTTTATCATTCTTTGTGGAAAAATAAGTTAAGGAGGTTGGGCGATGGTAGGGAACACTTCTATAGGAAAGAAAGGATGTAGCATACAGTATTCTACTTTTTGAAAGGCAAGAGGAAGAGAACTAAAATTATTTATGAGATTGTCAAAGAAGAAAAGACGAGATAAAACCAGCTGGTTAATGTAAGCATGGGGATTGGAGTTGATCTTTTCTTTCAACTTTTTTGTTTTGTTCTGTTCACCAGTGGTTTGCCAACAGTGCTGTTTGTCTCCTTTAAAAACATACCAAACAAAGGCTTAAGAGTAAAACATTCTTGGTTTTCTTAGCAAACTTAATCTTTCACCTTTTTGTGGTGGTAGGGGATGCTGGAAAGGGTTGAGAGGGAAGAGAAATTATAATAATGTTTTAAACACATACCCCAAAAGAAAGAGGTGAGGTTATCGAATTAGACCACCTTAGTTAGTGATTTGGAGTTGGTTTTGGTTTTGCAGTGAGCAAAAGAGAGGGGTGAATGTTGTATAATTTTTTCTCTTCACTGTAAGCTAATAATGTGTTCCATAGATACTGGTTCTTAAAACAGATGTCGTATTCAGGTGGACCGTGATGAGCGAAAGAACTGAGAATTATCAGGGTACAAAATTGTGGCTGTTGTCGAGAGAAACGTTTTCTTACCATTCTTATCTCTCTGCTGGGAACAAGAATAGTGAGCAAAGGTCCCCAGGTGGGGTTTCTTTAGGATGAGAAATGAGAGTGGGATTCAATTCTGGTGTTCATTCTGGTATTTAAATGCCTGATCAGCTCATACATGATAACTGATGCCAAATATTTATTTTTTTTTCCCCCCATGGACAGCTTCTGCAAGGGGGTGGTGTGGCTTCTGGTTGTGGCTGTCACCTCATTTAATGTGTCTTAAGGAATGGTGACAGAGGAAGAATGAAACATTATGTATGCTAGTGCCCAGAAATTTAGTCAGAATTGTAGTTTATCCTCATAGTTATTTTCTGAAACCTGTCCTTTAGTTCATCAACCCACACACTGGATGAAAAGAGTGGAGTAATGATAAGGCTTTCTGATCAGGCATTCTGTGTTTTGAATCAGGATTTTGTTTTTTTTAATATGTATCTAAAACTGTTGTTCTATAAATTACTTCTTTAAAAATTCTGGTTTTGTTATGTGGCACATACCTTGATGGAGTTCAGGTGATGTTTCTCTCAGCATGTCTGCAACAGTTACTCTGAAGAGGTTAGATCTCCTGTAGGCTAAGGTACCTCTTTTGATCATTGATGAGGAATCTGTGTATGACTTTTTGTCAGCTGATAGCACTGTCACTAAGGATCTGTCTTTGACATTCTTTCTACTTGTAAATTGTAAGCAGACTTGAGAAAGAGGGAAGTGATGTGTTTACTGGAGTGTACTCCAAGCCCTTCTGTCACCATGGAAAGTGAAATGACTCCTTGTGTGTGTTTCCTTGTTGATCTGCCTCTGTATGTGGTTAATAGTTTATAGATGAAATATATGTTTCCACATATAAAAAAAGATGACTCCAAAACTTGAACCATTTCCGCTGTGAAAGGAGTAATTTCCTGGAAATGGCCTTTTGTTCTAGCTAATTAAAAATTAGGACATTATCAGGTTCTGTTTTGCCTTTAGGGCAAAAAATGTTAGCCATTTGAGCAAGGCTGAGGTGTATGAGATGGAAGCAGTGGAAAATCCTGTAGAAAACATTTTTCAAGTCACATTTTATGTTCTGTACACAGAAAGCATAAGTTTCTGGTAGTCCCAATGAAAGTTCAGGTTTACAACACTGCATGCATTACTGAGAAAGATCACCTTTAGTAAAAATAGTGTATTGGTATGAGTACTTCTTAGAGAGTTAACTCCACCATAAGGTTATATGAGTGCCATGATAACTTGTTAGGAGTAATTTTGGAATAACTAGCAAGAAAGATTTTCAGTTTATGTGGCGTGGGTTAAGTTGCTGCATCTTTCGGTCTTCCAAGTTCAACTTAGTGCAGAAGTTCTCCAGCTTGTCCTTGAAAAAGCTGATTCAGGAGTTAATGGTGCAGAATGCCAGGTGAAGCCGGTGTCTCTAGGTAATTTATATGCCAAAAAACCTCTGGCAAATGCTGTCGTGACACAGTAATGGTGCTTGACAGAGGTCTTTCAGCAAGTTTATAGCAAGAAGTCTTTGATGGTTCTCTTGCTGGATGAGAAAGAGATGCTATGGGGGTAAAATTTTTTATTTATTTTTTTTATTTATACCATTTTTTTATTGTAGTCCTGTGCAACTGTCTAAGCAAACCCAAAATGGAGACGGAATCCAGCACAGTTACTTAGGACTGATAGGGGGCAATGGAAAAACACCTATTGCATACATCATTTCTCACTTTCTCTTTTTTGTGTCACTTTCTATGGTTGAATGTTGATGATTTTAAGGGATTGGTGTTATATCTTTTTGTATGGCATATTAAAAGTTATGCTTGAAAGCCACTGATGTTGCTAGAAAAGTGAGCTTTCTGATTACTCTTGGTCTTGCACTCAATAGAACTAGTGATGCCTTCCTTCTGAAATGTTGTGTATGTTATTCAGCAATTTCCTTTCAGATTTAACTAAGCTGTATTAATAACACAGCCCTTAAGCCTGAAACATCTTCCTATTTATCTGCCTTCTTGACAGCAGTTAGAATTTAGAATTGTTTGCTCTTCCTGCTTTTTGGTTTCAGCATGCAGGTATTTATAAAATGTGTAGTGTTTAGCAAAAAAAGAAGTGGAATTTTCCCAGATCAGAAAGAGCATCAGCCAGAAGCAGCAAAGAGCTTGAAGACAAAAGTTTTAGTATCTGCACAACTCTTGTTACCAGTGTACGTCTAGTGCAGTTTCACTTAATCCCCAGGCCTCTCCTGAATAATCTGTAAAACGGAAGCAGTTGTATTGTGACAGAGCTGTGCACAGTACACAAGGGGTTTAGGCTTGCTTCCCTTTCCGCTCCCTTGGAGCAGGTGTTCAGCAGAAGAGACAGAAGGGTGACTGATGAGTAACATCAAGACCTAAGAATGACTGGCAAAGGGCAAGAGTTCATGGGGTTTGATTCTCTGTGGTGATCATTGCTTGTGCTCTTTGTTTTGTTTTGTTTATAATTTTTTCTAATATACAGTGTTTGATTTTTTTTTTTTTTCCTTTCCAGCCATTCTTTCTCTTCCTTTTCCTACTGCAGGGGCTAGACGTAGCAGGCAGGCAGAGACTGGGAAACTGCAGTTATATTTGTATTGAACATTAATAACATCATATAAGTAATAGTTGTTGACAAGTTTGTTGGGTCAAAAGTGTCTTCTCTAGCAAGACACAGCAGGATGGGACTGGATCTCTCTAGTGGCAGAATAAGGTGACTTCAGCTTGTCGTTGTTCTGAGCTGAAATGGTCAGAATGGAAGCAGAGATTTACAGAAGTGTAATTCATCATGTGTGTTCATCTTTGAATCTCTGATAGGTATTCTGTCCTCAAGTGGCCTTTAGGCTGGCCCCATGTGATTGTCCAGATTAGATAGATTATCAGATGGTAGTTAGCCTATTCAGTTATTTTTTAAGATGCTCTTAGTTATGTCTCATGCAGACAGGATGTTACTGATGATTTAAATCTGAAAAGTTTGTTGGACCCACACCACCACAACAACCACTGACAGAGCAAAAACCTTGTTTGCTTGGGGCTGATAATGGGAGACATTCAGAGGACAATGATCTGGATGAATATAAGTAATTTTATCTGTTACTGCCATGATTAGGGAGGCAGTATTATTATTTGCATGATCCTAATGCCTAGCAGCCCCATCAGAGACTAAATACTACCAAGCAGAGTACCAGTGCAGAGAGGTTGTGTTGTGAAATTATTGTGCTGCAGAGAACTAGTTTTTTAATATGTGACGAAGCAGGAGTTTTAATGTTGACACACAGAAGCACTTAGTTGCTCAACATGACAGGTGGTAGGCTCTAGCCTAAACTGTGGCTTTCTTAGAACTGTGGCAAGGAAAGATTTAAGCTGATGTTCGAAGGGCAGTGAAGTAGTTTTGCAAGAGCTTGGAAAGTATACTTACTCGTGTCCAAGTTGGCCTGAATGAGGACACAGACTGGTTGGTAAAAGCTTAGTAAATGGATACTGAATCACGAGCCAACTAGAAATGTGAGCAAATAGTCTGATAGCAAGTAGGATGTGGACAGCATAGTGTAGGTAAGATAGAGGAGCCTGGAAAGCAAACACGAGTAGTTCGCAGTGTTTAGAGTTGGAACGGAGGATTAGGATTGTGCAGAGAGAGTAATGGTAGATTGATATGACAGTATAGAAGAAAGAACTTCTGGAGCAGTGTGAACGACAAGGATAACGTTTGTCAAAATGAACAAGAAGAGAATTTTAGTAACTAATGTGAGGTGAAGGCCCAGACAAACCTTTAGCTCTGAAGGTGTTTAGAGAAGACTTTGTCCTACAGATCCAAGACAAGAAGAATTACTTAGATATAGATGTAGCTTGAATGAACAGATCAAGAGATGACATAGTATTTCTTATCTGAATGATGGGCAAGATGATAATGCTGTCCACAATGATCAAGAGAGGAGGTGGAGAGAAGAGGGTGGGAGAGGAGACATCTAAGTTCTGTTCTAGCAGTATTGAGCTGAAGCTGACAGTTACTCAGTGAAAAGAGGTGTCAAAAAGACAGACTGAGATTTTTCTGTTTAGTCATAAATCTACTCTATTTGAGATCTGCCTCCTTAGGAGCTGAGTTTGTGTATGAAATTCCCAGACATAAGGGAAGGGGCAAAAGATGTAGCTCAGTGGAGCCCTTCTAGAAGACAAAGGAGGATAAGGAGCCTCCCGGTAACCTGTGAGGGAGTTGATACAGGGAGGAAGGGAAGCAGGAGAGGGTAGAGTCGTGGAAGTGAGAAAAGAATCAATGCTTCAAAAGGAGAAATGCATTTAATTTTTATGAAGAATGCACAAGGATTATGTGTGATGGAAATTATTAAGCTATTTTGATGTTGCAATAGTGAAAGGCTTTAGACATTTTAGTGAAAATAGTTTCAGTGTAATGCAGGGGACAGCTGAAGGGAATTCAGACTAAAGTTAGAGGCAAATTAAAAGTGTAATTTGTTATAAAACAGTTCATAATGTGTTTAAAGGTGAAAGAAGGATAGAAAAACAGTGTAGTTAGAGAAGCTAGGGGTCAGAAGTAGATTTCCAAATATATGAAAGACTGATTGGCTGTCCTATTGCTCCATCAGAGCAAGAGGGGAAAAGGAGAAGTGAGGTATGGGGTGATGTGAGTGAGGCAAGTGGAAAGTGGGATAGATGTGTTTCATATCTATGGTGTGAGGAAGAAGGGAGAGCTCTAAGGGGGAGAAAGAGAGTGGGAAGAGAGAAGGTGAAATTATTATTATGTTTCCTGGCTTTCTCTTGCAATAAATATTTGCATTCTATTGTGGAGAAAGAAATGGATACAAGAGAAAAGGTTTGAGGAGTGAGTCAAAAGTAGGAGGAAAAAAGGCTGAAATAGCAGGTGTGGGTTCGGCTCAACTGGAAGAATGGCACAGCTTAGTAAGCAGCAGGAGAGAGAGAAAGAGAGAATGTGCAATAACCTCATTTCCAGACTGGTTACCCTTTCCACTGCAAATTCTAGGACAGGCAAAAATAAAGCGAAAGAAGTGGATATTTAAGATGAGCATGGGTTCAGGATTAGTAGAGTTGGGCCTAGTTGTGGAAAGGAGAAGCAAAACCATAAAGTGTGGAAACAAAATAGCCAAAAAATGTTGTGTCAATGTGGAAGAGGGTGGAGTCCTGGGTATGGGAAATAATGGGATGTGAATAATGAACAGTGCTGAGAGAGTAAATTGGTGCCATTCAGTATATGCCAGGTCAGCCTTTGAGTCACATTCTTGGATGAAAGATTCTTTGGAGATTACTGGAGTGAAGACTCCTGGCAGTTTGTGCTCTCTGACAACTTCATGCTTGAATCCATAACGCACCTTTGAGAAAGTTCAAAACCTTGAAGAGAAGCAGCATTTTGGAGAAGTCCAGAGGATATTGCCTTTTCTCCAAGGAGAGAGAAGAGTGTGTAGACCATGGCTGTGGCAGCAGGGTGCCTTGGTGACTGGTCATATCTATAACATTGCGTGATGGACACGAAAGTACTTTGCTTGCTGGTTTATAGCTCAGTCATTCTGTTCTTTGCAGTGCATTGTAAGTAGATAATAAGTCTACATGATCATATACTGATATTGACCTGTGCTTCATGCTTGCAGAGCCAAGACAAGGCCATAATGGGATTACATTATCATGGACTGGGCCCCAGCTAGTGTCTACTGCGCAGGGTGTATCAGCAGAGCTTGAGTGCAGTGCTGCAGTAAACATGGTTGTATGGCTTTTGCTTGTCTTGCAGGACAAAACAAGCTTGTTTCTGTCTACATGCTATGGGCAGGCATGCTTTATGATACAGCACTTTCCCCCCCCCGAGAAAGCAGGACTTCGTTATTTTTGAGGTTTTCTATAGAATGGCTGTCATTCATAATGCAGGCTTCTCAGTATTTAAGAAATTATCTCAGGTTTTTACATCTCTCTACTAAATCTAAACATCTGTCTAAGGAAAGATTCAGGAAGAGGAGAATGCTGCGAGATAGAGTTGTTCACTCATGCACAAAGGATTGAGCTGATCCTTTGAGCTGGAAGGTTTTATCCATTACCTTGCCTGCTTTTACTAAGCAACTCTCTGCCTGTCCCTGTATGTTACTACTGTTCAGTCATCCCAACAGCTTACATACATTGTATTGCAGAGTTCCTGAGGAAAAAAAGGAAAGGAAAAAAAAGTCTTCAGATTTTCACTTCAGGGTCTCTCGGGGTTTTTTTGTGCACTATCATAAAGTTTGTGGTTCTAATCTGTATTCGTGCTTTGTTTTATTTTTGGCTTTTTAGAAAACTCGAAGAACCTTGGGCAAATTTACTAAGAAACTGAATGCATGACAATGGGAAAACATAAGGAGAAATAGGAGAAAAAATGTTTTAGCTCTTGAAATTATGGTGAGCTGTGTGTATAGCACTTTCAATAGAGTCTTTGTACATTCTGAGCTTGGTGTAAGTTTTCTTCAGCTATACTCATAACTCAGGACACACTGGGTGTGAACATTACCAAGACTTGTAGGTATTTAAACTTTGAAAGAGGTAATGTAGTTTTACGTATTTTGGGGTTTTGTGTTCACCAGAAAAAGCTATTCTTGACTGCATTACAGAAGGAAGGAGTGGTACAAGTTTTATTTTGCAGCATTTATTATTGTTTCCAGCCTTCTACCAACACTGTCAGATAACTGTCGTTATTCTGACTGTTTTCCAAGTTCTTTGGCAAATCAAAGCTATTGTAAACCTTTATCACTTCCGGGAAGTTAAGAGTGAATCCTGAATGTGAGTTTTTGTGGGGTTTGGTTTTTCTTGTTTTGTTTTTTTTTTTTTAATTTTTTGTTATTAAGTATATATTTGGAAAAGTTGTGAAGAGATGCACAACGTGTTCAAATGATGCAACGTGTGTAGAAGTGGTAGCTTCTAAAAACCAGGAAGGTATGGTCTATATTTCAGAGAGCTTACAATGCACTTCAAACAAAACCATAAGCAGTGTATGTTACAAAGACAAAAATCAGTCTATGAATGTTGAGAAATTTAATGCAGGCAGCTATTTTAAAGGAGGAATTTGAAGGAGATGGAGAATAATTAGTTGATGTGGAGGAAGGAGGCATCAAAGCTAATAGTATAGCGCACAGGAAAGCAGCGTGCAGAACAGATTTCTAGTGAAAGCAGTTTATTTGTAAAAATAAACTCTCCCTGTTTTGTTAATACTGTCTTACTGTCTTGGAGATGGAAAGCGAAACTAATTGTAATTGTCAAACTGCAAAAATAACATAAATATTGAAAGATAAATCTTAATCTTCCCTAACCATGCCCTCTGTCCTCCAAGTACTTAAAACACTCCCTTTCTTACTAGGTTTCAACCTCATCTATTCTTTTGAATGGTGCCCTAGTTTTGATACTGGGCAAAAAGTGAAGAGAAACTAACACATTATGTATGGAACATTGGTCATTCTTCCATACTCCTCCTCCTTCCTCTGTATTAGTACTTTTATGCCTATTTGTTTGTATATTACAGAATTGGAGAGTAAATGACATGTGAAATTCTAAGCAGCTTTGACTCTTGTTATGAACTTTCAGCCTTAGAGTGAGTCCTGTTGTGTCCGAATTCCTCTGAAGTTTGAATTTTCTGGTGCACCATGTGCAAGCATAGAGTGCTATGAAAACAATACATAGAACAAGTGCTTTTAAAAGCTTGTTTGTTTTAACGCTGAATTTGTGAGACTTTCCCTGTATTTAAAATCATCTATTAAAACTGTTTTGAGTAGTAATCGGGACAGTGTGTTTATATACAGGCAAAGGGTATAAAATGTGATTCATGCCTACAGCCCACCTATCGGTGTGAGGAGAGAGGCAGAGAGAGCGAGTGGATGGGAAGAAATAATGAGAATAAACAAGCTGACTACTGATAATGTTTATAGATCACCTTTCATTAGAAAAAGACCCAAAGTGTTCTACCAGATATGTGCAAAAATTAATCCATTTGTCACTGAAAGGGGGCAGGAGTGTCTCTGAACACAGGTATGGCTGCTGCTTAAAGCTTTATCCTACCTGCACTGGAATTAAATGAAAGAAGGCTGAAAGCCTACTGTGTACTGATAGGGTGTAATCCAGTCCTCACTGAAATATGTTATTGCATGATTATTTGGAAAGTAAAGGAACAATACCCTATTTCTAGATTACACAGAGAATACAGGTACATCGAATGAATTTATTTGCAAACAACAGCAAAAGTAAAATGACAAAAGCATGTTACTTTTCCCTGTGAGAGGTCATGGCATGCTTTATTGACTAGCAATCGTTTCCTGGTTTCCAAAATATGATGCTCCCATATTTTTCTCATTAAAATTAAGCAGTGATCAAAGAGTGCCATTTTTTCAAAATACATCGTTGTGGTTAATCTTTCTATCAAAGAAAGGTTATCCAAACCAAGCTTACAAAAATAGGCCAGTTTTTATGGCAAAAAATCACAGTCCTTCACTATATTTTAGCAAGTCACCACAAATACTAGTATGGTGGGTTTCTATCATTTTAAAATTACTTAGAAGTAGAATTTGATGTTACTGCTCCAAAAGCTAGATTGCTTGCTCCTTTCCTGTGCAAACATCACTAGCAGCATCTTTCCTGCACCTGCTCTGCCAATGGGGACCATGTATACTTTATGAGATATGATCTTGTCTCTATTTTGATTTTTTTGGGGGGAGGCAGTTTGCTTTTTGTTTCCATTTGTGGAAATGGTCATCCTAGATACTTTGTGATTTTACTTGGGTTCTTTTTTCATCCAGCATAGGAAGGGAAACTAGCTGGTGATACAGTAATAATTGAAGATTATAACTGGCAATTAATTTTCACTACATGAGTAGATTTATAACATTAGCAAATCCTCCATGACTAGCCTGCAGCTCTGCCTTTTGTCTGATAGAACACTGCCTCTAGCCTGAAGCAATCTTTCGTTGTGCCCACTGGATTTTGCTGAAAGTAAAATCTACTGTGGCCACCCAGCACCTTAAGAGGTGAATAATACACAAGTGAGCATCAGAATGCCATGTGCAGAATAGGTTGGAAGTGGTGAATTTATTCAATGGAATAGTTTGAAGAGGTAGCTTTAAATTGGGTAACCATTACATGATTGCAATGTAATCTTTTTCTCTGCGGTTTTTCTCTTGTTAAACGTAGACACTGAATTCATAGGATCTTACGTAGTTGAGGTTAAAAAAATAAATGTTTTTCTTTATAACAAGTGGAAGTACATTTGTTCATGATCCGTTCTGAATTTGTTGTATTAGGAAGAACTATCTAGAATATAAGTAGGGATGGAAGAATTACCTTAGAGAGTTGATTAAGTATTACTCTCTGTGCAAAGCAGTCTTGAAGAAGGCTGAATATGCATGACCTGGAGAGTAGGAAGGAAGTGAATACTACTGCTTTTTATACAGCTTTACTGAAATGCTGTATCACAGTTATGATGAGCACATCAGGTGTCGGGAAAAGTGGAAGGAGTTCTAAAAAATCTACCTTAATTTGAGGTCTGGATAATCAGCTTTAGAATGGAAGATTTAAGAAGCTCAGTCTATTTAGTTTATCAACAGACGGTAGAGGCTACCTGATAAGTCTATAAGTACTTAGACAGGGTGAAGGTATCTGACAGTTAGATGGTTCTTTGTCAGCTAGATTAAGGGGATTCTCATGGCTGAAAGCTGAAGCTAGATCAGTTCAGAGTAGAAATAAGGTGCAGTTTTCTAATGATACAATTAAATAGGAACAGCTTATCAAGGGATGTAGTAGGCTCTCTGTCGCACAAAACACTCGCATAAGGCTCTATGCTTTCCCAGGAAGCACCTGGTTCTCTAGCCAGCCAGAAGGCTTGGGTTTGAAGCTAGAATAATATGGAATTCTATGTCCTGTTTTAACATAGAGATTCAGTACAGATCATAGGGAAGATTTTTGTTCTTAATTCCTGTCTTCCCTAAGATTTCACAATTTTTTTAAATGCTGCTTTTGTTAAAACTTTTTTTGTCCTGGTTTTACAAAAGAAATAGCGGGAATCTTTTGAAGCACTTGCATCATTTAGTTTGCCTCTTTGTAAAATCATCACCAGTCTGAAAGTGTCACCTTTTCTCTTGGTTATGCCCACAGTAAGGCCTATCAATGCTGATTTAAGGTACCATTCAACTTACATGAGAGATGTTGTGTATGTGGGGTTAAAGGAAACACATAAGCTACTTTCAGTGAAGACATACTTCCAGAGGTTTCCACAGCATTGGTGGTCTTGTAGCTCTTGTAAGTACTATATACGAAATAAGTGGAAAGCAAAAGAAGTCAGCATAAATTGACGTTCTAAAAAAGAAAACGTGCAATATTGGATTTTATTTGATGAAATCATTGTGTTTTGGGCCTACAGACTGAACAAAAACTAAAGAATTTCAGGACTGCAGAACAGGTGTGGGGTTTTTGTTGGTTTTTTTGTTTGGTTTGGTTTGTGGTTTGTTTTTTGATGAGTTCCCCCACCTAAAACTGTGAACTGGAAGATGAGATTTGCTTCAAATGTGTGTCAGTGTGTGTTCTGTTCTAGAACCATGTGAATTCTCTGTGTGTGAGCTTGGGCTGTTTTGGTCAGGAATGTGCAGGGTCACACATGTGCTGCCTTGTGGTACCATGAGGGGATTCTAAAGGTCCAGTGAATCTAAGTCTTCTTAGTTCCTTGTTGTTGCCTGTGACAAGGTGGCACAGCTTGTTAAGTGTCTGATCCATCAGTTCTTAGCTGAGTAGTTAAAAAATATTTGGAAGTCTACACTTGGAGTTGCCTTTAGTGTGTTACTTGTGTAGTGAGCTGGACTGAATGTTTGGACTGAGTGTCCCTGTCATGGCCCTCTCACTGTGTAGATCCCTTTATCCACAATTTCACAAATGTTACATTGGGCCAGCATCTGCCTATTAGGCCAGTATTCTTTGCAGAATACTAACAACCATGCTATCAATCAAGCAGATGATTGGTCTACTTAACCTTCCCAGCATCATTTAATCCATACCTGCATTCAGGTAAATTGTATTTGAGACTATGGCAAATGCAACAACAAATGATTATATTTGCTTTGATCTAGGGCACTGAAAAGGGTAATTTCTAATCTGAAAGCAGGAGTTTAAGGAGACTGATACCCTGCAGTGGAGACAGATTCATTAAAAACTGAAGGAAGTGGTCAGATAAAGTTACTCTACCTGCACAGTGTGACTGGTCAAGGCAGTGGATTGATGGGCTGTGTGTTAGGCAGAGCTATCTCACTATTATTGTCAGATAAAGGTCTTCTAAAACTCCATTGTACTGTAGAAAGCTTAAGGTTTCACCTTCCTTTGAGGTAGTGTTCCTCATGGCTATTATTCAAGCTGGAAGCTAACAGCACCACACTTCTTATTTCACTTACCTTCTACAAGAACAAAGTACATGTTGAAAAAAATCATGCTCTAGATTGTCATGCCACAGTCTCAAAGTCTAAATGGATCAGAACCATCATCTTCCAAAAGTTGTGCTTGCTTCAGGAGAAATGAGCTGCAGAGCTTCAGAACCTGTATGATGTTCTGAACCTTCAGAACATAGATGATGGCACAAAACCGTTCTGAGTATTTCCCTGGCTTTTTCTGTCAGTATCCTGCCTATCAAAAGGCAGGGCATCTTAAACCACGTGTTTCCATCTGATGTCTGTTGATCATGAGGAAGCCCTTCTTCTCTTTTCCCACTCCCATTACTAAAATGTCAAGGTGTGCTTCTGCAGGAGACAAACGACAGCAATCACTTGCAGCAGAAAAGTTCCTGTCCTGAACAGCAGCAATGTGACGCCCATTAGCTCTTGCTGAGCAGTATGTACTTGATATGGCACATAAGTCAGATGCCAGCTCCAGGAGACAAGTACTTCATCTCTGTGCATCCGGTTGAACTGGAACTCTACTTTCTTACTGCCAGTCACCTGCTGAGAGTGAGCCACACTGACCTGTCAGGAGGAAAAAATGTTACCTGTGCTGTAGTGACTCTTCAGGATGCTATGGGCAGGGTATTTTCCACAGTGTGGACTTGGAAGTGTGGAACTGAAATACTTTGTACTGATGCGGGAGCTTAGGGATGCAGAGAGCTAGTGCACAATCCTGACAGTTGTATCAGGCCATCTTTTAAATTGTGTGCTGGATAAACTAGCAACGAAGTGTAGCACAAACACATGTTTGCAGTCTGGAAAAGATACAAAGCACACCAAAAGGTTAGCATGAACAAGATGAAGGATGCCACTGCAGTATGGCCATATTTATATGCTGAAAATCTACAGGCAGATACCCTAAAAATATATGTATGTATATACATATATTCATATATTTAGAAAATTCTCTGTAATCACATTTGCTTTTGGGTTTTGAGATTTTTCTTAAGTATCTGGTGATTGAAAATGACCCTCTTGCAAGGCATAAGTTATGTTACTTCATCTGATCTTACAAATTTTATACAGTGTGCTGGAGTTTTTGTCTAAATGAAAGCTGGTTTTAATCTGGATATGTGGGATAATGTTTGTCTTATTTGGCTATTCATATTTTAATAATTTGAAAATTTACAGGAAATAAGTAGTTAGTCTCTTGAGTTTCTTATTTTGTTTCAGCTGTCTCTTTTATAGCAACTGGTTTTATCTATAAAAAGTATATATTATATACTCGTAAGTGTTCTTAAGTGGAACTAGTGTTTGGGAGTTGGTCAATGTGTCTGTATTGTATAGCCAGTATTTTGAGATGATCCTTGTCCATTGTCAGTATTTTAGGTGGACTATTTCTTTTGCTAGGAATGGCTTCGTGGGAATTCTCTCAGCGATAATTGCAGCAAAAGCAACATTTACAAAAGAGCAAAAGTCTGAACCTTGGGTTTGTATAGATACAAAACTTCCATGTGGATACTGCTTTGAAAGAAGTCTAGTGCTTAAACAGTGTTCACTGCCAGTGTTGAATCTGTTGTCTCTTGCAGGTGTTGGAACAGTTTGCTTTTGTCTGCATTAGCATCCAGACTGTTTCTGCCCAGATCAGGCAAGCTGTAGTTGACATCTGCTGTCAGTTGAAGATTGCTGACAGGCCTTGGTGTGTAGAGGTCTTCCCCTGTGGCCTGGGGACTGAGAGTCTGGCTGGGCATGTGTTACTTTCATTTGGTGTTACTGATGCGTTTCTCTCTGCTGATCACCTCCTTTAGGAGTGTAACAGTAAATGGAGGGAAAGGGGGTTCAGAAGATAGTGAGTTCTCTGATGTCCTAGAATACCTGTAGTCTGGAGATTTTTGTTGTATAAAGGCAAATAAGGTAAACATGATGCTTCTACATTTAAAAAGTGTAGCCTTCTTTTAAGGATATTGTGGGTTTTGTTTTGGTCTGACTTAACAATTTACCCTTTCAGAACCAACAAACACAGTTTTAATGCTTTAGTAACACACTTTTCTAAAGCATTTGGCAGGCTGCTTAATAAATTAAGCCTCTCAAGCTTTCTGTGAAGTGTCACAGATGGAGAAACAGAAACATGGAGAGGCCAAGTGACTTGCTCCAAACGTATACAATAAATCTCCGGTTGTGTTGCTAGAGTAGTTTGCTGAAATGCGTCTTCATTTGGAGATTGTATGAGGCTGAAGTAAAAAAAATAAAATAAATTGCTGCATGTAATGGCAGCACATGGCGAGTTTTCAACCATATTCCCCAAAGACCTGTATCTTGTTATTTACATTGTATCTAGTTGCATCTGTACAGAGGCTCCATCCCTTTTTGCCTCACTTTGGGTAACAATTGATACTTTTCTGAAAAGCAGGGGGATGGAGGACCATGTACATAGGTAGGAACATGGAAACTGAGAGGAGCCACAGCTTTACGCTGCTGCTGGCAAGTTTTAATTCTTCTTTTGTTTGAGGAGAGGAAAAACTGCTTTTCTGTATCTCTTCAGAAAGTGCCAATCTTACTGGGCTATCTTAGGGGGTAAAAAAATTGTCATCAGTATAGTTGAACTTTCCTGTTGTTGTTGTTGTGTTTGATATTTTGCTATACTTGCAGTCAAACAAAGTTAGGTGCTTAGCAAAAACTACATTCTGTCCAGACAGCACTGCAAACCTTGCCTTGGAATTTATTATTTATACAGGAATATCTGTGGACTGCGTTCTACTATCCAGTGTATTGAAACCTCAGATAGCTTTGAATTGTGGGGGAGTTTTTGCTCAGAATTTGTGCTTAGATCCTAGGAGACTACAGAGTAGCAATTGGATGCTACAGTATATGTTCCATGGCTTGAATGAGGCTTTCCTTCACTTGAGCAGGTATCAGTTCATTATTTTCTCTTTACGAGAGCATACTGACTCAAGAGTGCTGCTATGGAGTTGGTTCATTCAGAGAGATATTTTGCAGCAAGGAACTTGCTGTTGTATGTGATACCTTCTTTTACTTGGTTTTGAGTTGCTCCTGACATTTTCTGCCATAGGTTTGTTTTTAATTAGAGGGGTTTGGGCAGGTGAAAGGGCACAGGGGGGGCTAGAGGTGAGAGGAAATTACCCTGGAGAAGGATAGGGAAGAGGAGCTGGGGGGATTTCACACAGTGGTAGAGTTCTGGGAGCATATCTTCTTAAGTTTCAGGTGATGTGTCCTTGCTAATAGTGTGCCCTCTTGCCTAATTTGCTTTATGTGTAAGTGCTTCAGATATGCCTAATGGGAATACTATGGGAGTTTGCAGATTACCAGAATCTGTTTGAAGGAATCAAGAAGAGTGGTAAATGATTAAGTTTTTGTTTGGTTGGAGTGTTCCTAGTTTTGATGGTGTGTCGGTTACTGATGGCTTACAGTTCCTTTAGTATGTGTGTTCAGTGCTCTGCACAGCAAAATAGAGGACAAAGTTTTCATTAACAGCAGGATAGTTCCCATTATGAATAATCTTGCTTACCTTATGTGTCCAAGATCTTTCCTAAAAGTTCAGAATATTGACTGTTTTGAAAATGAGAACACTTCTTTTTCATTTGTGTTCGGCGATTGTAAAATCTAGTCATCTTCTGAATGTAATTAAATGCATTGATTTGACTGTGTGGCTTTCCATTTTTAAGGGGATCCTTTTATCCTTGTATGCAGATGTCATGATGATAATATAGTAATCTGGTCATTAAAATATGTTTAGGCCTTGGCAAAGCTCTGCAACATTAATAAAGTGAAATGCAATCCCAGTTTGTGAAATACAGTTGATGATAGAACTGGAAAAAATAGTCCTGTATTATTTACATAAATTTTAATGTATTTTTTTGCAAAGAAGAAATATTCACATGGGAGGAATGCTTTAATTTGTTTTTGCATAGCGAATCTGTTTGGTGGAATTGTAGCAGAGAGGATCTTATTTGTATTTTCATCAGCGGTTTTGCAACATGTTTGACATTTTGTGATCCTCTGTTTCCACACAGGAATAAAAGTCCTTGTCAGGTTATTGATACATGCAGTTGTAAAGCACTTGTGAATTATCTTGGAATGTAAACAGTGATTGTGAACTGGCCATGAATATGTTATTCTAATAAGAATTGGGCCATGTTGTGATAATTAACTGGGCATGAATGATTACTAGCAATTTTTATTGTATTATAATTTGTTTTTCATGATTGCTCCCTTTTTTTTTTTTTCTCCACCCCCACCCTCTTTCTTTGGTTTGTTTTTTTTTCCTCCTTTCTTTCACAAGGGGGAAGGTTGTCACCTCTTAATTTCTGGTAGCGACCCTCTTGATACTGAACCAAAATAACTGTGATAGACAAATAGCCAGCTTCTAAGCTGTAAGTGGGTAGATAGTTCCAACATTCTCCTTGCTGTAAAATATAACTCTAGATGAAACTAAATCTTCTCACTTCACGTACGTGCTGTTATAGACTAAGATTTTGAATTTAGGTTTGGATCTTAGTTATGCCCATGTTTTCCATTGAAATTGTTAGTGCGTTGTTGTTTTTAATCGCTGATGACTTTGATAATGTTAGCTGTAAAATTCAGCTAGTGCATTAAATGGAAACTGCTTCCACTTAAGCGTTAAAGAAATAGAATTGTAATTAGCAAGTTCTGATTTGTGTTCATGAAGAGTTTAGTATGCTACAGTTAGAAAGAAAAAAATTCTCTTTTTTGTTATTCACTAACCTAAAACTATGTTGAGAAAATGTACTATTACAAAATTTTTAATGGCTAAAGAGATGTTGCAAGTGTCCTTCAAGTATCGCAAATACAGGTGATGAGTGAAAAATTTATAAAGGAGTGTTTCAGACATTAAAGAAACTCATCAAATCAGTAAAGAAATTTATATGTAAGGTATCCAGACTGCCTTAACTCCTACTGTATACTCATGTAGCAACTATGCATCCTAGTAACTTACTTAGAGTATGTGCTTCCCCATAGATAGTGTTGGGGTTTTTTTCAGCTCTTGTAGGCTTTTTATATTGCAGAAGCGTGTTATAACCAAAACAGAGTTCAGTTTTACAAACTACAAAGATTCCGGACTCTGATGCTTGCAATTGAGATACAGGGTTTAAAGTCTTTGGACTCTGTTTCAGTATCAAATGGTATACTGCACTTGAACTTGGAGACTTGAAAGAGCAAATGTACTCTGAGGTATGAAACAGGTCTAGGAATCCTCTGCCCAATACTTTGGAGATGCTTCATATTTTAATATTGTGGAAGAAACCGTATTCTGGGCTTAAGAGTTCTACTTAGGCAGAGGCTTTCTATCACGAATCCTGTTTAAAAGGACTGTTTAGTCTTTCTGCTCTGATAACTACAGAATATCCTTTCTGTTGGAAAGTTGTTGGAAAACATACCTATGATGATCTCAGAAACAGAATGGTATCTAATTGCTGAGTAGTTGAATAGATCATTTACAGAACCTTCATTAACAGGGAGTTTACCTTAGCAAGTGGTGTCTTATGCCAGTCAGATACAGCACATCTATCAAACAGGAGATTGAGAAAGAAGGTGCACATCACTAACTTAGAGGTTTTGTGAGTGATGGATGCTCCACATATGTACCTTACAGATGTATATGGTCATTCCTTGTACTGTGCTGAGTGGGGTGTTAGTGCATACTGCATTTTTTTCTATACTCAGATATCTGGCCTCCTTAACAAAGAATTTCACGGCCTCTTTTGGTTAGAATAGGGATTCTGTCTGACACTATATTCATTTACCCTTCATTAAATCCGTGTACCACGTTAATCTCTCACCCAACTGCTGCCAAGAGCCCTGAGGCAGGTACCTTCCACAGGTCTGGTGCTGCAACAGCATACACAGTGCAGTCCTGCGCTGAACTATGTTGCATCCCTCAAGATATGTATGTATGTACCTCTTTCACAATAAAGTAGCTTCAGCTCACACAAGCAGCTCCAGAGGTTGCTTCTGATCCTTGATACATTTCCACTTGGAGGACATGCAAACAATTCTCAGTGGACAGATATTTGCTCACATGGCTGCTATACTGCATTTAGGCTATTTTCTGTTAGTTTTTTTTGGGTTTGGATTGTGGGTTGGGTTTGGGTTGGTTTTTTTTTTTCAGGAGCTGAATTTTGTTGAACTCAGTCTTCTGGAAAAGTGGCTTTTTCCAGATGAGATGTTGTGATAGGAATTAGCTGTCACTCATGCCATTGTAATTACACTTAAACTTGCAGATGAGGTGTTAACATATATTAAGATACAAGTTATAATGGATATACTTCTTTTCGTGTATGATGCTTTTCATCAGTAAATTTGAAAGTATTTAATTAGGAGTTACAATGTACATAATTGCTCCTGATATACAGGGAAAGACAGTAAGAATTCAAGAAATCTGGCTAAAAGTTTTCCCAGTAGGCAATGAAGGAATGCAGGGTTTGACGACTCCTCTGTCCACTGACAGGTCCGTTGGATTGTGAGGTAATTAGTAAAAGCCCTCCAAGGACCCATACTGTTACAGTAAATGGGGGTAAGATTTGTTCCTTGTAATAGTGTGGAGGATATTTTTGTTTAATGGGTTTGGTGAAAAGGTCTCTTAAGTGGTCTCTGTCCATGAATCTTGATGACGTTTTATTGCTTTATGATGCTGGAGTGTACCTTAAATGCATGAGACAAGGCAGTGCATTTTTGCTTCTCTATTTCCTTTTTCTTCTCTCTATTCAAGGCGCTATCACCACTGAAGACAAGTGTGTGCCAGGGAATTGACAGTGTCTCTGAAAACTTGTGTCTTGGACTCTATCTAGGAAACCTCTTATTCCACTGATCCTACAATTAGGTAAATCATGGAGTACTAGTAGCCACAGCAGACTTGAAGAAAAGCTGAAAAAAAGTGGATTCTAAACACATGAAGAATCAGTCTTTAAACAGAACTGTTTTGTTGTTTGGTATTTTTAACAATTACAGAGCTAGCACAACACTGTAATGCTGGCTGAAATAAATTAGTAAATTCTTTGCTACACCCAAATCCTCAGAATAGTATAATGCTGGAAGGGAGATTCCTTCTAAGCAAAGTTGACTGGCATTGGGCTGCAGCATAAGAAGTGTTAAGTGGTCTGCTCATGTCAGTGAGCTGTTAGGTGGATGAGATTATCTGGGACGCTGGGTGCTGGTGAAAGCATGGATTCTGGGATGAGGTCATGTCACCAAATGTTACTGCTGACCTTTTGCATGTTTGTGTGAAGAACCTGAGACAGTCAATGAGCAGACCCATTTTCGGCAGCTTGCTTTAATCTTGGTGCAGTTTTCTTTGTGTGTTTTCCTAGGATGTTCTTAGCTCCCCGGTAAAAATGGCTGAGCCATTTGAATCCTAATCTCAGTCAGGTGTCAACAGTAATGAAGCTGCAGGTACCCACTGCAAGGGAACTGGGCTCAAGCGCCTGCATTGAGAAGCCAACTTGCTATCTTCATGGTCAAATGGCTTCAGTCAGCGTAGCACATCTCAAGATCTGAATCAGCCCGCTGATTTTTGATTACATTCAATGGTCTTGCTTTAAAAAGAAAGACTTTCCAAGCCTCAGAAATGCTACCTTGTGGTATTCGAGTTACCTTCTGAATTACTAGCCAAGTGCTGATAAGTTATTGCTGCAGTGAAAAAATGGAAAGTGAGGTCACGTTCTGAAGAAGAGTGAGCTGGAAAGATCCTTGCAGTAGTCATATACTTAAGACTATAATTAGGAAAAAACAGTTGTCTTTCTGTATTTTGAGTAGTTCATTCCCCAAAAGCCACAGTTTTCTCCTGTCCAGGAAACAAACAAACCAGCTCCAAAGAAAACTGAAGCTTTTCCAAGTCTCTGTTTAAGAATGTGAAAATTAAATCGTTTCATAATTTTTTGGTTTGTTAAACAGCAAGAATTACATAGGTGCAGGTCAGAATATGACTTGTGCAGTATTCAGTATGGCAGAAATTGAAACAGAACAATAACATGATTGAACTAATAAACTGCTGCTTTCTTTCATTGAAAGAGCCCCATTAATAGCTTTTATTGTATTAGTGAGTATGTCTTTGAGTGATGATATTAAACTGGTGATTTGTATTATGAATAGGTACTGTGCAGCATAACAACTGCAGATTTTTATGGGTTTTTTTGACAGATAAAAATAATGTGTCTTCCGTTGCTTTTTAATTTCTTTTGCTTTTTCAGTACTACTATATGGGCAGGTTTCTTTAGACTTGCTCTGTAAATTTTTTGAAAGATGTCAGAACTGAAATATCCTGATATTTCAGTGGTGAAATACTTACAGTTTCTTTTGCTTATTCCTTAGTTGGTAAAAACTCCTCAAGTTTCTTAAGGCCTTTTTTGCCTGATGTAGCAACAACAACAAAAAATTCTCATTTTTCTTTCATCTAGTGGCAGTGAATCTCATGAGTATGTCTTGGTAGCGGAGTTTGTGCCTTCATAGGGTGATTGCTTTAACTGCAGAGCTTTATTTTGAGGCTTTAAATTGTGATTGATCCTGCACCTGTGACAAACTGTAACTTAATTAGTAGCACCCCTGGAAGAAGGAGGGAGCAGAAAGGAAGGGAATACCTCTGAATGCAGCATGTACATGTGCTTAAGGATGTTCATATTGAGGATTTGATGGACACTTCAGTGGCATGCAGACTTGCACTGACCTAAGCTGTTTGTGACTGTGTTCTTCTTTAGGGTTGTGTCTCTTGGAAGCAAGAACACTCCCTGAGGTGTGCAGCAAGCTCTTGGCATGGGCTCAGTTAGTCGAGCAAAACTCTGCTTTTATCTCTTGCAATACGGAAGAGACTGCTGTACCAGTGCAAAGTGCTGCATTGTCAGACTAGTTTTTCTATACTTAACATGTTTAACCAGGAGGAGCATATTCCTATACTGGAAAGTGTGGTGTACATGTAACTGTACTATATAAATCTCAGTGTAAGAGCTGATGATGTATGTATGCTTTTTCAGACAGTAAAAGTATTTGACTGATTGTACTTGCAAGGATAATTATTCCCTTGAGAGGAGAATTCTTAAAACAAGAGAGCTATTTTCTGGAGTTGTATGTTAGTGGAACTAAAGACTTCAATCTGCAGGAAATATTAATGTCTGTTTTACTGTTTTGCCGAAGTGGCCTTGGGATAAAGTTTTGGTATGTTTGGATTTTGGTTAAAAAGTTTCTCATTCATATTTCCATATCCTGTTACCCATTAATGAACTTTTTCTCATATTTTTCTTTGGCATAAAGTCCTCTAACTGAAAAAAAAGTACAGTTGAGCATTTTAAGTGGTACCTCAATCTGCAGGCCAACAAGGAAGAGAAAAAAATCAATTTCACTTGGAATTGTGTGAAGGAAAAAGATGATCGTACTGAAAGTCTATCTGTCTGTCATAGAAGTTACTTTCAAGTTATGTGAGAAGCAATATTCCTGGAGAGGTGCTGTTATAAGTGTAGGAGGCAATACAGAAGAAGCACAGAGAATTGGCATAAGAATTATTTGTGTCCTTTAGACAATGTTTTCATTTAATACCCAGCAGTTGATTAAGAACAAGCAGATAGTTTCCATCTTGAGTGAGAAGAGAGTTGTTAAATTAAAAAAAATAATAATCTTATGTTCTTGCCCTTGACTTTTATTGAGGGGAGAAGTGAAGTGACAAAATAGAAACACCTTTGGCAATGGACGTGGGGATTGCAAAAAGCTAGGCAATTATTGGGGGGGAAAGAAAAAAATAAAAATAGAAATTGATATACATGGCTGCATAGAAAGTGCCCTCTTCAATTCATTCAGTCAGGTTTTGAATGTTGCAGATTGTTTTGCTTGTAAAATGCATGTGTTGTAAATGTCATGGCTAATTAGTTTCAGAGGGTGCTTCTGATTGCTTTGAGATGCAAAGTATTTAGATATTTAGTTATGTTTGACTTTTTTTTTAGCTATGCTTTTGAAGAGCTGACAGACCCAGAAACTGAAGTTGACTATAGAGCAGGTAAACAGCAAATTCCCTCATAGTATCTTATGATGTGATTTGCTGAAGATGAGTTCCTTTTCTGTTATAGTGTACCAGTGATGTCGTGGATCTGTCTGTGATTATTTCTGTTGGCAACCTTATTCTGAACAAACTTAGGTATACAGTGGTCACCAAATATTTAACGGACAGTACTACTAGTGATTTGCTTTGAAGTAGCAACTTAGTAGTGAAAGATGATATACACCAAACATGCTCTATTACTGGATATAGCATCTTTTTCTTAGGTCTACTGAAGCAACAGGGGTTTTCCTTATTTGGCATTAAGAAATAGTGACTTGACTGTAAAACTGTACAGAACACTTTGGGAGGTGAGGAACTGGATTTGAGTTTTCTATGGACTTTCTGGTGGCTGAGTTGGGAGTATAAAGAAATACTGACTTTCCTCAGCAGCAATGGATACTATGACAGCAGTAAAGGCACCCATAACAGCACTTGATGAAATGGGAACAACATGTAGGTCCACTCTTCCTGTACATTGACAAGCAATGGGATACTTAGCATTTTCAAAATTACATAGGTGAGATTAGGGATTTTGTTTTTGTCAATATTTTTTGCTCATTTACTCATTATTTTCTCATAGAAAAATTAGAAGAGTATATTCATTAGCCATTGTCTGAGAAATATTTTCCTGATGATGCTATCTTTATTAAACTTTTATTATAAAAACAATAATAATCTTGTTATTAAAGAGCTGAGCTAAAAAGCTGTGAAAATTTTCATTTTTATAGGACTTCTAGTAACACATGTTCTTATTCAAAAAAGCGGGATTTCTATAAAAAATGCATAACAAAAGTTTTGTTACTTTTGAAAGTATGTCAACTTGAAATGTCAACAAAGACAAATATATGCTGCAATTATATATGCCCCTTGGATATGAAAACACTCCTTTAAACATTATTAAGACTTCTTTAATAAATCTTTATGATAGCATCCCGATTGTCACACACCACTTCTAAAACATACTGAAAGTTATCTTATTCATTGCTTGTTCTATAGTCATAGTGAGGTCCCAGCCAAAATGAAGGGCCCCATTGTGGCCACAGTGTATGGACAAATAGTAAGAGAATACTGAAAGGCTGCAATCTAAACAGGCAGGGTAAACAAAGAGCATATTATCCTGATTTTAGAGATGGGATACTGAGGCACAGAAAAATCTAATCGGGGTCATGCAAGAATGTTGTTCAGGAGCCAGGAATTAAGCCAGCTCTCTGCTTTAGTCCAGTTGTACTGCCTTAAACCAGAGTTGCTCTTCTGCAGAAGATAATACAGCTTTGCAGGCTAGCAGCATGTGAGTGCCAGTTGTGTCTTGCTGAGTGTTTATGAAGAAAACACCAGTTGGAGGATTAAATTCTGTTTCATGGCAGTCTGCACAGAAGAAATAGGAGTGAAGGGTTGTTTCGGTCATGGGTTTTTTCTCCTGAGGACTGCTTTACTACATAGATAACATTTTGTTGTTAGTGTGCATTAATAAGGAAATGAAAGAAGAAAAAGTGCAGTCCTTGTAGTATGTCATTACTGGTATTCCAAATGATGGGATTACTAAAATAAAGTATTACAAATTAGTTGTATTTAAAAGATTTCTGGGGGATTGTTCCACATTTCAGTATTCAACATTTCCTTAATGTAAGATCATTGAAGATGTGGCTTTAGCAAATGGGGGGAAAAAAACTTTAGTACTCACTCTGACCCACTGTAAACATAGTCTGTAGCACAGTTGTACTGTTGTGCAGTTTACAGATGGGTTATTAATTTATTTTGATTTCAAGTATTTATTTTCATTTGCACAATGGGAAGCTTCAGGTCTTTGCCCTAAGTCCATGTAGAAGCCCTGCTGGTTTGAAATCAAATAATAGCATAGCTACATCATTAGTAAATACTTATTGATTATAGTGAACACTTAGGATTATTGTGCTATGATATAGAAGACAAACTGACAGTATTTTATGCTGTCTTCTCACCTCTTCAGCCAGCCACAATCAGAAGTGATATTTATGGTGAACTAAGAACTAAATTTCTCTGGTTACTCTGGCTGATCCTCAGCTATTTTAATAGCCTCACAGGATTTTTGTTCTCTGAGGTAGTCAGCTAGCAATTGTCAACTGAATTTGAACATTAGAAGATATTTGCAAGATTTGCTTTGCAGTAGAGAAAGACCTGCATTTTTTCCAGTATGAAATTTCTTGCATTTTTCTTTCTTTTAAAAAGTCTTAATTGGTTTCCCATAAGGAGGAAATGTCTTACGCACATGGAACAGGTTCTTTGGAGTAGATGCTGCTGCTGGTCCCACTGCAGTAGCACTTGCCACTGGTATGCGAGACTAAGTATTTTTAACTGTGTCCAGTTCTTCTTTTAGCTTGGAAAGCTGAAGTCTTCTGTTTACAAAGTCAGGAGGTTGCGATAACAGTTGCAGCTTTCCCCTAGTTTCCTGTCATGACAGCAAGGTTGTACTTTGTGAATTTCTTGTGTTCCTAAGCTGAAGTTAAACATGCCCATTCTCAACCTTTTATCTTCTGTTTCAACTGCTGTGTTCTGATGATCACTATACTCTGGCCTAAGCTTTGCTGCTTATGTAAGTAGCACCAAATGGGATCAAACCAAGTGCTGACCAAGAAGCTCAGAAAGAAAAGAGATCAGCCTTTTAACAAAAGGAACAGGGAAGCTTTGTAACAACCTGGATCTAAAGAGAAGCAGCAGACTGCTAGGCAGGGTGTTAGCAGTGTTCTTCCAACTAAATCTGCCTTCAGGGAACAAGACTAAGGCAGATCCAGCTCTGCTGGTACCGGTCTGTAACCTGCATTAATAGAGACTTTGTAATAAACCACAATGCCTTGTATATAGACAACTTCCTGAAAGAATAGTTGTTCTCTGTTACCATAAAATAGGTGTGTTTTCCCATCTGTCAAGCAGAACTGTCTCCATCAAATTCTGCACGTTTTGCTTTGAAGGACCTGAAATGCCTTTTTTTTTCCATTCCCTCAACTACCATTTGCCTTGTTGTCTGAATTGGTGCCAATCTTGGCGGTCTTGGCAATCACCTATGTTAGGATAGATAGACTTTGTAGAGCTGTGGAGGTATGAAGAAGGTGGTCTTAATCACAGATAAAAGGGAAGAAGTCTTATTCCTCGTTAGCATTTTTAGCCAGACTCTTGGTAGGAGTATTTGAATGGCCCATTTTTCCAGCAAGAGATTCCCTCATTTTCACTGATACTGTGTTTTCACCTTTGGCTCTAGACAGACTAATATAATTGGATTTTCAGGGCTCTAATGACTTGCAGAAGTTCAGTATGCTTTTCTGAAACCTGTTAACATCTCAGGCTCCAAAAAGGATTGATCACTCCACGAATGAAGGACAGCAATACCAAGTTACTGCCCTGTGACAATTATCAGCTGCTGAAATGCCAAAGGTGAAAGCTGAGAAGGAGTCCAGGTTGAGCACTTTTGTAGCTTAGTAATATGCTGTCCTGAAGATTTCCAGACATAAGCGAGATGAAATTTGTAGCTGGAGGTGATATCTTTAATTAGAACAACTGTAGTGGGCAGGGAAAATAGATTTTGGGGCATCCATCTCCTTAAAGCCCAAAAGCCAGATCTAACTGTTTAGCTGTTGGTCTAAGTGAAGATACTGTCTATATTTACATGACTCTTCTAGCTTGTTTTTAAACACATGAAAGCCTATTTCTTCCTTGTATTTTGCTCACCTTGATTTTTGAGGAAAAATTCAAAAAGAACCCATATATTTCAACCAGCATTTCATATATCTCCAGGTCTTCACTTTACTCAGTATTGTTATTTTGTTGCCTTGCCTCTTTAGTTTATTTGGCTAGGCATCAGAAAGCTTTGACCATCTTATGCCAGAAAATCAAAAGCTGAAACACTATTTCTGTGAGTTATTGTAATTAACTTGTAGACCTGTTATCTCTTCCTGTGTCAAGGTGTGCTCTCCCAGCGGAGAGGCTGACAGAGTCCACCTGCTGTAGAAGTCTCTGGGAAAGTATGTATGTGGTGCAACCCTCTAACTATTGCTACAGGTCAAACATCAGATTCAGGAGAGCCATACATCAATCTGAGCTGAAATTTAGTCCCATCATCCATGAAGGATACTACTTGTGCTGACAAGTCTCACTTGCAGTGAGACTTCTCTTGATATATGTTCAAGGAAGAAAGAATTGTTCTGTTGCTATATAGTAGTTCATGGAGACTCTCTACTCAAGGTGCATGATGCTTACTTTGAATTACGAGGGAAATGAAGATGATTTCCAGCCATTCCTTCCCTTATGCCTGCCTATGGGAAATTGAGAAATTTGAACTCTTATCCAGAGACTGATAATCCTCCTGCACATTCCCTATCCTTTGTATGCACAGCTGTGTGCAGCCATGCTCACTCTACAGGGTTTTGGATAGTGATGTATGTGAGCATCTAAGAGAAATCCACTGTTTCTGAAGGGCGAGAAAGTCTCCTGATCAGGACTTCTTTGCCGTGCTTTCCATACTTAGGAGTCAGGATAGTTATTCTCTATGTTCTACAAACAGGGTGTCACCTCTGCTTCTGGATATGGAGTGTGTAGTCTGGATCCTTATAAATAATGTATCTTTTAATGTTTCCTTGCCCTCAGTAGTTTAATTTTTGCTGTCATTTAATAATACTGTTGCTGTCCTGAAGATTTCCAGACATAAGCGAGATGAAATTTGTAGCTGGAAGTGATATCTTTAATTAGAACAACTGTAGTGGGCAGGGAAAATAGACAGATTTTGGGGCATCCATCTCCTTAAAGCCCAAAAGCCAGATCTAACTGTTTAGCTGTTGGTCTAAGTGAAGATACTGTCTATATTTACATGACTCTTCTAGCTTGCTTTTAAACACATGAAAGCCTATTTCTTCCTTGTATTTTGCTCACCTTGATTTTTGAGGCATGTTATTTAACTGAGGTGTGGAAGAAGCTTTGGGGTTCGTTTTTCTTTTGTTTCTGACTTTGGACCTTAATATGCTTAACTGGTATCTATTTTACGGGATTTTTTTCCAGGTAGTGACTTTATACAATTTTACAATAGTAGACTTTGTAAGCAGTTGCTTTAGCTCCTGGAAGATGATGTTATATGTAAAATGGGAGGCAACTCAAAATCCAGGTTCATGAGAAGGATGCTCCTTGAGATGATTTCCCTGAAGTGTAATCTAATAATGAAAGAGAAACGTAAGAATAGTTACAATTTTGTAGGCAATAGTTTCATGTTACCAGAGTTGTTACAATTGCCTCGTGTTCATGTTATGATTACACTTACCTAGTTAAAACTGAATATTATGTAATCCAGTTATGTCCATTTCAATTACAAGCATGTGTTTTATTGCCTGTCACCCTGCTAAAACTGTATTTTGCCTTGCCTTTCAGCCTTGTTCCCCTTCCCAAATTCTTCCTTGCAGACTTGCAGGAGAAGGGCTGGTGCAGACCATGGCCAAAGCAGTGAACGGTCTGTCTCTGCTCTTGCTGTCCCTTTCCAGGACCATCCCCTGTCATTCCAGCCCTTAGCTGCAGCAGCCAAATGCTAATGTTCACTAACTTCGTTAATATCTTTTAGCAGCTTTAATGTCTGTATTTGCCTTGTAGTTTAAACTCTGATGATAAAAAACTAAAAAGAAGGTGTTAACCAGAATTCTCATAACCATCCAAACAGATCTCGGTGTTATATGACGCTCTCTTAATGTGCACTCTTTTCTTAGCAGTATTACCTACATCCTTTACATCAGAAATGAGGAGGCTCTTTGACTGAAGGACAGGCAGGTAAAGCCAGTGTGTTCAGGAACTGAAAAGGTAAAAGTTAATCTGTCTGGTTACACTGCACAAAATAACTGAGAAGTTAAGTGGTGAAGTGAGAACCTGGGTTTGAAGATTAGTTCAGTAATCTGAAGTGTTAGAAACAAAGAATTATGTAAAAGGAGATTTTATGCTTCTGAGTGTTGTTATACAGTACAGATCAATGAACTTGTTTACTGCTATCTTTAATTGAGGGACAGGTAGCCTTATTCTTACAAAGTTTCTTTTGGAGCCACGTGTATTCCCTTAATATTGCATACATAATCTGTGTGACAGATTTCAGTGGGAGCTAGAGAGGCACCACTGCTCCACAGTGGTTTTAACTGATCTTGATCCTGTTGGTCCTGCTCTCCAGTTCTGGGCTCTCCATTTCCTTCCCCTCACTTAACGCTAGCATTCATCAGGTTCTGCAGTAGGGCAGCTCATGAAATTAAACTGTAAGAAAACCTTTACCTGTTTTTTGTCCTTCCTGTTGTTACTTTGCTCCTGGTTCAGAGCAAACTATTGTCTCTAATTTGACTCCTTGTATAATCAGTTAATTGACAGTACAAGCACAAGGGAGGGGCAAAAATACGAAGTTTGGCGTCAAAAAGGACCATACCAGTGCCTAACTGATCAGTTTAAATTCTTGTGATGCTGCAGAAAATTGCAAAACAGCATTTGTTTTCAGTGTCATACAGGGTTAAAGAAAGAAGATTGTTACAGGAGAAATTAAATGTCTTTGCAAACACAGAAGAGTAGCTGAGCATTTACTAGGTTTTTTGGTGTTGGAAGCTCTATTTGAGTTGTGTACAGAGATTGAAATAAAGACTCCATACCATAATCAGATGAGCTGTCTTCTGCCTGCTCCAAGAAGTAAGGGGCTGTATGCCTCCATATAAACAAGTTGTAAGAACTAGGTTTTTCAAGGAGAAAAACCTTATGTTAGCTACTGTCTTATCCTCTAGATGTCTTAGATGTAAAAAGCTGAGATTTCTTGGTGTCATGCGGCATACTTTCTAGACCTGTGAGTTGTGGGTTTTCTCCTCCAGTATTCTTATGATGCATTAGTCTGCTAGCCCAGGCAATTCTGGTCCTGTGTTGCCGAATTATTTTAGACTGGAATGGCAGATAGCCTACATAAATTAATAAAAGTCTTCCGAATTGTAGAAGAAAAGCTTTGTCATGTTCTCCCATGTTTATTTCTTTTTTCTTTTTATTTAATATATAGTGTCTTGTGCAAAAACTAGTGTCAATGACATGTAGTTTACTTTATAATCCCTTCCACACATGTTGTTACAAAAGGTATGCGAATACTCTTAATCTGCAATATTCATTTAGATCAGTAATTCCCAATCATGAACTTTTCTGGTTTTCTCTTCTGTTACGGGTCTTTGGGAATGGAAGGCATCACTTCCATCTTCAGTAGTTTCAAAGCACCTAGATAAAACAGTGTAGTACAAAAGCTTTCCAAGTCATTGGGAGTAGTATTTCCTGTATGAACGGTAATTAATGAAAAATTCCCAACATTCTTTAGGATTGCCAGCATCCTTATGCTTGCTGTAACCTAGGAGGCAGCATACCATTCAGAGTTACTGGTCTGATTTAAAAGGTGTCATGACCTTGACTCTTTACCACCCTGACTCTTGTTAAATGTATTTACTGTTTTTTCCCTGCATTTTTTTTTCTTTGTCACTATTGTGTTTCATTTATTATTGTTGTTGTTGAAAAGTCCAGTATTTCTGTTCTCATTAATTACTTGATTTTTTTAGCATGCAGAATCTTTAGTTCCTTGTATTAACATCCAAAGGATATCTATCAGTCAGGACTTATGACAGTTGTGTTTGGCCCTATGTTAGTTTTGTCCTGAATATTTTAATTTTACTTTTTCCTCAATTTCTTGGTTACTTCATCCATGACCTGCGTTTTTTTCATCAGAAAAGAAATGAGCTTGAGCATTCCTTCATGGTTCTGATCCTGAAGTTAGCTGTGACTTCAGCAGGGTCTTGGAGTAAATGACATCCAGTAATCTCTTTTAGCTTAAACTATTCTGTGATTAATTGCAACTGTGACTCTGCCATTTTCAGGGGTAAAACACAATTTATACTGGCTAACTAATTGCTGAAACAACCTACTGATTTTTGTGTAAAAAAAGGAAAACTAAAGGAAAACCATACTTGGGGGAGAATAAAGTTAAATGGAAAGTGTGTGACATTTATTTCTAAGATAAGACTATCGTGTCTATGCAAGCATGTTTAACTGCTTTCTGAGTAATACCCTGAAGATGTCTTTTTATTGTTTCAGCTTCAAGTTTCAATTCGGCATTCAAATTACTTATTTTTTAAAGTAATCTAATGCACTGAAGATTTTGTGCTTGCCTCCATTTTTGATTGATGGATCAATTTGTCACTTCTATGGAACAAGAGGGAGATATTGAGCACATTTCTAGACACAGAGTTTAAAAATCTGTATCTCCAGGAGCTGGAGAAACCATGTGGATTTGGTTTTGTCCACTGCCATTGCCTTTTTTTGTAACTTTGCTTTGTTAATTTTAAGTTGGTGTTGAATAGTCCTTCTCTCTCCCCTCCTCCCTCTCCTTCTCTCTGTTTACACATAAACATCACTAATTTTCAAAGCAGACTTTGTGTGTATATTTAGTGGAGCAACAGAGATTTATGAGAATGTTTAAAGTGTGTATAATTTATAGCAAAAGATCACAATAAAAAATTTAATTTCCCACACAATATTATGAGGCCTTACTGTTTGACAACGCCAATTCTTCAGTGGCAGAATGTTTTGGATTGTTTCTAGTGTGTGTTTTATTATACAGTTGGATGTAAATTATTATGAATTATATAATAATAGAGAATGAACATCATATAAGTCATCTGGCTTTGATTATTGCTAAAAATAATTTCTTTGTGTGTTTTATTGGAGAAGATAAGTCATATCTGACACCTGAATTTTTGTGTTTGTGCCACAATTTGCAAGAAGCAACATTTTCTTTTGTTTCTATGGTATTTGTGTTTTTAATGCACATTTTACCAAGCCGATGTCTTATAAAACTGTCATATGGCTACAGCTGTCTTTTTATTTGCAAATGTTAGTAATATAAAAACTATAAGCAGAAGTTATACTTTGCTATGGCACTTGTAAAAAATATACACAAAGTAATACTTGGTTTAAGATTTTAATCTAGGAAGGTCGTATTTCTTACACTCAGCATTCACTGTCTCTGATTTCCACCTATCTTGCATATTTTTCATATGATATAGGACACTCTCACATCCTGTTAGTCAAATAGCTCATTTTCAAGCAAGACCTTTGTCAGTGTACAGTATCAAAAGGCATGAGTGGCCAAAAGATTTCAGTGTCAGGGGAGGATGATTCAGTACTGCGGGGAGTGGGGTGTGTATAGGCAGCACTTCTGCAAAGTGTGTACATACTGGAAAATGAGTTATCAGTTCTCTCTTGCCATCAAGACTCTTCTTTGAATCCATCAAAAACATCATCCAGTGAAACGAGGTAACTGCGATGGAGGCTGTGGACTGCTTTTACTTACCAGAAGGGCTTTTACTTACCAGCTCTTCCTGTCCAGACTTCTAGGTGTCTGTATTTACACATAGGGAACAATCTGGTCACAAGCAGTGGTAGAGATCACCATGCTAGTCTGGGGTGAGTCATGCAGACCTTGGTCACTTTGTTTCCCTGTTAGGGGAGACCCAAGTTTTGGTAGAAAATAAATATTCTTTGCAGTCGCTCTTCAGTCCTTCCCTGTTCTTTTTGTACTTTAATAATTATTTCAGTACTGTTTGATAGATGTTCACCTTATCCACCAGTTATCTGCTGTCTTCCTCAGTGGTCTTGCCTTTTCCTACGAAGAAGTCTTTCCTCAGCTAACTTTGGAGAAAGAGTTTTCTCCTCCAAAATTAATCTTTTCTGAAAAGCTTATCACCATTGCATATTCACACATGCAGGGAGGTGTGATTGTTGCCTTTAGCAGACAAATTCTTTGGAGAGGCCATTGTCTTTTTTGCTACACTTACAAGGTCTAGATTGTCAAGTGGCTGTAATCTGATCTAGGAATGATAGCAGTGTCCAGAATAACCCTACAGTCGTGGTCTCTTTGAGTAGGACATGGTAACATTGACCTACTCTTATTAAAAACAAGAAAACATGTATCAAAAGATATATATAGTTAGTTATATTTTCTGCTTGCTTTTTCATTTCAGCTTTCCTTGTTTTCTTCATTGTAAATTCTCTGATCTGGATTGCATTTGTAATATTGTTATGCCTTGTAAAGTGTGTCCCCAGTTGGAATTTCTAGTGCAATATTGATGCTTCATACAGTTTTAATTAAAAAGTAATTTATATATACTCTTATATATACTGTGTGTGCTTACAAATCATGACTTTAATCATGAAAACTGGTTTGTGCCTATCTTGTTAACACTGATGAACTAATAGAATTAGTTAAACCTGTTTGGACTTGGTGAATTTTCCTTTCTTACAAACCTCTGCATAGTGAGGCTTTTAAGGAATCCAGTCTGAAAGGTAGTGTTTAAGTTTTTTAGCTGTTCAGATTCAACAATAATGATTTATTTCTGTATTGTGATTTCTATTTCTGGTTTCCAACCTGTGGTCTTGTGTCCTTGAGATTCTTGGATTAATTTAAGTGGACTTTTAACAGGTAGCTAATAACTTCAGTTCATATCAGAAGACTCACAATTAAAATAGATGCTTGCACCTCCACTGGGCTGTTCCTAGGCATCTGCAAAATGAAAAAACTTCCAAAGCACTGTTTCAGGATGTCACTTACTCTGCATCTGTGCATCATTTTGATGCTTTGTATCTCACAGACATTTTGGTGCGTTCTCCTACACATCTGTAGGATGTTTCTTTGCATGTCAACTTCTGCCACCTCCATATCATAAAATCTTAAATGGTGCTGTTTACCTGTTAGGTGTGGTGCAGTTTGCCAGGGTTGTGCAGAGAGCTTGTAAGTACGGGGACTTTTCCTTCATTGCTCCGTCTCCTTGACAGTGCCTGTGAAAATGTAGATGATTTTGTGATCCTGTGAACTAACCTGATTTCTTATTCCATCTATGTCCTTGGATAGGTTTCTCCAGTATTAATACCTTCTGTGTTTTCATAAGTTACTCCGTGCAGCCAGGCTTCATAAAGACTCAGACCCAGCCAGACTTCATAAGCCTCTAGAACTGGGCATGTTTGAAAGGCTGGTAGTATACAGAGCTGTGAAGGCTGAATGGACTTCAGGAATATAAGAAAAAAATTTGTAACTCTTGTGTTTGTAATGTGCAAAGTCTGGATGTTTTCTTAAGAAGATTGCCACCAGACCATTCAAACAACAGAAAAACATGTTTTTAAGTTGAGTTGTTTTAGCCATTTTTGAAGTATTTCATAACTGTAATTAAATATATGTTTTCAAGCTGAGACTGTGTGTCAATTTATACCTGGAAGAAATACTTTACGTTGTGGAGTTTACAATGCTGTTAGTGGAAATCTGTAAGTTCTGATCAAAAATATCCTTGGCTAAGAATTGCCAATGTGAAGTGATTTTTAAGATCACTGACTTAAGAAATTAAAACAAGAAATAAAATAAACAGGCCAGAGGAGTGCCTGCTTAGGGTTTTGTTTGTTTGTTTTAGCAGTAGGGAGGATTTTATTTGTTCTTAACTGTGCAGTTTTGGCTTCATCAGTACTAATGCTAACTACACCAAGAAGTTACCAAAGAAGTTTATATCTCACCATTGCTGTTCCTTTAAATGTATGTTGAAGTGTTGATTGTATTCATTTGGGTGTAAGGTACTTAAAGGCTTGGTTAATTGAAGACCAGCACTGCAAAGGGGTCATGATGGGTTAACCTTTCAACTGGATTTCATAGCCTGGTATAAGCAGTAACATAGAGAGAGACTTTTGGTTTTCAGGGGATAAAGGAATTATTCTCGTCGTATCAGAATACAAAATATCTGTGGGTTTGTGGTGCTGATTTGTGCCCAAGGATGCTTGAACAAACTTGTTTGGATCTACTTGTGAATACTACCTGAACTACCATGAGAGGGCTCCTCTGTGAGGTTTTCAGGGACACTTTGCGCTTCATCATGCCAAGGTCAGGGCAGAATTACTTACAAAAATAGTTCTAGGGCCAAAATGTTTGCTGTGGTTAAGAACTAATGATATAAGGTATCTGCTTGAATGTCTTTTTGAAAGAAAACACTGTTTTTAAAGAAAAATAAGACTAATTGGAGAAGTAGGATTTAGTCGTTGATGTTTATCAATTTGCGTGCATGCTGTTGTGCATCTTTGTCTTCATTCAGGGTCTTCCAGTTTTTCCTCCTGTTTATAAGGCCCTAGGTTGGTATTTCAGTCTGAGTCAGAAACCACATTCTCAGTGCTGAATAACACTGGAATGCCATTTTATGACATCTTTAAATAAAGATGTCACTGCCTTGTTCTGAGAGGTAGTGCAATCTGTGCAGCCAATACTCTGCATGGGTTTACTAATGCAGCAACACTTTTGTTAACAACACTGGGTATGGTGACATGGTCACACTGAAGTGCATGAAAGTGACTGGAGTTTCTGCCTTCTAAGCTGAGCTGTGGTGGATGAGTATGTGTGCTTGTTTTTAACTTAGAGCAATGCAGAGTGAAACAAGTTACCTCAATTGTAATGTTAGAGCTCCGAGTCCTTCAGTAGTAATTTAAGCCTATTTTAATCTGTGTTTGTAATGGCTTAAGAATGCATGTATTGCATTATGTGTTTCAGCTGAGAGGGACAAGTGCCTGTCATCATCTGACTGTACCCATCTTTTGATTTAATGAAATTCCTCGTGCTGTCACTGAGAAATACCTCATTAATCAACTTTGTCTCTCCCCAGAGTTTTTGTTGGGGAAACAAACAGCAGGGCATTTGATCTACATGGAATCAGAAATTTCATGTCATGACATATTTGGTTCAAAACGGGGATGACATTCCTAACTGCATTTTGAGCTGTAGGATTGTTGACCTTGGTTACTATAACTGGCTTTTAAACAGGAGACTTTCTCTAGCGATCTGTAGTCAAGTTTGGAATATTGTAACGTGGAGCATAACCTGGGCACCATGTTTCCTAAAAGGATCTTTAGGCAGAGATTTTAAAAAACTTATTCTTTTACTGTTTCAACAGTTGAGCGGTTCAGAAATGCTTATTCTACTTCTTGGCAGTGAGTGTTAAGACAAAGGTGTTGCTGCCTGTGTTCTGACTCAGACTGAGGGATGAGGCTGCAGCATTAGTATAGGACCTTGAAACCCAGAAGAGGAAAAAAAATATCTCTTTAACATAGTAAGAAGCTCTTATGGAGCAGTGTATAAATTTGTTTTGTATAAATTAATATAACAGTAGTGGCCCTACAGTATTTTCCTTTTTTTTTCTTAATACATATTTAAAGCATAATTTCTAATTCTTGTATATATTTTTAACTTTCCCACAGATATGCACTTATTTGGCCATTATCCAGCTCATGATGATTTCTATCTTGTAGTGTGCAATATCTGCAATCAGGTAGTCAAGCCACAGGTTTTCCAGTCACACTGCGGTAAGTGAATGTTTTCTTTCCTGAATTACAGTGCCAAATTGGCGTATGGCTCTCTTAAGAATCACTGCATACGATCATGACAGAGGCATTGCAGATACACTTTTCTGGTTATCTTATGTTCTTTCCACAGAAAATAGCAGCAATGCCTTCAAATAAGCGTATTTCCTGTAGAGGAAGTTAAATTAGTTGTTCTAGAAGCTGGGCTTTTTAAGTTGAATTTGTTATACTAAATTAATGTATTACAACAAATAAAGCCTGTTAGTTAAATACTAGCTAGGCTAAAACTACTATGATGTTAACATTGGATTGTCTTTTATCAAAGCTGTAAAGTGAGGGTTGTAATACTGTTCTACGTTAACTACAAGTTGGATGTTATGGATTGTTTTCTGATGGGATTTATGCATGGGTGTATATAGGGTTTATTTTTATATTTATCATAGGGTTTCATTTTTTACATAATTGGCATGTTGAGTCATGTTTCTTAAGATTCTCTTGAAAAATGTTCATTTGAGAAGCTGCAGAAATGTGCAGATATTTATTTCTCAATTAGTGTGACAGCAGCAAGGTGACAATTTTTGTGTTGATTATTTGTAAGCAGAACTACTTTAGTTAGAAATTTTTGCTATTAATTAACAAACTACTTTGAAATATTCTTGAAAAACTTCATCCCAAGGTCAGCTTTATTTATTCCTTGTCCAGTGCTTTATTTGTTGTTTGTCCAGTGGTTTGTTTCTGTGGTGGTTTGGTTGGGGGTTTTTTGTTTGTTTGTTTTGGTTTTCTTTTTAAAGAATTGTAGAGTGTGACTGGAATGGCTAGCTTTGCATAAGGTTTAATCAAATTAATTTGAAGGTGATTGCATAATAATGAAAGACAGCTAGTATTGAGGATGGAATCAATTAAATACATTAAGGGGAGAAAAAAAAAGATTTTCCTTGCCTACAGACAACAAATAAACATAAATCCTGTGGTCCTTTCAGTCTTCTTGACAGCAAAGCAAGTCAGTAAATGGAAAATGTAAGTGGGATGAGCAGAAAATATAAAAAGTTTATTTACTTTTAAAGAGATATTACCAAAACTTTACCTTGGGTTTTTATGAATGGACTGCTAACAACCAAACAGGAGTAACTAACTGCATTCATGCTAATGAGAGGCAGTTGTACGACTCACCACTACCTTTGGCCTGGACTGAAATAATTGTGCAAAAATGGTCATAGTAGAATGTAGCATTTATATCCAGTGAATAAGAAAAGATCTGGAAGTATTAATGTAGTGAGAGAAGAACTTACTAATTTAATGGTAGGGGCAGGTGTTAATTTCAGTGTTTTAACAAGCTGTCCTGCTATTATTTTCAAAATTTGTTTCTTGGTTTCTTGACCTTAGTCATATATGGCTTCTTCCTGCCCAGCTTCAGGTATCTTATGCTTCTTTCACTGATAGAAGAGCATCTCTGCGTATGGTCATAGGTACAGTGGGTACCATAAACATTGAACTGGTGCATTAATAAAGCTCCGCTACAGAACAGAGGAACCTATATAACACCTTGCCATAGTCTTCCATAGTTGTGCTGGTTCCGACATGACATTCTGGTTTCGAGAGCAGATGAAAGTTGGTCCTGTTTTCATGTAGGAGGCATATAGAATGGTGTTTTTTCTAGTGTCAGTAAATTAATCCATGTTAGAAGGAACTTTCTGAGCTTTTTTGAAGTAACAGGTTACCATCAGTGTATATTGCCTGTAAACTGCAAAGACCATGTGAGTCACTGCCCTTTTTTCTTCTTCTCTTTTCTCCATTACTCCATTTCTTATTCATTTCCTTTTACTTCATCTTCATTATAGCAATCCTGTTACACTGAAAATTGGGCATTAAATTCTGAATTGCTTGATTTAACAGCCTAAGGTCAACAAAGACTTTAAAAAAAAAAAAAAGTAGACTGTGTTAAGAGAAATGGAGAATACTGAAAATAATTGACCAAAAGTGCTACCTTTTGAAGATTGTACTTAATCTAGTCAGACTTATTTCAGAAAAGGTTTACTGGAATATTGCTGAAAGGCCTGTGGAAGAACTTTAAATATATAGATAACATTTTCTGCTTTAAAGAAAAAGGAGTAAAGGTGAAGGTGCTGTACTAAAATGATATAAAAGAAGTTTTAGAAGAAAGTAAGTTTCTTGGAGATCCTGAGAACTATTGTAAAATGACTAATAATTTATTTTTAAAATAATTATCAGTTATCTGTTCAAAGTACTCATATAAGTGACATGCATCTACTAACATATAGTTGTTTTATAAGAAATTAGTAAGATATAAAGAAGAGCTATACATGGATCTTCTTAATTGATCTGTAGTTGCATTACATGGTGAGAAAATGGTAAATATCTTGCAGTAGAGAAGATTAACTGTGAGCTGCTTGTGGCTGAATAATCGCTCACTGGATAAGTTATGTTACCAGTAGTCCATTGAGAAAGGTCTAGAGAAGGCTTCATTTGAGATGCTTGTTCTGGCTGCACTAGGCTCTTCTGTGAAACAGGAATGTTTAATTTTCACATTTATTTAGTGTTTTATCACCTGTTGAACACAATTTGGTGGATCAGTTTTTGTTAGGTTAGTTAGGCCATCCAGCAGTATACCTGTAAATTCAGTGATGCTGAACATACCTGTCAATAGACTCTGAGGTGGTTTAGACTATCATATTTATGATAAACCACATTATTTTACATGTCTTGAACTGCAGCTGTAAAGTTGTAACAAAGACAGTGGAATGAGAAAACATTAGAAGCCACTACTGGTTTTTTGGCTCTTGAAGGCTGCGACCTGGGGAGTCTTTATTGCTACTGACAAGGACTTGTAGAGATCTATCCCAGAATCTCCCACAAAGTGTGGTTTGTTACTAATATCCCTGGTAAGATCCAGTCCATAGTCTCTCAGTAAGGATTTAGGTCTGTGCCAGATGCGTGCTTTATGTTTCTAGGTTCCCTGCATTGTAACTGGAAGGTCTTGGCTTTTTGAAACAGCACTGGAATGCTTAGTTTAGTAAACGTTTTTGTAACACTTCTCTTGAGCCCTTACTGGTATTTGCCTTCCTCCAGAGTGTAAGAAGGCCCACTGTTTCATTTGTCTTTAATTTCAGACATGTGGCAGCCATCCTTGATGGCTCTGGGAAGTTGTGAAGGTTATAGAGGCAGATGTTGTTACTTAACTTTTAAGGGTTTGATTCCTGGAATATTGAGCAGAAAAAGAAAAATCTGGTTGTGGTTCAGGCTTTTTTTAATGGGAGGCAATGAACGCATCATACAACCTTAGACCGGTAGAAATCAGGAAGGTAAAAGAAGACATCTGGCTAATTAGAGGACTAGCTTGCTGGACTTCGGAGTCTTTGTAATAAAAACAGTGTAAAGCTCAGTGTTGCAAAGTCGTAGATCTGTTCTAGCCTCTTAAGTTAGAGAAATACTGAATTATTTTTAAGAGCAGTTTCACATCCTTTTATCTGTGGGATAAACATTTATATCCATTTGTAAGGATTAAACCGTTCATGTACATGTGGTGTAAGCCCAACTGAAAGAGAGACTTGCTGTTATAGGCTGCTGGATAAACCATATAAATCAAATAATATCTTGAGGTCATTCAGTATTATTGTGCACTTAGAAAATAATATATCATAATGTCATCAACAATAGGGTTGAAATACTGTTGTTTGCTTCTGAAGCTAGTTCTTTTGAGTAACTTGTTGCAGTGGTACAAGATGTGAACATGTAGTTGTATTTATTTCTCTGTAAAATAGTTTGAAACGAGCAGTCAATCTAGTTATGCAGCTTGGAGCATTTCTAAGTGTACTTGGCATGTGGGGAATTTTAGTTTCGAGATTTTGTTCTCAGATTCCAACTTCAGTGAAGATACTGAGCACTTCTTGGGACACCAGAAATGTTGTGGTTTAGTATCTCTCAATACCATAATGTTCTTGCTGTTTGTTTGGAGGTTTTTGTCCAATATATCTGTTTTCTAGAAGGTTTTTAGGGTGGCAGCCTATGCTGAGCTCTGTCCGTATGACTTTGGTTAACTCCAGTTCTGTGACAGTCTGTCTTTTACTTAAGATGGGACCCGTACCATTTCCCAGATGTTTCTATTTTCCTTTGGCCCGGAAGAGAGTAAAGCTTCATATTCTTACACTGTGTTGTCCTTTACTAGACTAAAGAGCATCAGATGCAGTTCTGGGTTTGGTTGGTGTTTTGAGGGGTTTTTTTAATGTTCCATATGATAATAGGCTTGTTAACTTTGCTCTTTTCCTGTTGAAAGGAGAATCTCTCCTAAAAGGTAGCTCTGGCACAGTGAAGAACAAGCACTGTACATATAGAGAGCTTGTCAAAACTTCTTTACTTCCTCTAATATGAGGAAATAAATTAATTACGGGAAAGTGTTAAAAGTGGGGGGAAGAGGTGAACTATCAAGCTAAATAATGCAGCTTGGTTAAACAATAACTGCAGTATAATCATCGAAGAAGGTTTCCAAACATACTGTGGAACAGTTTCCAAAACTGTGGAGGGTATCTTAATGAACTCAATAGTTAAGATCCCCATTTGATGCAGTTGTAGCATGCAGAGGAGAACAAATTTCCTTCGTCAAGGAGAAATGACCATGAAGATCTCTTCTTTTGCTGATTTATTTATTGGAGGTTCATTGCTGTCTATCCTGCCTGTCTCTGAGGTTATTCTAACAGGTTTCTAATTAAGAAGTAGAAGTTCTTATTCCTTAAAAAAAGAAAAAAACCTACACTTGTTTTTCATTACTTCTGAGTTATAAATCCTTGGATGGACATCCTTGTGTTCTCATTAAGGTTGGAAAAGGATATTTCCTTTTTATTCTTCTGTTTGGCTGTATAAGCATCATTTATAAGAAAAACAAACTAGAAAGCAATGGAGTACTGAAGAATCTAAATAAATTATTTTCATGTTCATATCATAATAAGTTTCCTAAGAGAGGTTATATGTTTTTAATCACTCAGACTAAGTATTGTACATTGTACTGGTTGTATGTTACGATCTAATGAACCACGAATGAAGACAAAAAGGCTGAGCTTACTGTATGAATAAGAATTATTTGCTTTCTTAACGCTAGCTGGAACATTACTAGCTGGCATCTTTTTTTGCATAAGGATTTTGATACAGGAAACACTGTCACATTTGATGGATTAGTCTCAGTTTTTATATTATTTTCAATTATTCAATGCCTTGTTTTTTATTAAATACAGCTGTTCAGGATTCTGTAATTGTTAATATTTTATCCATTGCATTTGGCCTTTTAGCAGGGGGAGTGCTCTTGTGCCCTTCAAAAGAATGGCATTTTGAGTGATTCTCCTTCTGTTACTGAGATTTTCATTTTTCACAGCCTTGTCAAAACTTGTTATATGATATCATTATTGATTGAATAACTTTCTGGTTGTCACATGGTTAGGCTTCACTGCATAAAAGAATTAGAATAATGAAAATTACCCTTGTTCCTCCTGCTTTTTGTTAAATATGGAAATAGTACCAGCTAGACTTACAAGAATCCCAGTTTTCTTTTGGTGGGGTGGGAGGAGAAGTAATTGAATGTTCTGTATGTACCTTATTTGTATATTTTTACTTGTGTAATTGCCTAGGATACACTGATTTTGTCTGTAACTTTCATTTCCATTACTTTAAATTGGAACCCCCTAGTAGCTGAAAGCATACAAAAAATTCCCTTCAGCTTTACAATCTTTCTGTCAGAAATCTTTTTCTTGAGACCAAAGTACAGCCAGTGGCGTAAACCTCTTGTCTCCTATCTGCAATGAAAATCTAAGCTGTAGTTCCTGCAATTGTACATTCAGGTTATGTGGGTCTGTTGTGTCCATATCATTGCAAGTTCTCCAAACCCAGTGTAATGGCAGTCACTGTGAAACTGCAGTCACAAGCCATATTTTGCACCATTCCCATAGAACTTCAGTACATTGCTGCTACAATCCAGGTAGAATGAATATTACCTTTGAAGAGGCAAAACTAGAACAGCACTCCTTTGAATTAATCTTTTCCCCTACATATTCTTGAAGTGTCATATTTTTAGACTGTCAGCAATTCTTGAGATTCTGGATAGGTACAGAAATGCAAAGTATGTCTTTGTTTACTCCTTGAAGAGACCAGCGCTATATCCTAACTGCTGGTAGACTCTGGCCAGATACAAAAAAGCACTTTGATTCATAAAAGGTAATCAATTGGCATTTTAATACTTGATTCAAATGAAGCAATAAATAAAAATCCATCTTAGCCGCTTGTGTGTGAGAAAGTGTTGGTCACCTCATTGTTGGCTACTGTGTTCATCCAGGGCTGCAAACAGCTTGAGGGTTTTTTTTTGATACGTACCTTGGAGAGACCTCAGTGAAAGATACTTTTACAAGGCCATGTTCATTCAAGAAAAGAAAAAAAAAATCCTACCTTCTCTGTAATTACTTGTCCAGGAAGCAAGAGGTTTGGATTGAGTAGCCTTGCCACATAGGAGCTATTCTCTCATCTTCCACCCCCTAGGAGAGGAAAATATCCTAACCACCAGGCACACCATAACCTAGGCTAAAACAGGGAGTAGTACCAGGACCAAGGGATGGGGTGTGATAGGATCTGAAAAATGTGCAGCTGTTGCTTAGAGCAACAGCAAATGTAATGTGTCTTCACCCGCAGGTTGCTGAGATCTCACAAGGCTAGGAGGAGTTCATTGTGTTTTCTTTTCTTAGTCTAGCATATGAATCAAAAGTGGAGCTGCATTCAGACTTACTGACCTGCCTGCTTAGAAATAAGTAGCAGGATATTTGATAGAGTTGGCTTTTTTTAATGTTTTCTACTCTCATCCCACTACTTAAACTGCTTCGTCTTTGTTGTTACTAATTCATCATCAGTGACAGACCTAAAACAGCGAAGTTCAGATGTAGAAATATATATGATACAGGGAGAGTTAGAAGGTCAATGATTCGTGTAAGTAGGAAGCTGACAACGTCCCATAGATAAATACTGCAGTTCAAAAATTAATCCTAGATTGATGTGTCAATTGAAAAATTCTTCATTCAAAAGATGCTTTGAATGAGAAAGCAGCAATATTTTGGCAGCGTTGAATCTTAAAGGATTGGGCATTGGGGAGCAGTGAATATTTAACAGAAGAAAATGTGTTAAGTTGTGCCTTTACAGTGCCTTGACTGTGCTGTAATTTTACAATGCTGATTTAAATAAATGGATATAGGAAGTAGATTGAAAGAGTAATAATGACACCAGGCTTTTCAGTGCACTGGAAGTGTATTGTTCCAGTTTATAGATAATTCCTATCATTATAAATTAGCTTATCTCTTTTGCATAGTGTATTCATTGACAGTATTTGATTAGTGAACCCTTTTGTATTTTTTTTTTTACTTCATATAAATTGTGGTAAATGATGCAGTATGTACTTGAACTGAGTGTTGTTGTCATGGCATTGATGAGGGATACATATTACTTGTAATTTCTTTCAGTCAAGTTTTTAATAGAGATGTAGTTTTAAATAGCAACCAGTAAGGATTTCTTTTAAGGAGCGTCCATTAATAGAACTCAGCTGCTGAAGGTTGGCTGTAGCATTAGGCTTAAGTTTTAATCTCCTACATACTATAATTTACAGGGCTGCGTTTAGTGCATCATTCTTCCAGCTGCTTCACTGGTGGAGGGATGGGGATTGTGATAGGGAGGGAGAAGTGAAAGGTACAGTGAAAATTTTCCATCATAACATGTAAAAATCTGGCAAAATTAAAAATAATAGTATTTGACTTGAGGTTTTCCATAGCTTGTCTTACCTGGTCTGAATAAGGTGGATGTCTTCCATCTTGGAGAAGGAATGTTTTTAAAAATAATTTTTAAAAAAGACTTTGTAGTCCTGTTCCTAGATAAAGTGCAAAACAGACTTAAGAGCTTCTTGAATTCACTGTTTGGAAGTGTTTTGGTGAGTAAAGATAAGTAAGAACAAATGCTTTTTTATGTCAAATTGTGATGCACTGTAAAGAAAAGAAATCTGAAGTGGAATCTGAATTTGCCAAAGGCCCTAATAAGTAGTAATTGCTTCTTTGCTGTATTGAAAAGTATGGTAGTGTTAAGAGCAAGTCTCTTCTCTCTGTTATCTCTTTGTTTATCCTGCATGTGATCAGGCAAGGAAGATGTGGTGGGGTTTTTGAGGGTGGGATGTAGGGTTTTTTGGTGGTGCAGTGTTTCACTCTGCATGTGTTACAGAAGGTAATTAACATTTGGATTAGTCACTACTGAAGATCATAGGTTCCACTCCAAGTCTGTAGACGGCTTGTCTGAATATAGCCCTGCCCATTGACCGTGACTTTGGGTAGCTGTCTAAACATTTTGGGTTGTTCATTTTCTGACTGTTGCAATTTCTACTGTGTAACTGACTAGCAATTTCTTGCAAAGCGTATTACAAGTTTAGGAATTTCCTACTCTCCTTGTACTAAGATTTTTGCTATAAGCTGGCTTATAAAGTTGATTCTTGTCCCATTGACTGTTGGCTTTTCGCAAAGGGGACAGCAGCAATTTTTGGTTAGTGTCTTCTCCAGCAGGTGAATGTCTTCTCTGCCATGAGTTGCGGTTGCCGAGTCTGCATGTGAGGTGGCAGGTGGGGCTGAAGGTGCATTCAGAGCTCCCTTGAAAGCTGGAGAACTGGGCCTGGGAGGAGGTTGGATGACCACAGAACATAGTGCTGGCCCTCACGGCTGCCAAGATTAGCTACCTATGTACAATGGTGTGCGGAAAGAAGACTGGAGTGGCAGTTTGCTATTTTCCGGAAGTACTAGTTCTGATAGTCTCAAAACCTGCTTTCCAACAATGTTTCTGTTGCTTTTCTAATATCTGCAGGCCACTTGGGTGCAGTTGGGAAGACAAAAGTCCCTGGACAATACAGGAAGATAATAGGATAGTCATATGTTCTGTTTCACAGAGGTGCAATAGAGACCAACTGAGGTAAAGACCGAGCTGTAGTTCAAGAGCCTTATGTTTTTTTCAGGTTGGAAGTAGTGACATTAAATGCCTTCCATGAAGAAATAATTTTTTTATTTAGTATTTTTAAAATCCCTTATATTTTAGTAGAGGGGAATCTCAACTGTTATAAGCTAGCTAGTACAAGGCTGGCAAATCTGTTTTAGGTATTATTCCACAATTTTAAGTAATAATATTTATCCCAGATTTTGTACACCACCTTAATTTTTAAAATATTCCTTCTTCTTTATTTTAATATGATTTTTTTTCGTCTAGTATGCAAGTATGTTTGTTACAGCTGCATGTTTAAAATCTAGTGAGTTCTGTTTATTTCATTGTAATAGCAGTACACAACCTAGTACCTGACTAGTGCCAAACCTATTCAAAACATTTTATTTGCATGCATAAAATACTGTACTTAAAATTCTCATCATTTCAAATATAGCTGAAGCTCTGTGTGTTTCCCATTTCACAGTCCTGTAGTGATTCATATAATTACCTTAATATAGCTTATTGCTATTCTATTTAACTGGTGATACTAATGTAATAATTGTCACATTAAATGCTAAAATATTGAATTAGGCCTTGTTCTAAAATATATTTTATTATTACAGATAGGTTAGATACACTGTAGGCTTCTGTTTTCAAAATAACATTTTTTTGCATTCATCTAGATAGATTAAGGAAACTATATTTTACAAGATGTAATGAAAGAACTGTTTAAAATGTTAGGCAGATGATAATGGGCAACTTGCTCACCTCACTGTGTGTATATCTTGATATCGATTCAATTTCAAATACTTGATTTAGCTTCCTGCACCAAAACCTCGCTATTCTTAAGATGCCTAAATAAAATGCACGTAACTTGCCTCATTAGCTATTTATGTTTGTGAGACTAGTAATGCTGTTATTTCCCAGAACACTAATCAAAAGAAAATGTTCCCGGTTAACATTCCCCGCCCCCCCCCCCTTTTTTTTTTTTTTTTTTTGGACAGGCTTCTTGTTTCTGTGAAATACTCTTATCATGCCTAGCATCTGCTCTGCAACTAGTGAAGTATAACTAATACCATACTTACATAAAATATCAAGCATTGCATATGAGAAATGTGCAAGCATTAATGTATCATTTGATAAGCCTGCTTTCTATTTGTTCCCTGTGTTGTATAAAGTATTCTTTTCATGAGTATATCATCAATGTTGTGCTTTCCTAATTGTGTAACTAGAGAGTTTTAATATTTTTTTAAATGTAGTTTCAGGTTTGAGATCGGTGATTGAATAATTGTTTCTATTTTTTAATTTAATTTGTTAGAAGAAAGATTGGCAGGGAGGAGTCTCATTTTTGGTGCCGCTTTTACCTCAAAATACTGAAGCAGGAATACATCTGTGCAAGCTGAAACATGGGCCAGTGGTTGGCCAACAATACTTAAAAGGTCTACATTGATTATAGGTGTTTCAGGTTGCTTTAGTGTGTGTTTGATGGTGATCAGATTGCGTGAACGGTGCAGACTGATGCATCCTCACATGTACTTTAAGCTTGCAGTAGTGTTATGTATGTCCAAATGAGTCTAAGGACAGGTGTTTCTCAATTCTGTGACTATAGGTAGATGAAAATTGTAAGGTATGAGTAAAAATAATGCTTTTGAATTTGACTAGGACAACAAAGGATTAGTTTGCTGTTTAAATAAATATTTTTGTCACTGTCTAATGCCAGGTGCATTTAGTGGGAATGGTGAACTGAGCAGTAAAGCTTTTCAGCATTTCTGTATGGGCAGGAAAGGCATAGTCAGGACCAGACAGTTAAGGCTGTGGAGAAGAGCACAGTGCAGAACTGTGTGATTAGTAAGATGGGTATAGAAATGGTACAGCAAAAAAATGGAACCTTGAAAAGTCTGGTGTTTGTCGTTGTTGACTCAGTGGTGTTTTTTTTAACATAATGGAAACTTGAGAGCTGTGGGGTCCTATGGAAAGGATTCTCAAAACTCAGCTATATGCTGTGTGACAAAATACCTCTTTTTTTGGTTTGTTCTTGAACCAGCAACAATCAATCATTTCCTGTCCACCTTCATAATAAATGTGCATCATAACCCTCCTCTGTAGTCACACATCCAGTTTGACAAGTTCAAATCTGTCTAATTGTCACTCTTGCAGAGACTCTCCATGTCTTTGCTATGTATTTTTGTCTCTTGCCCAACTCTTCTAAACCATTTTTGAAAGGAGGGGAGCAGTGGTATGATGTGCTATATTCTTTGCCTAACATTTGGTTTGCCTTTGTGACCACTAGAGATGATTGAGATGATAACTTTATAGAACTGTTACAAGACCAGTTTCTCATTACCGTGTAAGAATAATTCAGAGATCATCATTTTGTATGTAAAGTCAAGATTGTTTTCTTCCATGTCTGTCACTTTACATTTCTGTACATTGAATTTCATTTACTATTTTATTACACCATTCAGTAATGTTAGGTCTCTTTGCAATCTATTGATTTTCATCTTTAGTACTCTTGAGTAATTATATACCAAAGATCTTGTTCTCTCACCCATCGCTTTCTTTTTTGGATCACTTCTGAATATGTTGAATAGTTCAGGCGCTAATGCAGTCTCTTGCTGCATGCCACTGCTGAAATTCTCTTTGAGGACCATTTTTATCCTCTTTTCCTTGCTCTGTAAGTAGTTTCTTAGCCTTTGGGTGGGGGTTGCAACTCTCCTTCCTGTCTCACAGACTGTGTCAGTTGGATTTTCCCTTGTCCCTTGTCCACACATCGCTTTATGCTTTCCAGGGTGTTTGTGACTCGTATGTCTTCCACAAAACTACACTGACTTTCCCCCAATACATTGTACATACCTGTATGTACACTAACTTGGTTCCTTCTTAGGGCTTCTACCCCTCTGGCTTGGATACACTGCAAACTTGCTACTCTATTTGTTTGTGCTCCCACAGATGTCCACGTAGCCTTCTGATCTTTAGGTTCAAGGTGGTTTTCAGTGGGAGGCTTTGCTTTCTTTTTAACAGCTTAGTAACTGCATCTGTGACTTCTGGGGAGCTCCTGAATGAATACAGATGGTCTGGCTCTGTCAAACCACTTTGCAGCCTCCTCTGCCCCTGTTCAAAGTCCTCTGGAGCTTCTGGACCATGAAGGTCACTTTTGTCAGGACTAGAAAAGAAACAAAGCTTTATTTACACATATGTGTCTATGTGCATTTCTGTATGTATACATATATATCAGCTGATCAATCCGTTGCACCCTGAACGCAATTGTAGCCTTAATTCTAGAATGACTACTAGGGAGTGGTTCATTGCCATTTCCTGGGTAGATGCATTTGGAAAATACGGGATTTTTTTTTTCTATATCTTGCTGAAGAAGAAGACACACAGGTTTTTCATGTTAAAGAAATGACTTTAGTGTTATAAATTTTTCTCTCATTTTCTTATCAAAATAAATTTCATGCCTCTAGAGGTGAAATGTTGTACTTGGCCTGAGGTTAAAATCTTTCTTTTAGGACACTGAAGAAAAAAACCAGAAGATATTTAAGTCTAGGTCTGTAAAATGATTTCTGATCCTTTAGCCACTAGTGTGGAGATTAGAACAGTTAATATGCAATGTGGGACATCCTCTTTACCCTTTTCTTACCTAATCTGAGGGGAGTTGAATCAAGAGCACCTTAAGAAGGCTACCAGTGTTGATGGGTGTTTGTAGTCACCCATGTGGACAGTATGGTTCTTTCCATTAATAAATGCTAATGGAAACTGGGGTGTTTCATCTGACAGGGAGTGATGGAACAGCTCTTCTTGCAAGGCTTTGCCTGCTTCTCCAGTGTGTTTTATATGGGAAAAAATGGAAAGGATTGAGAGAGGCCCAGAGTTACTTGCAGGCTGAGGGAGTTGGTGCTTTTGCTACTGGAAGACACAAGTTCAAGTCCACAGTGACTGCTTCTCTCTTTTTCATGTTTATATTTTGCTTAAAATAACTAAATAGCTGTTGCTCAGACTAAGAGAGAGTGTATCCCTAACTCTGACAAATAAAATGTTCACTTGGGATCCAATCTTTGGTTCAGGAAGTGTATTTATAAAAGGTTGAAATAATTTCATTGGGAGGGAGGGAGAGCAATCACCGTCAACACCCTTTATAATACTTTGCCCTCGTAGTCAGGGCTGTCTTCTGCAGAGGGGAAGATTTGGGTTCAGATTGATTACAGAAAGTTGAGTGCTTTAATCAGGGAAGTGGTCATAACATTTAAATGGCTTTTTAATAAAAAAAATTTACAAATACATAGTATTTTGTCAGTCAGAATTTTAAAAACAAATCCACTCTCTGAACCAAGCCAAAGTAGCTGGTCATATAAAAGAAGTAAAGCCAGCCACAGAATTGTCAGAGAATTGTAAATTGATAGTTTGGGGGGGGGGGGGGCGGGGAAGAGCCATAGTAATACCAGCTCCTCTATTTGTTGGATCAGTTATAACTACTGATGTGTTCTGAATATAAAATAATTTTGAGGACAGTCATGATGCTCAGACAGCAGTTCCCAGCAGTAGGTTGGTTGACAAAGCCTGAGTGTTCCCTTATGGTTTGTCTTTCTCATTGCTGCACAGCTCATGTCCAGTAGGTCTGGTGGCTGTGGAGAGCTGTAGACTGTGCACGCACTGAGTTAAATATTCCTTAATACATGACATGATAATACCTCAGATGTCCCGTAACATTTTACCTCTCAAGGTCAGGGTTTTTTTTCCTTGCAAAGAGGTAAAAAACGGCGTGGGGGGAGGGCAGGGTGGGGTGGGGCTGGGGATGCAGACACAAACCAGAAAACCCAACCCTTTATATTTTTCCCCCAAGGGCAGAAGGAGGATGTTACAACCCCAGTGTAACAGTTTGTATTTCCTAGCTTGGAGTCCTGGGAGTCATGAAAACTTAGTCTAGTGTCTGTTTATTAGACTTGGGAAGAACTGGAATGTTTGGGGTTTTTTTTTCTCTTCCACGGCGCAGATCCCTACTGTTCCATAAGCCTTATCGGGCAGACTGGGAATAAATCAGATCAAAATTAGCCTGTCTTTCTATTTGAAAAGGGGCAAGAATGAAAGGTCAGTGGCAGTGTTGCAGTGAGGGACATGCTTTGCAGGGTTTGGGGGTTATTTAAGGGAACTAGGAAGAGAGGCAGGTTGGGATATTTTCATATCCGGTCCATGCTATGTTCACAGCTTTCATTTTGTTTTTATAAACTAGAGAAACAAAACCACAAATAGTGGACTACCATGTCTCACAGGCATTAGTAGTTTTGAGATCACTATGTTACCTATTCAGTCATTCCCCAATTTTGGGGATCTTGGAAACAGCTGAAAAGATTGTATCTTACAGTTAGCATGGGCGAAATGAAGATCCTGCCTGTGCATGCTCTGAGGTCATTACTTTTCAACACTTTGTGCCAGTTTTATCCACATGCTTCTCTGCCTTCCCATTGTGATTCTCTCTTAGCACTTGAAGCAAATGGTTGTAGAGAGGCATAAGGGAACAAACCTGAATTGTTGCTTCTTCCTAAATTTGAGGATGCCCAGTCATTTTGAACCTGTGAGTATCCTGTTTGTTCTTCGTGTGATGAAAAGTCAGAATACAAAGGCAGATTCGGAAATGCAAGCAGGAAAAGGGGGAGTGCCTTTCTCCCTTGCGTTTCTGAGATCTGTGTCAGTGAAACCTGGCAAAGTTGGCTTCGGTCTCTTCTGCTTTGCTTTCATCCGCAGAGAGGGATTCAAGTTACTCAGTAGCCCCTGTGCTAGGACAAGTTTATTTCCAGTTGCTTATCATGTGATGCAGTTATATGAAGGAATTAGAAAGTTGTTGCCAGCATTTGCACCAGAAGCACTGTTTAAGCAGGCAACTTAGATTTGGTTTTGTTTTTTAACACGTAGGTATGGATGTGATAATTCTAGTTAGTCTCACTGAGATGAAGCAAAGTTCAACTAAATGGTACATAAAGCTTCAAGCGTCACGGTTTCAAGAGAGCTATAGAAACAAATACATTCCACTGAACACTTAAATTCAGCTAGCTGGGTGCGAGATTTTATTTTAACCATTCATTATTCGTTGATTTTTTTTGTTCCATAGTTCCATTTTATAAAAAAAGGTTTTCAGCTTTTAAGCTGTTTTTGTTTAAAGTCATTTTAGTAGAATTGTCTTGTGTCTTATTTTGAGTTGTTTGGGTTTTTTTTAATTTTGACATTTAATGTATGGTTGGATTGGTTGGAATTTTTTTTGTTTTGGGTTTGTTGTTTTTTTCCCCCAAAACATAGATACAACAGAAAAAAGAGAAAACAATGTAATTATTTTCTTTAATGCTTAAGGAAAGTTAGAATATCTGTTGGAAAGTCCTGATTAATGGCAAGACAATGTACATACGCCAGCTCTGACTCTCTGTAGTCAAAGTTGCATAATATCAACTGTTAAGCAAGTAAAACAAGTGATGCTTTGATGTGTTCATGATCTAACAAAAGTAGTCTCTGCTGCTGCAGCCTATCACACCTTTACTATGCAGCCTTTCCTTCTTTAGCTTTGGCAAATACAAACTGTACTCCACTCAGATCTACCCAAACAGGATTTTGAGGGGTCTGCTAGTACTTTCATTTTTTTGAAACCTCTTTTATGAGAAAATCTTCTTGAAAAGGTATTACATCCTTCTTAGTTCCAATTAACATAATCATCTGAAACTTCTGTGTGTGTCTGTATAAGAGTCAGCTAACTGAAGATCTGACCTGTGCATTTAATGTCTGTGAAGGAAATTAATGCATAAAGTGTGGCTTAACTCAGCTTTGTAAAGCATGCCTTTGGAGTTACATTGGATGCCAAAGTAGCATTTTCTTTATGGTCGTCTTGTATTTTTTTTGTAAATGTAGAGTCGTCATTTTTTGTTCTTATGTGGCTGTATAGCATCTGCTTTAAAAATGTAAGTTAATTTATAAAATATAAGTTATAAGCTATTTCATCACAAGTAAACTTACTGGGCAGTCCAGACAACAAAGATCTGAAGGTGCTCCTTCAAATAAGTCTTCTGTCTCTTCTAAAATTGGGTGTAATACCAATATGGTGTCTTTTGTTTGATACCCATGTGTCTGTGAAGCTTATAGAATTGATGTTTGTTTTACTGCCAGTACAAAAAATATTAAGTAAGCATGGGGAGTTGTGACACAGGAAGGGGTCAGACCCTTGCTTCATTCAAAGAGGAAGCTGCTGGCTCCTCGGTGTTTGTGTTGCAAATTGTGCTGGGCATTTAAAGACTATTTCACCCAGCTTCCCACCCCTGCCCCAAATTAGGATTCTTTTTTGTTAGTGCAATTCACATAAGACCTTTACACCTGGTGAGACAGCATCGCTATTGACCTAAGCTGGTTTTACCAGTTAAGCTTTGCCATCCTCATTTTTCTATTATGCTTCACTTTAAAGCTCAGCTTCAGCTGAACCACACAGATCAGTCCCAATTGTTTTTTAAAAAGTTCCATTTAATGGTTAGTTTGGGGAAGGTCAGTTTGTTCTTAAATAATTCAACCCTCCAAGCTGAAGTAGGACCACAGATAGAGCACAAGCATGTTACATTGCGCAGGTATAGCTGGCTTCTTTGAGATCCACTTGGTTAGCAAGATGTATACTGGCGGTCTTCGGGAGAAATGGTTTTGGGGCTCTGAGTCTGCAAAATTTTTGCCAAGAATTTACATTAAGTTTTCTAAGATTTAATAAAGTTGAGTGGCCACATTGCTGCGCTAGTGCTGTTCCTTGCACACTCAGGTGTGGTCACCGTAATGTTAGCTGGTGCTACTTTTTGTAGGTAGCTGATGCTACCTTAGAGACTGCAGTTGAGTGTATTAAGTGTCTGATTCAAATCACTTGAAGATAACTTACATTGTCTATTTTTGTTGACTAAAAAATAAAGTATGCCTATTTGCAAAAACTAAGCTCTGCTTTTTTAACTAAGAACAAGAAGTTTAATTAGATCATTCAGAAATATGCATAAGAAGTGTTGCTGGGTGGAGCTGTAGTAATTAATAATTTGTGTAAATTGAAGAATGATAGCTATGCTGAGTATTGTATAGGAAGCTGTGCTGTGGCCTAAAGTAACTTTTGTGTGTTGATTTCTCTGTAAAAGGGATGAATGCTGAAATCTTGGGAATCAGTATTATTACAAAAAGTAAGATTTTATCATGTGGGCTTTGCACATGCTATCATGGTACAGCATGGAGACCTAGGCTTACCTGTCTTTAGGTGAAGACAGTATAGACATCTATATGTGAGGTAGTCATTCAATATTGGCTTTATCTAAGTGAAAGCAAAGGGAATTTTCATATAATTACACTGACATTTAGCAGCTTATTTTGATTACACAAAAAAATACTACAGGAGGAAAGGCTGAGCAAGTTATTTTATTGCCTTGTATTTTCACCGCGATATAAGAGTATCTCTGCTTTACCTTCCCTGCAAGCATTCCTTGGTATGCAGTGCTTCCCCCACACTGTGGGACTCAGCTGGGTGAACAGTGCCTCTCCCCATTAGTCATTGTTGCCTTCTCTACACTGCGTGCATGAAAGTAATTCTTTAAAGCAGTTGCTCATGGTTCATTTTTTAAAGATTATTTCATAATACACCATTGCAGTAGTACCTTCTTGTAGGCGTGGACCAGATCTTGGTCACTAAGCATAAGCAGGTTTATGTGGAATAAAAAGATACATTGCAAATAAATCACTACTTATTTCCTTTAGTTTCAAAACTGTTTGACTTTTGCCATTCAAACACAGCTTCCATTCACATGTTTGGGAAGCTTTTGAAAGCATATGAATGGTAACTTTCCCAGTTTTTCTGAAACTTAAGTAGTTCCAACAGTGTCTGCAGCTGGCTGCCTAATAAAAATAACTTGCATTCCTAGAAACATTAGATTGTATTGATGGCAAAAATGACTACACAATTTTGAAATATAACCTACATTAAAATATGTTTTGTCTTAGTTGATATTAATCTAAAGTAAAAGATTAACTGCAGTGATGTTGTGTTTTTATTAATGTGGTGTAGCCACTTAACAGCAAAGTTCTCATATTGTAGCAGTTTCCTTTTTAGCTTTGATTGCAATCCATCTATTCTTACATTATCAAAAGGCTTCCTGAAGTTTGTTGCTTGAATTGATCTCTTTCCTTAATGTGTGGAATATTCATGTAGTGTTGGCAAGAAATGCAATATCTCTTCACTTGTGGTACAAATGAACATTTAGATCTTCACACCTAGCAGTCTTACACTGTCTTTCATGCTGGTTTTTCTTTTGACCAGTAACCTAGTTTTATGTATTCCATGCTGACTTACTGGTTTTAGTATAGTGAAACTTTCTTTTGACGTGGAACTTAGTTTTAATGTAGTGGGATTTATTTTTTTTAAACTCTCAATTTAACTAAAAAAGTGTTCTTTTAATTAATTGAGAGAGGATAAACAGTGCAACTTATATTTCCAATTCATCTTTTATTTGAAAATTTTGGGGCAAATTAAAAATACAAAATGTTTTTATTGTAAAGTTTAAGTTCTAGAGAATTTTCAGTGGCAGGATTAGATTTTTTTTTGGAATTAAATGTATTGGTCTCACAAGTAAGGTACTAATGTTACTAGTATTGAGTCCCAAGTCTAGCAAGGTGCACTGAGTATAGAAGCGTTATAACAAATTCCCTGTGCCTCTGTATTACTTCTCTAATAGTCTTTTTTTAGATATGTAAAAGTCACTGATGGCATAGGTCTGCGTGTCCAGTAGGCTCAGCAGCTCTAAGTTATTCTAGTGTTTTATTCTTGAAAATGAAGCACACTGTTTTGTGGTGATACACAATGAATTAAGAGTTTTTCTCCTTTTGTATCCAGTTCTTTACATTTCACAGAATATTACTGTATGACTAGTTACTTACTCTTCCCACATTTGTCATGTCCTCTCCTCTGTATGAAGGCCATTACTGAAGGCAGCTAGTTAAGACCAGCCAGTGTGGTGCAAGTAAGTATCAGACGATTGATGCCAGACTGTCAGCGCTTGCCATTGTTTCCCAAAATAACATTGTTATAAAGAGGACAGCAGTCAGTGATGTTTTGCGGGAATAAACTGTTGAGTGTCAATGGTAAACGTTGGTAGATTGGAAGAAGGCAGTACGGGTTGGAGGCTCAGCTGTGAGAGCAGCACCAGGTCACAAGGTGCAGTGATGCTCTTCTCCAGCAAGGATTGATCACCGAGTGACAGCAGCGGTCCTTGTAAAATAAGCAAGAACCTGCTTTGACAGCAGCAAAACCTTCAGCAGCTTTACAATGTTATTAGCTCTCCAGGATGTTTTCTCTGTTGGTGTCATCAGTGCCCTTTTTACAGCTCTGTTGGCTATCACTGTGCCAGGTTGTCGCTCATTGGGCATCTAATGGGCACCTGAATTAATCTAATAGCATGCTGCTGCATAGGTGGCAGAACCCACCCTTCTCATCTCACCCTTCCTACCCGGTCTTGGGGTCCTCTTCCTGACCTGCAGTGCTTCCACTGCTCATCTTGCCCTGTAGTGACACTATTCAACTTGCTATTGAATAAAAGGAGAAAGCTATTTACTTTGATTATTTTTTTTCTTGTTGTTACACACCTTTCCTCCCTTTCTTTGGTTAGTTTTCAGCTGGTTTAGCAAGCTAAGCTCACCCAGCAGGGTGGCAGTGAATGCCAGAGACAGTGCAAGGAAAAAGCAGGGAGAATGCATGGTTGAGTAGCACTTACAGAGGCAACAGCAGCAGCAATTAATTATTAAATCAGCTCTGCCTGTCTTATCTAAACTACAATCTTAAAAGCGTATCTTTTGAAAAGGACACCTGACCTTGAAGATGAAAGAATTACTGTTTGACTTAATCTGAAAGTGTTATTTTTCAGGGCTATGCTGTTTGGATTTGAGGGGTGGGGGTTTTGGTAGTTGGTGTCTACAGACTGTTGATGTATCTAAGAATTGGTGGTTGTGTGCTGTTTTTTCCCCAAAAAGGCATGCTCATCTCTAACAGGAATTCACAGCCCTAAAGGGAGATGTGGTAGGGAGTAAATTTTAATGTGTGGAGTAACCCTGTTAATATTATAAAAAGACACAGGAAGTCCAGAAAGGCAACTCTAAAACTCCACATATGCTGACTGAATAGGATTACAGTAAAAGTTGTAAATTATAGAAAATTAGAATTAAATGGGGGAAAATGGGGAGGACTGCTGGACTGTGTAACCAGGACATTGCCTTCTGCAGCACTAAATTCAGGAGGGAAGAGCTAACAGATTGAATACAAGTTTGCGCAAGAACCTTATGAATTTTACTTATGGATTGCTTTTATTGTATAATATCTGAGCAAATGTATTTAATGACACAAAGGCTGGGGATCAGAACAAAAGAAGTTAGGACATTTTTATGTTTAAAACTTCTAAAATGTATTTTTTAATCATAAAAGTAAAATTTTATAATAACCATTATGTGGGAAAAAAATTCTGTAAGTCTGAGGTGGTACATGTAGTCACAGAGCAAATAATGGAAAAAAAGCTTTGATTTGTGATTCAGGAATTAAAATATCATAATAAAACCTGTATTCCTTCCATGCATGCAGGTGTCTTTAAAATGTTTTCTGAGTGTACTTTTGTATGTACAGATAAATCCACTCTGGACTATTTTTCATAAGTCAATATTGAGGTACATGTCAGCAAACAATTAAATACTGGTTTCATGGTTTAAATCAACTTCTGTGCAACTTGCAGTAGATTTTTGCAGTACTGTCAAACCATGCATGCCCACAGGACCTGAAAATTAAGTGAATTTAATTTAAATCTATATCACTAAATCTAATGTGAGAGTAAAAGACTAACTGAAATAAAACAATTAGTTGATTTAAGTCATTAAGAGATAGCACCTAGGACCTAGGATTGTGGAATTTCACAGCGAAAATGTTAACAATGGGGTGCTTGTGAAGATGTATGCAGCACTGCACACATCAAGCAACAAATTTGCTCGTTTCTGTTAAGTGATTAAAGGATACATTTGAGACCTTTTCCATGTAACACCTTAAGGAAGCAATATGTGTATGAGGACAAAAGTACTAAACTTAAGGAAAGCACTACAATGTACAGCAGCATTGCTCCCGTAAGAAATACTATTTTTGCATATTTTATTTGTGCATTCATTACCTCATTGTGTATCATTTACCATGTAAAACTTCTTTAAAAATATTCAAAAGCTTTCAGAATAGAGCAGTGGAAAAAAGTTGTATGATAGAAGTACTGAAGGATCTGTTGTCTCCATGAGCTTGCTTGAAGAATTGCAGATTTAAGTGTTGGAGAAGGAATGTTTGTTCCTTGTTGGATTAGTTTCATCAGCTGTCCTAGAAGCATGTAAGTGTGATGCTGCACTTGTGGTTTTACTGCTGAGCTCCATGGCACGGGTGAGGTGCCCAAATGTTTGATAGCATCATTTATAAGCAATTGAGAACAAGGAATGGGTTTTATGTGATTGTCTTTCCAAAACGTAGCTAGAATTAATAGTGTACAGTGTGATCACTTCTTGATAGTTCAACTTGCTTAGATAATTTAGGTTAAAAGTTTTAAAGCAAGAAAACTTCAACTCAAAATGGAAACAAAATTTTGTTCTTAACTTTGTTGTTACAATGCTTTATTTTTAATAAGGGAAACTTATCTGTAAGGAAGCCCTAGGAATCATGACCAAGAAAGAGAAATCCTAGATTTCTTTCTAGAAATGCTAGACATTAAATAAGCATTTTCAGAAAAGATTATGTTTTTCCTAAGAAAGAAGATGGTAGCTTGTCTTTTCTTACGCTGTTACAGTATTTGAAGCTATTTTTAAAATGTCACTTGTATGAGTATTGACATCTAAATGGGCAACACCACCTTGACCTGGATGAAGAATGAAAATGGAGAGAACTATGTGTGTCATACATCTCTGTATGGGAAGGATGGGGCAAACCTCATGCAAGGACTGACTGCTATCAAGTGAAAGGGACTGGAGTAGCTTCCTTGCTTGAAATACGGGCAGATCTCAGATGCATGGATTGGGCAAGCAGAAACACATGGAGTATCTAGGGTATGGATATATCTCAGGCCTTCTAGGATTTCCTAGAAATAATAGTCTAATTTATGGATTTAGGAGTGAACTGTGCAGAACTAAGGCACTCCTCAGTTAAACCTCTGTTCATTGCTTTTCATTTCCAAGAGGTTAAACGAGAAGCTAGAATGCCATGGCCTTTCTGGAGCAGCTGCTGTGAAAATTCAGGGCTGCTGAGGCATCAGTCTGATCTGTAGGGTAACCTAAGCATAACTGAGTATCTGTCAAGCAGCACTTATTAGTCAGGCTTTGTACTTTTCCTCAGTATAACAACAGTTGTTTGATTTATTTATGAAGGTCTATGATGCTTTAAGAGTAGCAGGGGTGTTTTATAGGCCACAAAGAACTTCACAGAGCACGTTTCTGAAACTGGATCAGATACTTGACCTGTTGGAGTTGTTGAGTCAGGATCCTTGGAATTCATAGAAATCAGGGGGCCCTCTCCTGTTTCCTGCTAAATATGGTTTAGATGAAATATCTATTGGTACTTTTTACCCAGCCATCTGCGGAGTTTTAAGAGACTCTTCTGAAATTATCTCTGCAGGCAAAACCAGTACAATTTTGGCTTTCCCCAGTGCTCTGACTTGCACTTCTCTTGACACCCCTCTTCTGTCCTTTGGTGTTGAAATATCCGTGGCATTGAAACATAAACCTGATTTGGGGCTCAGAATGGGTTTAATATGCAATTACAGAAAACCCAGAAAGACTTCATACAGCTGCTACTCAAATATATATGTACTGGTATTTTGTTTCTCTGTCAGGTTAGATTTTTTGCCTGAAGTCTGTTCTGTTGTTTTTGCTGGTGCTGAATTGCTGAAGCTGTAGCCTTGTTTCTAGGTGGGGAAAAAGACCCCTGCATGTTGACCTACCTAGCAGTATGAGAAAACAAAATTAAATTTGGCACTATTTTAGGCCCACACAGCTTTAGCAAGAAACATGTATACTCCCAGCAGATTGGACTCTTGTTTCTGCATTTTAAAGTTTTAGTCCCAGAACGCATTCCAGACTAGGCAGTCTCCGTGTACTGGGTACTAAGAAATGTTCCCAGGTTCAAGTAGCTTAAATGTGCAAGCTGTCTGATAGTGCCAGTGTCCATCAGGAAAGCACTTAATATTTATATTTGGAACCTTCTATTGAAAATTCTGTCAGAATATTCTTCTGATGCACAGCACACAAAAGTTGCTATAAAGTGCTGCTGGCGTATCACTTGATTTTTTCAGTGTGGACAAACCCAGCTCCATCAGTCCACAACTAACTACAGAAATTAGATCTTTTCAAGATAGGATATCAGGGTGTTTTTAAGACTAACTCGGTGCTGACATCAGGTAAGTTAATGTCTATATCAAGACATAAATAGGCAGTCTCCTTGATGTTTTTATGTAGTACTACTATTACCAGAGCCACATTCATAGCCTGAAAAAAAGCAGGTTACAAAGGAATCGCTATTAGCTGCTCCTTATTTCTTAGTCACTTAATTAAAGCCTGTGAGATGAGCAAAGAGAGTGATCCTTTACCCAAAAAATCCTTCCCACCTACCCCACCCCCCATATTACCTACAATGAATTGTACTTCTGTTGGTTTGTTTTGTTCTCCACCTTTTTCCAGATTGTGTTCTGTATCTAAAACTTACGTATTAAGATTCTAGAGTTAGAAAATAATTAATTACTGTGCAATATTTTCTCTGTATGATTGACTGCAGAACTTGTCTATCATTAGCACAAACTGTCTCTGTTAGCATCGTATTGTATGAAGAAAACTATTTACAAGAAGTTAATCTATAAGGTTCTATATAATCTATAAGTAACACATTCATCTGTGGTCTTCATCTCAACTGTGAAGTCCTCTTCTATTTAAATAAGCTTTCTGATACTGTTGATAAGTTCCTTTTTTTTAGATTGAAAATGAAAGCGTTGGTTATCACTTCCTGAAACATTTAGTTCAGGCAATCTATTGATGGATCACTTGAGATGCCTTATATTAAGACAGAGAAAACGGTCAATATCCTAATTGTACCTTAAACAAAAGCTAATGTTAGCTTTGCTTTTCAGAAGATGCATTTTTATTTTCAGATAGCAAAAGGATTATTTTGAATTTACTTCTGCCAGGTTGTTTGCATGGTTCTATGCATACACCCCCCACCCCCCCACCCCCCACCCCCAATTCTGGTATGTTTTTTTGTTTAAGAAGTTAACCCTTCTTTAGCATTACCCTTTGTTATATTTTAAACATTCAGAACCACACAATGACTTAATGGCCATTCAAGACCCACGATAATGACCTTTATCATGTACTCATGTGAGGCAGCAGTCAGCACTCACTTTGCAGCAGCCTTGCAATCCTGTGGATCCCCAGGATTATGTGTTACAGCATACTCCACAGGCATGAACCTGAGATGCACAAATAGGTATTAGCAGTGTCTAACATCCTAGCCAGCTTTGCTGGAGCTTTTTATGGGCATAAAGTTTTGCTGGATTTTTTTTCAAGTCAGTTTTAAACTTTTAACTATTTGTCTTATTATTTATTTACATGTTGCTATTACTTAGCTGTTATTTCTGTACCTATTACTTGTTTCTCTTCTGCTTATTTCTGCTTCAGTATGTTGTTTTGTTTCATTATTTTTTTGCTTCAGTGATTGCCTCTTCTGTGAGGCATGTATACCTGTAGTGTATACTTTCTTACACAGAAATCCTGGGGAAGGACTCAGGATAATTTTGCTTATGTGTGCTTATGCCCCAAACATACAATCTGTTTTATTTTTTACTTCAAGCCTCATGTTCAAATTAAATTAAAAAAAACAAACAAACAACAACAACAAAAAACCCCAAACAAAACACAAACCAACAGATTATGTACCTTCAAAGATCTGTTGGCTAAATTTCTGGGCTTTATTTTAGGTCCAGTTGGGTCAGCATGTCTTCTACCCTATTAAAACTGCTGCCAGGAGGACCCGCAGTGCCCACTGAAGAGCTTGCTTACCGTAACTAATTTTTGACAGTGCTGGTTCCATGTTTTCACACTCCCCATCCGCTTTCTCTCTTCTTCCAAGGCCTCAGGCAGAGGATTTTGTGATTAAAAAAGAAACTGGAATAAATTGGGGCCATTCCTGCTCTACTGGGATCCCAGCGGAGTCAGGGAGGGTGCACAGCCAGGGAATGCAGCACTCTAGAGAACATCTTCCAGCTTAATTTCCTGGGGAACACTGCTCCACGCACATGTGCAAATGTACAGAATTTAATCCTAAAACATTTGTAAGTACCTTATGATTTGAGCTTATATTTGTTGGTATGCTTCATGTTGGACACAGCTGTGAGAATAAATTTGCGTTTAAACTTGGGTCCTATGCTGGTGTCCTGCAAACTGTTGAGTTTGGCTGGTTTTAGTGGACAAGCCAACAACTGCTCAGCTGCGAGAGATGTTGCGTGTTTGTGGGGGGAGCCGAGGGGCTGCCCTTTCAAATGTGGTTGAAACAAGTTTGTTGTAATGGCATCGGGTAAGGCTTAAACACACTTCCATTCCACATCTTGAGAGTGATGCTGAAGGATTTCCAGCTACTGGGGAACCCACCATTTCCCGCAGCAGTCGGCTGCCTGAGGGCTGCTTTAACACACGGAGTTGTGCTGCTGCAGAGCTCAGCTTGCTGATGTAGCTTTTTATTTTGGGTGGTGACACCACAGCTTGGAAATCTGTGTGAGTGTGGAGTACTTTTATGAAGAAAAATAGGTGATAAAGAGCTTAGTGTTTACCCAGGAGCTGACTGTAACAGGATCTTAGTTCTGGGTCTGCTTGGACACCGCTGGGTAAAAATCAAAGATAATCAGAATCTCAGAAGCTGAATTTTTTATTACCGGTTACCATGCATTATTCCATGGATTTTAGCAAGTGCTAGATTCTGAGAGAGGCAGACGGAGCACGTAACCCTACTGGAGTGGCTGAAGCTGTGGTATGGTGGGCTCGTCATCTGCTCGAAGGGCTTGCTTTCTGTAAGCCCGCCTAAACTCCCTGCGGAGTTTGACAACTTTTCAGGCGAAGAATGAAGGGATAAATGAAACGGGGGTTTCACGACGAAAATTTTTGCATTTGCTGTGCCAATCCCGAGGTTTTCCTGCTCGTCGAGTTGAACAGGGACGTCAAAAAAAAAAAAAAAATTTAAAAAAGAGCCTCGCGGGAGCATGCGTCATTAAGTAACGCCTCTTGTTTCCGGAGCGCGGGCGGGCGGCGGGCCCGGGAGGGGGAGCTGCGGGGCCGTGCACCGGGGCAGGGCGCTGCGCGGGGGGGGGGGGTGAGCGTCAGCGTGGGCCGCCCCAGACCCCGGGTGGGTTTGTTGCCGCTGGGGACCCGCGGCTCGAGAAAGCTGCTGTAGGAGCCGCACGGGGCTATAGGGCACGAGTGTTCCTGGAGGGGAACACCCGCACTTGTAGATAGCTGCGTAATGCGCAGGCAGGTGGCTGGGGTTGGCAGCAAGAGTCTTACCCAGGCGAGGCGAGAGGCGGAAGGGTGCGAGGGTACCGCCGAGGGTACCGCTGTGGCTCCCGCCCTGCACCGGGAGGTTTCTCCTGGGCCGAGCTTGGTGCAGGAAGGCTAAGTGCAGCGCTGGCCGGCCTGCCGCCTGCCTGTGGCAATGCCTCCTGTGGAGTGAAGACCTTTTAAATCCGGCCTAGTAGTTTATAATAACGTAAGCAAGCAAATCAGAAGTACATATATGAAGGGGGCAAGAATAGTCATCCATTACTTTAGCTTTGGTTTTAGTATTTTAGAACAGGAAGTGCCAATACTGGAACTTAAAGCATAACCAGAACTTTGACCCTTGCTTATCTGTACTGTGACTTATTTTTTTTCCCCCCAACTATATTGGCATGTTGTTGTGCAAATAGGATAGCTCGTGTTGCTTACAGTCTTAGAATCTAATACAGTCTGTGATTTTTATTTTTATATGCAGAAACTACACAAATTACTGCAAAGATCTTTAACTTGAGAGCAGATGCTAAGCTCACAAACTAATTAGCGAGATCTAACTAGAAAGTTAGCTAGACCCATATATGCAAAGAAGTTACCATGTTTTCTCCCTTATGCGTAGTATGTGTTTGTATGTCCTATGTTTTGCTCTGCCACATACATTTTACAAGTGAGAATGTGGTAAACAAAAAATAGTGCAAACTGCATCTGATTACATTGGTAATAGGTAGTAGTTTAGAATTATATAATTCACATGGTGTTTCTTTAATTTGATTAATAACATGACAGTGGTAGCAAAGCAGTTTAAACACAGTGTGCCACTGTAATGGGAAACTGCTGACTCTTGAATTAGAAGCTGTCAACTTTTTTATGGACTCTTTTATATATATTCCATAGAGCTTTTCAAATAAAGAACAAGGCAATTGTTGAGCATTTGCTTTTGGAAGCTTTGATATGGTTCTAGATATGTACGTTTAAATGAAAAGGAAATGAGTACTTTCATGATACTGAACTATTCTTTACATATATTTGATTTCTCTCAGAGGAAAAGAGGGAGAGGGATTACCTGCAATCTCTAAGGGCTATATAGTATCAGGTTTAATGTCAGCATTACTGCTTTACCTCTGCTATGCTGTAGTATGAATTACAGCTGAATTATTTGCTGTGTGCATGGATTACAGCCTCCCTCTATTTGTACTAATGAACTTAGAAGGAGAAAAACTGAAAGTTCTGTATCTCCATTACATTATTTTTTAAATGGTTATAACTATGAAATCTAAGTAACACCAGAGTTTTCAGGGGAAAAAAGAAAACCTACTTATTTACCTGAAACCAGTGGTATGTGATAGATGTGTTAGCTCTCTAAATTTGGCTGTTAAATGAGCTCTGATTTCTGTGAAGATGAAAATGTCCTGAGGTATCTGACCAGTATTGCTTTATATTTAATTAAAATACAAAAGCAGTATAGAATAATTTGTGTTAAACTCGCTGTGTAACAGATTTTGACAGGTAATTATGAAGAAGACAGAAGTCATACAAAAGTAGTCCATATCACTACAGTATTTAATAATTTTACGGTTAACCAAAGGGGGGGGGGGGGATGGAAGATTTGTGCCTGGTAACCTGGTATAAAATAATTAAAAAGAGAGAGAGATCCCTGATACAGGATGAATCAGGGTTGCTTGCAAAAGCAGATTCTGTAAGCCTATTTCAATATACTGAATCTACGAGGCTGCATCTGGGTGCAGCAATACATGCTGTATTTGCAGGACGAGAGCAGCCTATTCTAGGAAGCAGTTGCTGAAAGACTCAAGCTTATATTACGCAGCGTGCCTGGTCTCTATGCCTACACTGTAATTCAGCCATAGATTAATACCAGGTTGAAGCCAAAGGTAAGCCAGGAATGTTTTGAAAGGGAGGAAGAGCAGAAATAGAATTTGTGTATCTGATCTGTGGTACGACCGCAGCCGTAACACATGAGGCCTGATGCCAGCTGCCATGCTTTGCTCTGGGGCCTTCAGGACATAAAATTTCACTGTCTTTTTGCAAGCGCCACCTCTGAAGTTCTCTGAAAGTCTTTCACGGTCTGTTGCTAATCAGGTTCCTGGCTAGGATTGATACCTTGAGGTGGGGGGAGCAGTAATGTAGCAGGAAGTTTATAACTGCAGTTCACGTGTATGTGCTTGACAGACAGGCAGCCAATTTACTTGGAAGTTACAGGCTGAAATTTGCTGTGGCAGTGGCCCCCAGGAAGGGGAAATATATTGGGTGTCTTTCTTCAAACCTTCTATCAACTGAGACTTTCAACAGGACAGTGAGGTAGTGCAGTGGTTTTGCATTTATGGTCTTCCCTAGTTTGATGGGGCTTAGCGGGGGAAGGAGGGGAGTGTTGACCTAATTTTGTTACAGTAGATAAGAGGTGAAAACTTCTAAACCTTTGGTTGATTTGACTTGTTGAATGTTTAATAGTCTTTTGCTCCTGGTTGTTTACAGTAATTGAGCCCTTTCCCTTCTAGTGCTTGTGCTGCTGTCCTCATTTAGTATGTATTCCAAGATAAATACCATACAGGAGACCTGCAAATACTGTACAGCTGAAGATATCTTTCTGGTTTTGTTTGCCGAATGTTACACCTTCCAAAACATGTTATCCACTAACATTGAGAATAAACTTCATGTCCTAAGATGAAACAGTGGAGAAAGACTATAAACCTCTAACTTCCACTGCTGCCACCTTTTAGGCAATTGCCATTTAGGAATCTGAAATGTAAGGAGAAATAATAACTAAAACTGCTAGAGTTCTCTGATAAGTAATACCTATCACAGTGAAATTTGGTTTTGAACTATTGTTTTTCTTGAATTACTTGTTTTTCAGACCTTAAGCAACCTGGGAAATCAAAGCATTTGGGGCTAGGGAGGAAGAAAGGAGGGGTAATAAGGTTGTAGCATTTGGACCTGCAGATTTCCTCGAGTGTTCTGTTGGGATATGTCTGCCTCATCCTGTGCTTTGTGACCCTTCATTTCTTGCTGTCACTCGAAACTACTTGAGCAGTTCTCTGCTACGCATTGTGCTCTTCATTGTAAATAAACCTTTTTCTCTCAGTATTTAGATACAGTAGGCAAATCCCAGGGGTGATAGTTCAGGCATGGTTAGTTTTGGTTCACTTGTTAGCCATTGCTGGTTAAATCTGCTGTACTGTCTAGCTACCAATTGGCAGACTCAGCAAAAAGCTTTAGAAAAGACTTGCTCTGTGATCCATTTGCCAAATAGAGAGTTTAGTTCCTCCTCTGTAATCAAGCTGGAGTCAGCTGATTATAGCTGAGATTTTTCATGCCAGTATCCTTTTCGTTGTCCTTTCCCTGCCTCTTTGGTCAAGTGACTCCCATTGCTGGAAGAAAATAAACTGAATCTCAAACTCCTCCAATTTAGAAGTATCTCTTGTTATCTTTAAACAGTAGGATTTCTATCAACTATAGCAGCAGCAGTCTGATGAGGAGGGACAACTTCCAGAAGAGTCTAAAGAGCATAAAGTCTCTTCTGGAGTTTGCTATCTCCTGACAGATGGAAAAAGGTTTCAGCCCTTCAGCATGAACACAGATATTCTGATTCAGAGGAAGCAATTGGCAGGTATGAAATACAATGTTGGATTTTTTTCCATTTCCCTCCCTCCCTACCTTTTTATTTCACTGTCAGTTTCACTTTTGGCATTGTGGCCAGGAAAACAGCTTCAAGCTGGATTGGTATTGTCTGTTGCTGTGTTTTCCTTACAGTTAGGAAAGCACTTGTGTTTTAAGCTTTCCCTTATTTAGAATATCTGGTTTAAATGACTTAACTGTAACACATAATCTCAAGTGACCTCACAGCCCAGTCCCTCTGCACGGAGGCCATCCCAGCTGTATTTGGGTTTATTAGTGTTTGCCATGCTGGCTGGTGCCTGGCTCCTGCGTTGTCACAAGTATCTTGTGCTTGTCTGCACCGAGCTCCCCAGCTCCCTGACGTCCAGGCAGAGGACGCAGCCCTGACGCAGCATGGCAGGAATGTATGCAGCCAGCTCGGGCTTGACACTGTGCCTGAGTTAATAAAAATTCTTGGGACCCAAAGCACGGAGGTAACGCTGCAAGGCAGCAGCTTGTCTCGAGCCAGTTGCCATTTTCACCAGTGCTCTTGCCTTTGGAAATGCCATACAGACACAACTGAAGAGCCTTATTTTAGGTTTTAAAAGAAGGACTTCAGTCTTAATGCTGAAAAAAAGTTGTTGCATAATTTCTGGACCCATGCTGTCCCTAGAAGTATAGGAACATTTGCACCGAGCTGCACCTAGGCTAATGAGCCCAGCTGGAGCTGATTTGTTTCTGCATCTCTGGTACAGATAATCTGACCATGGATAATTGAGTGTTGACTCTATAAATAACCCACTTTGAAATCCTTGTCTTAAAATTGTTTTCTCTTCTTCCTGTTTGCTTCCAGTCTTACTCTCTCTGTAATCATTTCTTGGCTGACCAAAGGCTACTCTCATCTCTTGACAAACAGATGTACTATTCACTCTTCCCACCTGAAATGACATGTTACACCAAGCATGGGTGAAGCCAGGTTCTAGCACACTACAAAAAGCCAGCTAAGCCCTGGTAGGAAATAACCATCCTAATATGTTTTACTTACGCTCCAATTGACTCTGGTGGTTTAAATAAAAAAACACTGATACATGTCAAACATTTGATACCTTGGAAAGTTGTTTATTGCATGCTTGTTCTCAAGAACATATCTCATAGTTAATTGTCTTCAGGTAAAACTGATACCTTCATATGGACTTGCTTGCAAGTTGGACTTCTAATGATCTTGGTTTGTTTGCTTACTGTCCGTGTTAAAACTCACAAGAATTCTTCTGAGTTGAGCTGTGCCTGGTTTAAATGAGAACTGAGGGTTTTCCCCCAGTGAGCTTATGTAAGTAATTATAGAAAGTAATTAGAGTGCCTCATAGGAAAAAATATCCTGTGTCATCACCTGATGAGAATCTACACATCTATTTTTTTCCTAAAAGCTGTTTGTTGTTTTTTTTTTTAAATATAATATGTGTGTGCTTCTGAGAAGTTGCATAGGAAGTCGGAACCACCTGCACAGGGTGACAGGTTGTTCAAGGCATTGGAAGTGGTAGGAGGGAAAGCTGTGCCACAGTGCGGTTCATGCACCTTTGTAGGTAGTTGTAACGGAAATCTTGTGTCTCCCCTGTGCCACTTCTGCCACACTGATTCATGACGGAGGCAGCATAAGTGGGTTAGCAAACTTGGAATGTCTTAAATTCAGATCTGCACTCTAATCACTGTGTGGCCTTGGAAAACACCTTTCTTCACACACTGACCATGCTTCACAACATTTTGGAAGTCTCAATTTGTTATTAATTTTATAGTAGATTGAAAAAACTGAGTAAAGGGCCATTTGAAAGAAAACTTCTATATAGGTAAAACAGACATTTAAAATTGTAAGTATAAAACACTCTCTCCCCTGCAGGGAGCGAAGGGAAAGCTTTTACAGTTTATCCAAAACAAGTAACTTGTAATACATTTATATTTGTTACAGTGAGGAATGGTTAAGAGGTGCATTCAGAGGCAGAACATGAAGTAGTTAACACTTGGACTCTCAGATGTTGATTTGCGTCAATTTCATTCATGTGCAGTTAGGTCCAAGTCTCCTTATTTTGCACAGTTAGAAGTCATAAATGATGCAAGTTAAAGTAGAAACTGTCTTTCTAGATCTAGATTGCATGTAAATATAGAACTAAAGAGATTTTTAAGGGAGAAGAACAGGTAAAAAATGCTGTATAAACCCAGTTCTGTATTTGGGTATGTCCTTTGGTGTTGTCTGTTCAGTTTTGTTGTGTAGAAGGTTCAGCTTGGTGGTTTGTTTGTAGGAGCTGGAAACATGAACAGGTGACCTCTGCAGAAATTATTTTGCACATCTGCTTTGGAGGGTGTGTATTAGGGGGTTATCACTTGTGGGTATTCCTGCAGCATTCTAAATAATAGATTTTATTATCTATGGCAAATAATGTGCATGAAAGATGAGTGAGCTGATTTATTTAAAATGTCTGGATTGAGGAAATATTCTGCACTGACAGTTATGCTGCTTTTGTAGCAGGGTTTGATAAAGCAAATTGAAACTTAAATACAAGCTCATTCAATTTTCAAAACAAAACAGTGTCCTTTGTTGGGCAGATCTTTTGGGTTACCTGGATTTTCAAAAGATGTCAGAATATTCCAAGGGGATTAATTTGATGCCTGGGAATATCCATGAGAAGTGGCCAACACAGAAAAAGCAAGTAAAAAAAATTATATAGAAATTTTAACTTGAGTTTCCTGAAATAATTATTGTAACAATGTTACTACTAGTAGTAGTAATAATAATAGCAATAAGGCTTATGTGATTATACCAATTTTGTCTAAGAATTTTTAACTCTTTGCTGATTTGGTCCAAAAATACGAAGTTTCAGCAATCTTGTGAAAATTAGCAACTGTGAAGAGACACCCTAACTAATGTGCCCCAGGGGAAGAGTATTTCTTGTGCTTGTACTGACAGTTGTTACATATATACCTACAGACCAGACAAAGCTTATGCTGTCTCTTTCTTTGGGGGGTGGGGGGGGTGGGGCAGAGTGGAGCAAAAAACTGGAAACAGGGTGAAATGGGGAGGGTGCTGGGGGGGCAGTGAAACTCAGGTTAACAGAGATGGAGCAAATTTAGGGATCAAACCCACGGATTTTTAGAAAAACATTTTCCATTATTTCTGAGCTTAGAAAACAGCTTGTTAAGAAATACATTGTTTTACCAGATGCTTGTTTTGGAACCTAAGCAACAGTTAGAGCTGAAAAAGCCAGAAGGTTTAAACAATAGATCGTATAAAAGTCCTGCAAAGCTATTATTCTGGGCTGATTTCAGTAAAGTTACTGGTTTTGTACAAGTTTCTTCTAAGGAATGATGAAACGAGCTGATGATGTGTTATCTTGATATTGAATAAAATCTGACATGATACTATGCACAAAAACAGATTGAGAACTTAAGTCTCCTAAAATCGGTAGCTTGTTTTCTCCGAGTTGTGGTACAGCATTGTTTTTTGCCAAATCACCTCAACAGTCCCACCTCACTCTTCTATGGCTTATCTTTTCCTATCTGTAAAAAAAAAGAAAAAAAGAAAAGAAAAAGAGAAAAAAAAAGGAAAAAAGCAGTTATATCTGTTTGGATTAAGTAAAGCTTTAAAGAAGTATAAGTTTTCTGTAATAGTTTTATGATTGATAAGGGGAAACATCCAGTGAGTTCCTAAACCAATAATATGCACGAATTACTTTTGTTACTGTGTTGTAAATATTGTTAAAGATGGAAATAGAGATACAGTGAAATATTTTACTTGATAAGTATAAGTAAATAAAAATATGTATCATCAGATGACCTTGAATGTGAAAGATCTCCCTGAGGCCGGAGGGAACAGGCCTTTTTGTTACACAGTATGTGAGAGGATGGCAATGTTAAATTTTCCCCTTTGTGTCTGGGTATTTGGAGGAATGAATAGGTGAGTTGCTTTTAAATTTATATAATTGATAAACTAGAGTGCTGTTTCTCTTGTAGTTCAGTGTTAAATGTGAAGATGCTTTTTTTTCTTACATCCAACAAACAGCCAAATAAAAAAAATCACATTATAAAGCCACCCACAAAATTCTGAGTTGTCAGTGGTGTTTACCTTTGCTTGAAGGGAAGTACCGTTGCTTGATTGCTAGAAATATTTTGGCATTCACCTGATGTATCTGCCCTAATTTTAGGGCTGATAATATTCTTTGCTGTGAGAACAAAAATGGAGGAAATACCATTACCACTGGTCAGCGGGTAGTAAGATACCAGTGCAGAGGAACCCGTGCAAAAGCATAGTGAGGGTTGGCCTTGTGGTATAAGCCCTGGACACGAGTTATGGGATGGTATTGACCTCAGACACTCCCAGACACATCAGAGTGGCTCACTAGTTTCATGATGGACAACCAGAGCATCTCCTCCAGCAGAAAGGGAAATTTCTGTGCTTAAGCTTTCCTTGCTTTGCTTTGGTGGAGTGTCACTCAAGAAAGGGTGTACCTGGGATTTGCTTGCTCTGTTACTTCGTTTTTGCCCAGGGATTTTTGGCATTGCTGAGCAGAGAAATGTGTATGACTTATAGTTGAAAATTGTTAGTTTTTCTGCAGTAGCAGTGCATCAGGTGGCAAACGCTGATTACGCATGTGGAATTGTGTCATTACATGAATTGATGAATTCCTACTTAAATCTCAAACTCTTTTTTTTTTAAATCAAGTTAATACCCTAAATCATTAATATCCCCTTCTATAGCTGAAGAAACAGGCCTTGACATCCAAGTTAAATCTAGGTCTTCCAGCTCAGTGATGTGAAGACTGACATTGTCACCAGGGCAAGGTATTCACTCTTCCATCATTTTCCTGATACATCAGTGATACTTTGGAGCTTTGTCTTTAGATCTCAAAATCCTTCCAAAAGAAGCAGACAAGTACCCAGCAGCTTCATTTTACATTTAGTGTAATTTATCACACTATTTGAAGCATATTTTTGCCGTGCTGGATTTCCGTTTGACCCTTTGGTGGTGGTTGGGTTTTTTTTTTTTTGTCTACCGAAGAGGAATGGAGGTATTTTGGGAAATGCTGACTGTGTGGCTTTTTATGGAATTCAGCCATTTTTAAAAGTAATTTAGTGACATTCTAGAGATTATTCCTCCTGTCTCTCATAATTACCCTGTCAAATGCCAAGTTATCCCATAAATAAAAGATTTTTCAGGAAAACAGCAGGTTCATCCTACTGTGTTAAATACAAGTGCCCTCCTCCTTTCCTGAATCAAGAAAGAAAAAAAAATAATGCAGTGTCTTCCTCTAAATATACACTTGTGTGTTTTGCTGCTTTTAATTTTGTACTTTGTTCATTTCTGCAGTTACTTGAGTTGTATCAACGATTATAAAAAAAAAAAAACCACACCACCGCAGCCGTTTTCAGCTCTTGTTGTTCTTGGCACGGGATCAGTTCTGGTGTCCAACTGGTAGGACCTGAAACTTGGTGCTTAACAAGTGCCTGTAGTCAAAACAGTTGGTGTGTGCAAGCGCTGATCTGGTATTTGCTGCAGCAGGTCATCTGCCTGATTTTTTACCGTGTGCAGAATACCTAATCACGTTGCTGTGTTTCTCTGACGGCATCTGTGGCAATGTGAATCGTTTCACGTTCCAAAAGTACATGTTTACAGTCGTCGTAGAATCAGATTAAGTTGGCAGCCTGCTCTTCTCTGTAAGTGGCTCAGTTTACATTTCTTCTAGCAGGATGTTTTGCATAATTTTGCTGATCCTACTCACTTGTAGACTTTGTGAAATGGAGACTCATTTTAGTGGGTTTATGTCAGAAGGCAAAGCTTGTGTTTATTGTAAATAAACACCAGCAGAACAGTGGTTATTTTAGCACTTGATAATTTCCCAATTATGTCATTTGACCTGGAATGAAGCTTGCAATTGTCGAGCTGCATTTTATGCAGCGGATCAGTCTGGGGGTTTGAGCTGGCAGTTTATTTCCTTTGTCAGTTTACAAGAAGTATCAAAATGAAACCGACTGTGCTGTTTCCTTTCCAGGGCGCAGCGCAAGAAGGGTGGAACGGTTTGCAGATATTATTTCCAAACTTTTTCAGCTGGAATTGGAATAGTGTTTTGTCAAAAAAGCTGGTAAAGTTATCCTTCGGTCTTGCAATGTTATGCTGTAGTTTGCTAGCATTGAATCCAAGTTTATTTTTGCTTAACCTCACGTACTGGGTTTTGTTAGAGTTTTTCAGACTGTGGCTGCAAAATGAAAGTGCTTACAAGGTGTTTATGAACTCTTGTTATGAACCAGCTGCCAGTTACTGCAGGATGACACATTTCTGCAAGCAGTCTAAGTTGTTCAGTTTTCTGGTCGCTGGCTGTCGCTTTTCGGGCATGTGTGGGTTTTTTTCTGTTTTGGTTTTATTAGAATTTATGCCAAGTACATTTGCAAACTTTGAACTGGGATCAGTACAAGGTGGCAGGTTTCACTTGCTATTTACTGAAATTGTAAGTATACATTGCTCAATGTTGCATAGTGAAGGGCTGTGCAACAAAACACCTCAGGATGTACTGTAAATAGAAAAACTGTAATTTGCGCATAGGTGGTGTATGGAGTTACCATAAGTAACATCTTCATGAACAGGACTGTGGTATGTTACTGGAAGAGAATCACGTTGTGGATGAGATGCTAAATTTCATTACCATCTGCTTAAATATTGTAAAATGGAGAATAACAAACAGTATTCATATTGTGTTAAGGGCAGTCGGATCAGTTACTTTATGCTATTTTAAGTAAAAGGGCTATGAACTCAAGGATTATGATGAACACAAGCTTAAAAAGAGTTCTATTATTTCTGTAAATGTAATGTTTACTAACAGCAAATAACATTTTTACCTTTCTGGGTTTTAGCAATTATTTTTGTTTGGTTTTGCCAAGTGCAATACCAGGCTATAATCCATAACAATACGTCTCTGGGTGATTTGTGGGTCAACCTAAAATTGATTTTTGCTTTAGGCCTCTTGTACGCAGGAAGTCGGATCGTGCTGAACGAGAGTAATGTTTCAAAATGACTGGTGCTGACAAAGTTCTACTGTTTCTCTTCTGACAACGTTAGAGGGATTTTTTTCTTTTGTTTCAGCTACTAAATTACTGAAAAACCAAAGGTATATCTTTCTCTACGCTCAAGCTGTATCATGACTTTTCTCCTTTGCAGTCTTCTGTGTCTCACCGACGGAGAAGACACTAACTGTGAGCAAAATCTGTTCACTTGATTTGATCAAGTTTGAGTAGCGCATGTTGGGTAAGAATGGATGTAAGTGAGATATACTAAGAAATGTTTTTTGTTTGCAGTCTAGATTAGAGATACCTGCAGTTTCAGGATCATATAAAGATCTTTTTGGGTACAAAACTACTGCAATCCACCTGGAAACACACAGTTGGCATATTTTACAGGCAGCATTATTTACTGTTGTGTCTTTGTAAGGTTTGCTGTGAGTTAAGGGAAGTGCCTGATCTTGTGTAAGAGAGTCAAGGCAAAAATACGAAAAGAGACTTTCTACTCGGAATGTGGGTTTGCCTTTCTTTTCCCACATGCTGTGCTTGTGGCTCTGGAGCTCATGTTGCCTCTCTATTGCTTTGCTTTTTTGCTTATGATTAGAAGGAGATGTGGCGTTTCCTGCAAAACAGCTGCTAGTATTCCCTGGTGACCTGTCAGAGAGGATTCAGTGGAATTACAGATTCAAAAGCAGACCTAGAGGACTTTGGCAGCTGCAGCAGAGGTTTTGGGGAAAGGTGGGGGGGTTGCATTGTGTATGATGCAGGAAGGAGGATTAGAAATGGAGTACAAGAGCATGGGAGAGAAGCTCTGGAGATTCAGGGACTGTTAAGTCTCCAACAACATAAGGACTTCACATCTACAAACAATTCAGATTTGGCTGAGAAAGTTGGACTATATCCATGTTTCCATAGGACGTGGAGAATCTCCTGGAATAGTTTAAGATTGTTCGCAATGCTACTGATGCAGTTTGCAATGTGCGTTAGCATGGTATGTAGCGTTGGGCTTTTAGGCTCTTGCACAAACTAGAAAAAATAACAGATATTGATCTGAAATTGATTCTTCAGAAAGTGCAGTTAATTCCATGAGAGAGTGTTAAACTTTCCTCTGAGATTAATGTCATTAATACATTAACTGGTTGACAGCAGAAGTCACATGTTGCTTGTCCCTTGCTGCAACGGCTGCCCTAAGACAGCTGAGCGGTTGCAGAAGGATTAATGCAGTAATGAGGATTGTAACTTTGCTTGTGTTCGCTCTGCTCTTGGATTTGACAGCAGCTGCTATTTAGAAACAAAACAGAGTATGTGTTTTTATTTATGTGGAGTGTAAACATCCATTTGGAAGTATTTAAATGAATCAGAAAAGTTCTTTTTCATATTTTAAGCTTCAGCACACATTCATAGTGTTGCAGGCTTCTGCATAAACTGATATGCATGTAGAATTTAGGTTAGTATCTTATAAGTGATAACTGGTTTTCTAGTTGCCTTGCTGGCTTTTTATGTTTTTCAGGGGCCCAGATTTTCATTCTACTTCAGGTTCATTTATGTCCAGTAACTATGCCACTTCTGTACGTGAACAGGGACAGCCGATGTCTACAGCTGTGTGTGTACAAGTTCACCTGCCCTGCTAGATCTAATCTGTCTACACATGAAATGCAAACAAGCGTAGAAATTTTTACACAGATGGCTGGCTGTCTTCTGAATGTGTTAGTATGTGAATACCTAATTTTATAACAAGTATTTGATGTGCAAATGTCTTTCATTCACATATTAATTTATTACATAGGCTATACAATAGCAGATTTCTATATTCTGTGTAAGTCCTTGTATATATGTAAAATATGAATAGACAAATAAGTAGAAATTAAAAAAAATAATAAAAGTGACCAGGAAACTCGGTTTGATAGAGGATCACCACCACCCTGGTTTAAGCAGCCAATTTTGACAGCTGACAGCCTTCTTGCTTTGTCATATATTCCCATTATTTCTTTTTGAAACTTACTGCCAATGTTTAAAGCCGATTCACTACCACATACGTAGTAAGGAAGGAGGAAGCAAGAGGCAACCTAATAGTTCTTGAGAAGGAATATATCAATATTTATTTACAAGTTACGCCCCCACCAGTGAGATTTGTCTATAAGTTTTCACAGCTTCAGCAGGTTTGACTTCCTCCGGCTGTGCTTGCCCAGCTCAAACAGTGGTTTTCTGCCTCCTTGGAGGGAGTTACGCTTCCGGTTCTCCACTGTGGCCCTACCTGCAAGGTATTACTGCCATCTTCTCCTGCTGACACTGAAGTGATGTTAACATGTGACTGAACATGCAGACTTTACCCATCTGAGCAGTGTCTGAGAGCACTGATGGTTGTGTGGCGCTGGCTATTTACATCCTTCCTCCTGTTACGACTTTACAGTGGTCATAATTTCCATTTCGCTTCTAGGAAATTTCAAGAGAAGCTGGGTAATGCTGATAATTCTCAAATATGTATCAGACACTGTCTAAAAGGTAGAAGCTTTCTGTAGCCATCTTTTGGGGGAAGAGGGGAGTTTCAGGAGGTAAACGGAAACACCAAATAGTGCAGTTGGTTCTGACACGAGAATGACCACCAATCTGACACACTCGATAAAATAAGTAATCTTGTAATCTTTTCCTTTCCTATCTTTTAAGTAAACATTTATTTAAAGTAGTGGGACGCACTTTATTATATTATCATATCCCAACACTGCCTCTTCCACCATTTTCTATGTTACAGTAAAAAATACAAAGTTAATATACTGGTTTGCTCTTGGAAGTTAATAAATTGGGAAAGCTATCTAGGGAAAAGCACCAAATTGTTTAGCTTGACTAAAACTCCAGTGTAAAGAGACTGTGAAGAAATAACTTGCTATGGCATGTGATACTTAGATGACTTTAAACTATAATTTTAGATGGTCAGTATCTTGAACATCCATCTTTCCAGAAGATTAATTTTGATAAGAGTAGTGTATTTTACTTCCAGATATATCCATAGGAATGACATCGGTGACCACAGTTTAGTAGAAGGCAGTCAGTCTTGAGAAAACCAGCCGCTAGCTGATGTGAAGATTGGCGTAATTAATCCTGAATTTATATAATTTGTGTATGGAAATCATGCTTTTTCCCAAGTTTCTTGTTGTATACAGCTTGGTTTTGTTGGTTACGTTGCAGTTCCTTTTTATCAGTCCCCAAGTAATTAATGGGAAAGTTACAAATTTTTATTAAGCTAATTTAAATCAAGTAGTTGCTGAGAAGGTTGGCGAATCCTGAAACAGTGACTGTTATTTAATGAAATGGATACTCTTTGAGTGGATCTCTGCATTTCAGAGGCAGATGCGTAGCTTACATAGTTGTTGCCACAGATGTGAGGTGAAATGAATGTAAATTAACTGCATCCTGCAAAGGACTTTTAAAGGCAGAGGCTGCACACTAAGGTGTGTGTTGGGGTGAAAACTGGCAAACGATAGGTGGCATTTGGGGGGTGAAGGGAGACACTTTCTATTTTAAAAAAATGAAGACCGTTTTGTTCTTTAGTTGCACGAGAATCTAGAGGGAATTTCAGCATTTGTAATTAAAGCTGTGAATATGAAGATGCAGAAGTTCATGACCTTTAATAGAAAATGCCTTTATTTAGTCATTGGAGATAGAAACAGCTTGAAATATTCTTTAGATTTTTTTTAAGTATTTCTCTTTGTTCTTGAGGTATTCGCCTATTGCAAATTAATCATGGATGAATTCTTCTGCTACTGGCAAGTTTTTACTTGTGAGGATGCCAGACAAATTGTCATGTTTTGATTCTCTGTGGGAAAATTTTTCTTAGTTATCCTTGAAATATCAAACTAGCGAGCACAGGGTTGATGATGTAAATACAAAATCTTCCCTTGCAGCAGCAGGTTACTGTTGCTTCCTTAACCTGCTGCTGGCTGACGGGGCAAGGCTGTGCAAGTGCAGAGAGTAGCACCCACTTGGATTCTTCAAGTTAAGCGCTGAAGGCTTTAGATGAGGAAAAATTGCTGCGTGTTGAAGGAGAAACTCCAGCTTGTCCAAAGTTCTCAGTCCGTGATGACATTGCACTTGCTACGTTTGACTACTGTGTCAGTACCAGAGGTACCTGGCTGATCCCTGCCGCCGTGGAGGCTCTTAGTGCCAGGGCGGCCGCAAGCCGGAGTCAGCTGCTGCTGAGCCATGGCCCTGCTGACTGGAAAATTCCTCTTCCCCCAGGCTGCCCGTGCTGCCTGCTGCCTCTGGGGGTAGCACTGGAGTGAAGGGATTGGGGAAAGGGTGTTCCCACAAATGGGAGGGAACAGGACTGTTAAGGATTTATAGCACCCCTCAGCCAAAACCAATTCCTGTCTCTTGTAATATTTTGTAGTTGTGCCTAAGTTCCCAGCACCAAGCCTGTTGTTTGCAGCACGCTGTGATCTAGCGGCTGGCCAAGAACCAGCACTTTTCCCCTGGAGAAGTATATAATTTGTAAAGTATGGCCAAATACCTTCTTAAAGCAATCTTTTTATTTAACAATATCAGGGATGGGACATTCAAATTTGAACAAATAATAATAATAATAACCAAACGCAAGCAATTTTACTGAAGTCTGTCTGTCCTGAAGCCTATTCTCCTGTTACAGCGTCAGCATGGCCTTGCTTTTTGCAGTACTTAAAGAGGTGTCTCATGTGAGCGTGAGCAGTGCTTACACGAGGGCCTGACCTCTAAAGTTTGTAACTGATACAGAAACTTCTGCTTTTTTGCACTTGCTATTTGCTCTCTGTCGAAAAAATTAAACATTCACCTTGATTGGAGCCTGGAGATAGCCTCCAAGCTACGAACCAGGCAGAGCCTGCCTCTCTGGAAGGACTGGGAGAAGCAGACCTTTCGCTACTTCTCAGTCTTCTGGTTGTTTTCCATATAGCTTCCCATATAGCCATAAAGGAAACTGCCCAATAACCGGCTCACATGAATTCATCATAAACCATTATAGAAGCAATCTGATGTCTGTCACAGAGTATTTCACCAAGTCATTTGAGCTGTTGTTACATACTGTCCTCTTTCTTCTTTACATGAAAGAGCTGGGATACCTAGTGTACCTCACGCAGATGCTGGTAGTTGCTAATTACATAAGAAAATGATTTGAGATTTCTTGGTGAAATTTTCTGGTAGATTACTAGCATTTATTTTACCAGGTTTTACATTTTTCAGAGCACTTTGCAGAGTTAATTTTGTTTAATTCCAGTTTGGTTTGATTGTAATTCACAACAGCAATGAACTGGTGTTCTTCGGAGTGATGAAATCATTGTAACTAGCATAGAGAGGAACAGTTTCCTCTTCTCTGACTTTTTTTTTTTTCTTTTAGCCTATGAAATGCTGTAAAGCTTATTATTTTTCCATTACAGAACGAAGACACGGTTCAATGTGTAAACCTTCCCCTTCTCCAGCTTCTCCAGCCTGCAATTCCAGGACATCCCTCGTACAGATGAAACCGAAATCCTGTATCAGCGGCCATAACCCTGTCAGCAGCAACTCAAAGCCATTCAAAACGCCCAAAGACAATCTACTTACCTCCAGCAGCAAACAGCACACAGTCTTTCCTTCAAAAGTATCACGGGATAAACCATGGTGAGTACCAAAATAATAGTCACAAAGATGTTGGCATTTAAAAAATGATAAGTATTTCTATGTATAGTTCACAATCATAAAAAAAATCCATATTCTTATCTAACCTAAGTTGACACTTTAAGCCTCTATGCTTCCTAAGGGAGGAAACAGGGATGTTTTAAATAATAAAAAAATATATATAGGAAGAGGAAAAAGGACTGGATTACTTTTCTGATGTTTCGGCAAGTTTCTGCTTTTCAAAAATGCATATAGCGAGTGAGATATTGACCCAGTTTGCTGTCTTTAAGGTCCATCTTCCATTACAGTATCAGCCCTTAAAACTGATGCTTTTAAACAGTAGGATAATTTTTGCAGAATTCTTAATCCTGGGTTAACTGATGGTTATGAAAACTTACTGGTTATAGTCATTTCTCTTCAACAACAGCTGCTGTTGGAGTTCTTTCTGTATGTTGATATTGTTTGATGCCTTATAAGAAGACAGAAGAAAATTCTGGCTGCAAAAATCACTATTTTGGGGGCATCTTACATCATGTACTGTGATATATATATACATATAGGCTTTGAGACTGCCAGGCCCATCCTCCCGTGACTGTGATGATGGCAGCAAAGTTGCAAAAATGTAAATGAGAGCAGAACTGGGTCACTACTTTATCTCAAAAGAAACTGTTTTGTCTTTAGTTATCTACAGAAAAGATGCTTTGTGATTAGGTCACTAGGTTGGTGACTTGAGATCTGGGTTCAGTTCCTGGTTCTGCACAGGCTACTGTTACGCTTAAGTCTCCTCAGCCTCAGTTGCATGTCTGTGAACTTGAGATAGTAAGACTTCCTTCTTCTGAAGTTTTATCTGCTTACTGTGTAAAGATCTTTCCCTTTTATTAGTAATATCTACCATAAGAAGGTCATGATTTTAGGTAGAGTTTCTGAACACAACTCCCTTAAAGCAGCAAATAATCTATTGCAAACCATCCACTCCTGAGACAAAGCATAAACTCAAATTACGTTACAGTAATAGCTTCTATTTTCTGCTTGAAACATACAATTTCAAAGAGAGCAGCTTCTGCCTAGCTGTAGAATTTACCTTGCACCGGAACAAACTTGATCAAAATCTAATCTTCCTATAAATTTGAACCCACCATCTCTATAAGCATGATCAGCATTGTGGACAATAATGGTATATAATTTTGAAAATAGAAAATCTGGATGTTTACATTACACACAGATGAGGCAGAGGCTCTTCTAGTTAAGGTGTGCTTCATTTATTATTTTAAGAAAAATTATTGACTGAATAGTGACTTTTTGTTCTTAATTGTTGCAGAGGAATTTTATATGAGAGGATTTTTTTTTTTTTATAGTCTAACTAAAAGGAAAGCAGAAAGGACTTTGGAGTGTTAACGCTATTGACTGTAAACCTGTTTCCCATCCTAGTGTTACAGACAGCAACTTACATATCCACATTTCAGCATACTAACTGAATCTATAAACGATATCTTCCGTTCTGGCAGCAGATGGCATTCTGTCAGTCAGGAAAAGCTGGAAGGGAGCAAAATAACTGAGCATTTCCACCAATCCCTTTTCCTATTATTGGGAACATCCCAAGTGTTTACTCATGATTAACGAGGTAGATTTAGCCATTGAAAACTCTTGTTTTAACTGCTCTGTTAATACTTTGGCAATGAATTATGTCATAGTTGTACCTGTGAATTACCCAATTCTTGCAGATCTGCTAGGAGGTAATACTGTGGCTGTGTTTACCAGTGGGGAAAAATGAGACACATGGTAGTTGAAGATACTATATTCATCACTAACAAATCACGAACAGGCTTAAGTGGAGATCAGTGAAACTGTCTTTCAAAATTTAGTGTTAAGTACCCTTAGATTACATAACTTGTTAAAGACTAAAATCAGCCTGATAATCATCACAGGTTAAATAGAGCTGACAGCTGTTACGGAAGAAAGTGTGTGTTCCTATTCCATTAGTGGATTATAATTTTTATTCAGAATTCTAGAAAATATTCAGCAGGTCTGGTTTTCTTAAGGGAGAAATTATTCAAAAGTGCAAATAGGATCATGTATCCAAGTGTGTTGTGGTTTACAAATTAGCTTAATTCAGGAATTGTCACTTGTAGTGATTGCTTCCCAAACCTGGAATAACCTTTGCACTTGCCCGATTCTTTCATACAGGATATCTTATAAATTTTAGCTGTTACAATTAGTAGTATTTTAATTTCAGCAATGGCTTCTGCAACAGTATGGCCCAGTAGATCTGTTATTATACCTGCCTTTATGTAGACCCAACTCCTCCATTGTTTAATTCATTGTAGTTTTGGTTGAGCCATCATCTTAAACATTGACCAAGTAGCTCTTTCTCTTCTTCACACCCTGTGTTGTTCTAAGATGTGCTGCAGAGGTTCAGGTTGCTCCTCAATGAATGCTGTAAAAAGCATGATTGGAATGATCAGATGAAAGAGATCTGGAACTGTTTCACTTCTGTAGCTGCTGTTTTAATACTTCTCTTCTTGTAGTTGGAATGTGAAGGATTATTGTGAATACATCATCCAGAAATATCTGTCAGCTCTGATTTTTTTTTTTTTTCCCTACATCTCTCTAACATTGTTGCTATTAATACAGCAGTGCTTAGAGACTGGAGCAGTGCTGGAGCACTACTGCGCTGTGCACAAGATAAATGTAAACCATCATTTGCTGAAGCTTGCAGTTCAGGTAGTAAGAGGTATAGCAAAAGGATAGAAAATAGAAGAAGGCAAAGACAGATCTTAGAAACTGGGCATGAAGATTTGTTCATATGTTTTTATGTAGTAAACTACTTGATCTACAGTAAAAAAAAATCTCCTATTTTCAGCAAACGTAATTGCCATCTGTTTAAAAGCAGAAAAAAAATAATTCCTACCCTAAGATATTATAATTTGTCTGTCATTTAACTTAATAAATTCAGAGCAGTTTAAAAAAGTAGAGGGTCCTCTGTCTTTCATAGCTCTGTGCTTGCATTCATTGAAATATTTGATGCAATTTTGGTTTTGTGAGTAAATTTTTTTTTTTTTTTTTGCTTAGTTACTGGCCAGCAGTCTACATTTTACTGCAGTCGAATCTGTATTCTGACTAGCTGACTGTTGTGTTTGTAGTACCATTGGATATGGAAGTTTCATGTAATTTAGTTCCAGCTCCAAAATATGTCTTGGTGTCTCAGTCTTCTTTTTAGTTCTGTACACCTATGTTTATATCAAGGTTTGTACATTTTGTTATGTTAAAATACCCTTAGAACAAAGAGTAACAACTTGCCAGTATGGGAGGGTCTGCTCCAGCCACGTGTGCCGCACTTCCTCGGATCATCTTCAGTAGCTATGGAGAAACAGAGGTTTTATAGTATCCCAGGAAGGTCAAGACTTGAGTTATTTTGGACCTGCTTCCGATGTTTCCCATGGGTGACCCATGCAGAATGCCATCTCAAAGTCATCTTTTTCTGGCTGTAGAAACTCCACACCTGTTAACCATTCTTTCCATAGGAAAATGCAGCAAAGGTGCCATTTTTTAGACACAAAAAAGGACTGAAATTATGCGAGACTTGTGAAAGAGGGGGAAGCCCCAAACCGTACAGTGATGTGCAGACAGGCAAATGTTGCCTGTCTTGGGACACTGACAACGGTGGGGTCCTGGCAAGCAACTCTGCTTACCTGAACTGCAACGTGCCAGCGTCCCTAAGAATATAAACTGATTTAACAGCAGTTGTGTGTTTAACAAATGTCACGTGCATAACACACTTGTAGAAGCTCTGCACTACCACGTAGAATTACTGCAGTGATGTGCAGGAAGCAGATTGTACTTTCAGTACAGTTTGCTAAGGAGAAATTTTGCACTCCTTGTAAATACATTTAATTTTACCTTTAAGCGTATACATCAAGTTAAACCTTTAAGAGAATAATAGATTAAAGAATCCCCAAGTTTTAAGAAGTTTTTCTGTGTAGGACAGCCTCTTTGACAGCCACCTTTATGCTGGGGATTAAAATTACTGAGGTTACCTTAGTTGTGTGCAGTTCAGAAAGGAAAATACAGGAATACTGTTAAGCACACTCTCATGTTTCTAGATGAAGAATTTGGTTTACCTTTTAAACATCACCATTGCATTTTCATTTAAGAAAACTTGTGTTTCTTTTGATTGCTCAGTGTGGAATGATAGTCTGAAAATTGTCATTAGCATGATCTGTGTGTGAATTTGCTTATGAGGCAGACAGTCAACTATTTGGCAAAAGCAATTCTTCAGGCAGTGTATGGAAAGAACTGAATAAGTGAGATGTTTTCATTCGTGGCCTCCAATGAAAGGGACATTTGGGCTTAAAGCTCTGAGAATATAGGTTTTTAAATTAATACTTTTTCTTTGGGCTTGTTTCAGTAAGAATGAGTGTATAATTTGTATATTCTATATTAACAGGTAGTCACAAGTCACAATTCTGGGGCAATTGAGTAGGTAAAAATCAGCTATTGTTGTCAGGTATTTCCTCATGCAGATAGGAGACAGAAATGTTGAAATAATGTTGGAATTGAAAATAATTTGTCTCAATCTTTTTTTGCTGCCAAATGAAGAAGGTAACATTTGTTAGTGTCACAAATATGCTGTGGTGGTAGTTAGGTTAGGAGAAGTTAGTGGAGACTTTATTCTGAAAAGGGCCAACTAAGCTAATAATGGTATTGGGAATTTTTATTTTTTAAGTTTGTAAGATTTTATTAAAAATACATTTTAGTAATGCTTGATTCATCAAGAATTTTAATACTTTTAAAGGGTCGCTTCACTGTTAAGATTTCTAGGCTTGAAAACTCTTCTCTCCTTGTTTCCAGAACTTGTATGTCATTCAGACACGTCTGATCAAATGAATTATTTTTGTGTTTGTTTAAAAATACTAGTATTCGTTAGAAAACTATTTTGTTATCATGGTGAGTTTAGTACAGCATACGCATACCTGCTATGTGCTTATGTTAAAGGTATGAGACTGTATGTGTAAGAGGGTATGTCTTGCTTAATAGCAAAAACTTATTTTGCTTATGAATAGTAGGGGATTGGATCTTAAAAAAATACAATGGTTCATTTTCATAATTCTCTACATTGCCAGGCTTTACAGATGCCTGGTTTTGTAAGCATTTGATTGTACAAAAATAGGCAATAATGGTACTAACATTTTCATTTTGGTGTGATCTTAAGGTAGTGTAACTTGCATGGAAATTTTTATATCTGCAAAAGGGGATAAAGTAACTGTAAATCTTTGGTACAGAAAATATGATGAAGATTTTTTTTCCTTTGGTTTTGCAGCGTTCCAGTTCCAGTAGTCAGTCTAGAGAAAATTCCTAACCTAGTGAAGGCAGATGGTGCCAATGTTAAAATGAATTCTGCAACCACTACCACCATCACCTCCTCCTCAGCCTCTTCATCCACCATACCTGCTCCAACTTTGGTTAAATCTGGTTTGACATCCAAGTCAGTGCCACCATCACCAGAAAAGATTCTGAATGGCAAAGGAATTGTAGCTCCATCAATAGACAAGAAACACCAAAATGGCACTAAAAGCAGTAACAAGCCTTACAAAAGACTTTCAGGTGAGTGATGTAGTTAATTTTTTGAGGTGGTCCATCTGTCCTATAGCTCAGAAATAATGTACTAATAAAATGCTGTAGCCTGGTTTTGGTTTGTTTGGGGGTTTTTGTTTGGTTGGTTGGTTTTTATACTGTTAAGATGCCAGTTTGCACTTAAGGAAAAAAAAAGCTTTCACATTCTTAGCTTGTGTAAAATATTTTCAAAGTACGTATTCTGTTTAGCTTGAAATAAAAGTGTTTAATGCATTTCTTAACTGGTCAACAGGCCAAATAGAAATTTTTAAGGAAGTAAATTCACTAAAACAGAAAGGCAGAAGGCTTCCTCAAGTCATTATGTCATTTGGGTCTGTTTACAATGAAAGAAAATGTGCCTTTGTTGGGTGGCTTCAGTATAGTCATGATCAGGTTGAACAGTTGAGGTTTAAGACATTGGATTATCCACCAAGTCATGATTGTTTAAACAATCTTTTTCTTGGATTTAAATACTAGAAAATTCTAAGAAGATACAGGAAATGCTGGGGAATTCTTAAAAATCATAATTCCCCTCCACCCCTCTCCCTGTGTGATTCACACGAGTGAAGACGGTGGTAGCGTGGGGGATCTTGATCTTCCTCAGAAAGGTCAGGATGGTGGGGTTGAGGGGGTGACATTAAATGTGGAAATGCCCTGGATGGCCTTAGGCAGGGCAGTATCGGGGGATGTAGGTCCCAGTGCTACCGAAACATGGAACACCCCATCATGGGAGGGCAGAAGCTCCGTCAGAGAGGTTGCCTTCTATTGCAAGAATTATTTTCTATGGAGTTCCCCAGAGGTGACTCATGCCAGCTGTTGGGCAGTGAGTAGAGAATTTGCCCCCTAAAGCTCAAAACGTTTTTGTTCTGAATGAAAAGAAGCAAAGTGTTTTGAGGGATTGTATTTATTTATTTATTTTAAAGCAAAAGTAACTGACTCAACTTTACAGCTTCAGAAGCTGTGCGGGGTCTATTCATCAGCTGGCAGCACTTTGTGATTTGAGCAGGAACTTCTCGTGTGTACTGAAAGGCTAATTTTGCTAATGACAGCATGATCCGCATTAGATCGTCAGTTTGGCAGAAAGTTAGTTCATGTGATTTCTAAATGTGCACTAGTTATGAACCAAGTATAAGTTGTACAAGATAAATGCTTTCATTTCCAGTTAATGAGTGTGCCCTATTTTTTGACTGAATATCAGGTTTGTTTTTTTCATTTTCTCAAATTTGGCAGCTAGCCGATGGTACTGCTACCTTGGCTTGATTCCAGACCAGCGTGAGGTGTTTGCTAGGGCTGTGTGGGGTATGGAACAACGCCATTGCCTTAAAGGATTCAGGACACTGATTGCTTTCTTAACTAGTTAAAGCTGGCGTATAAGAAAACAGAACTGCTGTTCATTTATAGCATTCCACAAAATGAAAAGATATTACAAGAACGTAGCTGATACATACAAGAAAAGGCTTTTAAACCTTAGATTTCACTTGCTAAGATCAATTTGTTATTCTAATAAAACCTCTCTGTATTTCACAGTTCATTTAAAATACTGGTTTCTTTTCACCTATTGTTTGCTTTAGTGTTTAGATGCTTAATTTAGCTAATCAATTCTGAATTCGTACTTGGGCAATTGAAAATGTTACTGTTTTTGAGATACTTGTTTTCCTCACATCACCGTGTACCATGGCAGGGCTGTAGGTGATACTCATACCTTTCTTGTACAAGTGCTTGCTGGAATGTGTTCATAAAAGAGGTTCATTTCTGTAGGCCCTTCCTTCAGCTTGCTTGCTTTTTCTCTGGAGGTGACTCCATCGCTGTTCTGTCTCTAAGGTGTCACCTAGCCTTCTAGGCTAGGGAACGTTTCACTGGTGGAAATTTCTGCACAGGACTGTTTGGGCACTCCGATAGGTGTTAATGTACCTTTATATGGTTAAGAAATCCACAGAATTTACACTTTTGTTTTTTACAGCTCCTGTGTCACTACCAGATTTAGAGTCTGGTTAGTCTTGCTTCTACTGCCTCATGCATTGATGCAGCAATGCAATAATTTAGCAATGATGCAAATAGAAGTCCTGAGAGCACTGTAGATGAATTGCCTGTAGATTGTGTGTCACTATGATGGATTCCCCTCCATTGTTATACAGGACTGTGCAAAGGCTGAGAAAAAGATCTTGGAAGGTCAATGAGATTATTATTTTAGATATCCTATAAATTTAATTCATTTCACATTAAAAGAATGAGACAGTGGATAAAGTTTTTAGGTTTCCCTCAGTCTGCTGCTGTGGATCTGTACAGCTGTTAATTTTTGAAGCTCCTTAATAAATCTGGCCAGTTTACATCTGTTTTCTTTTATTTATAGCAACCGCCACTCTCTCTCACACCATTTCCCTGACTGTGGCTGAAGTTTGGGGTTTTTTCTTTGCTGAGAGCTGGTGGTTGTTTGGGTGATGAATGAACCTGCCCTCTTTTCAGGAGCACTGTTGTTGGTGAGAGAGAGGAAACAGCCTGTGGAACCACAAAAGACAGCCTGTAGCTGCCCAGCATAAGTGGATCAGTGTTTTCTAGTAGCAAACTGAAAAAAAAATAATTCTCTAAATCTTCCCTAGTTCTTGTTCTCTTTGGGGTGAAGTTAAAGAATGCAGATGCCCAGTTTACACCAAGAATGTCTGTTGGGTTGCAAACAAGAGTTTGAGACCCTTCAGTTTTGACCCTTCCTCCTCTTACGGTGAGGTTATAATGAATGCTTTTTACTCATCCACCAAACATGAAGAAGTGGGATTCATTCTGGAAAAGCAACTTTCTCAAGCTGTGGCTGTGCACAGGAGTCTAGGGCTTCTCACGCTGCACATTTCCTAGTACAGAGATAGCCAGAAACTGCATTTCGTTACTGATAAGCAGGTGATAATCTTCATTTAATGTGTTGCCCAAATCAGCCATGTCTGTAGCTGGCAATTAAATGGTCACAATTTCTCTGGAACAGCCGTGCACGCTTCAGCCAGAAGTGGTTCTCTGTTTGTTTAGTATTTTCTGTTTCTCAGGGAAAGCGTGTTGTTTTTTTCAGTAGATGGTGGAGGCTTGCACTTTTTCTAACTGTAATTCCTTATGTTGATTTGACCACTGTATGTTATCCTAATAATTGGCTTTATCATCAGTCCTGCAAGCCCTGCTTGGTTGGGACACTCTTCCTGACAAGGAGCAATCTGGATGCTCCTGAAGGGACCACTTTTGATTTTTGATCCCTGTTGGTCCAAAGCAGTCCTCACTCAGTAACTTTCAGAACACGTTCCACACCCTTATGATTACCCTCAGGATTTTTCATTTGAAGGTGTATCTTTAAGTCCATATAGCCTATTTAGATTGGGGTTTAACTTGCGTTGAAGGTTTTTAGATGGGTGATTCAGGAAACTGTGATAGGAATAACATACACTCAAAAACTGGGAGTAGTTAACTTCTTTAGTTTGTGAACATGCCTTTTCATCCATTAAGAATGTTTATTACATTTAGTCGTACACAGCTACTTTTCTGTTGTGCTGTAAAGGCCACAGAAGCTGTAACTACTTGTGACAGATTTCAGTCCCATTGTAGATTTCACCAAAAAAAACAGTGCCAACTGTTTTTTCCAAGCTCGCTTTTTGACATGTCTCTGCTAATAGGTCGATAACATAACTGTTTAATGTTTGCTTTATCCTTTTTAAGTCCATATAGCAGAATACATAAAACTGCTAGTAACTGTGACATCTGGACGACAGTTGTTGTCTGATGTAGGCTGCTTGGACTCACGTTTCTTCTTCCAGCTGTTCTGCTTCCTGTGATGCTGTCATAACATTGTAACATAGCTGTGAATTGCTGTCTTCATCTTAGCTCTGATTTGTTTGTTGATAAAAATTTTTAGATCCTCAGCTTAAGTTGTATTTGAGTACAGGATGTTTGTTGTATCTGAATGTAACACCACTGTATAGTTAAAACAGGCTTTGGCAAATAGTTTATATTCCACTATCAAACAGAAGCAAACCAGGCTGCCAGTTAAAACATACAATGTCAAGGTACATAAAGATAATGGTAGATTTTTTTTGGTGGCATAAACTAAAAAGTGTATGTCCACAGTTTTGTTACAGCTCTGTAGTGCAAACTCTAAAATTATATTAACATAACCTAAAGGAGGTGATGGTATCTGTGCTATATAAATACTAAAATATTAATGAAAATGAAATATGAAAATATAGCATATTAAATATTAATGCACTTTTAATCATGAGTAGAACTCCTGTAAATGCCTTTTTTTCATAATCCCTGCAAACATTAAACTCCATGCCTCCATTCACTTAGGGAAATAAGAACTAATGTACATGGTATTCTTACAGAGATTTTGGGGACAGATTTTAGAGAAATTTTGTTTTTAAAATGTCACTAGTAATCTTGCATTTGCTTTGAGACACCACGGGTTGTTTTTTTGAGTATGTCAAAGAAAGGTTGTTCAAAGCACTTGTGATATCTAGTTACCATGTGCCTGAGCCAGACGCAGACGCTGGGTTTGCAGATGCTGTGTTTCACAGCCTCAGAGGCGGCCAGCCTTACAGGGGGGGTTGAACTCCTTGTGGGTCTTTATTTGGCTTGGTCCTGTGTTTGGGCCACTCTGAGTACAGCTCGGTAAGCAGACATATTTCTATGAAGTCTGTGACTGAAAGCCTGCTCTAAATAGTATGAAACATGCTGCGCTTTTTTTTTTTTTTTGTGCCTTTTTTTTTTTTGTCCTTATAACTGTATGAGTTATGCACATGGAACTGTTATGGGGCGCTGGGGTTGGGATCAGTGGTTCTGGTTGAGCCTGGCTGAATTAAGCGCTATCAGGCAAAATTTATAGCTATTCTGTTTAAAATTTCTGTAATAATCTATTTTTTTCTCCTTTTTCTACCCACCCCCCCATCAAACAGAAAGAGAATTTGACCCAAATAAACACTGTGGAGTACTGGATCCTGAAACAAAGAAACCTTGCACAAGATCGCTCACCTGCAAGGTATTTTTCTTAGAAGATAAAATATCAGATGCTTTGTTATAGTTTAAATCCTACCACAGTAGTTTGAGAGGTCATACCTGCTCCTGTCTTACAGACAATGGGTATGGTATTCAGACGCTGTCTTCAGGTAATTCTTTTGAGTAATTCTGTTTCTTTGAATCAGAGCATCTGCATTATTCCACTGATATTTCTAAAAAGATTTTTTTTTCCGTGTCATTTTATTATGCAAAAAGCATTAACGTTTCATGTAGAAGCACAAGTGTTATTTTAAATGCTCCTTTTTTGGTTCACGTGTGCAACAGTGTTGAAGTAGAGTCAATTTTTAGTAAAAAATTCACATTATTTTTGTGTAATAAATTACTTGGGGGCTGCCCTTGTGATAGTAATGTCTCATGTCAAAAAGAAGCAGCAATGTAAGATGTTATAATGAACATTTGTATGTGTATGTGCTTCCTGTCAGTAGAGATGATCAGTTAAATATGCTTTAAAATGTATTCATGTTTTTCAAGCCAATGAAGTCACTTTTTCATTGTAAGTTAAGAGCTACAATGATGTTACTTCTTAGTATTTTAAAATTATTGGAATTATATTTTCTGTCTTGGAAAAGGTAAGTCAATAGACTCTTATTGTATGAAAACTGTTGCAAAAAGTAATTTTAGCCTTGATGTTGGCATTTTTTAAGAATGACTTCATAAATTATCAATGCTGGGATAACAGCTTTATTTCCATAACTGTGGCTAAAGTTGTTTGAAGTAGATTCTATCTTTTAGAGTTGTGGTGTATCGGAAGTATAGAGGACTCATAAACAATGTCATGCACACACAAATGCTTTTTAACCACCCTATTTTTAGACTCATTCACTTAATCATCGACGAGCAGTTCCAGGCCGTAAAAAACAGTTTGACATCCTTCTAGCTGAACACAAAGCTCGATCCAGGGAAAAAGAAGTTGCAAAAGACAAAGAGCATCCACCATCTGCAAGGGAAAGCTATCAGAGCCAGCCCACACCAGCACAAGACTCACTGTCAGGATCTTCAGTGAACTCTGGGCAAGAATCTAAAGTAACATCTCCTGCAAAATCTAGACCACCAAATTCTGTACTTCCAAGGTAAGCAATTCGCCAGTGTGGAATGTTGCATTCTGATGGTACTGTAAGAAATGTCTTTAGTCTTTCCTGCAGCTCATTTTACAAGCATTCAGTTCCTCTTTAGGCAATTGCATGATAAAACATATTAATGTAAGAGTTTCTGCTGTCCATAGAAGACAGATTATGCTTGTATTAACCTAAATCTGTCCAGGGTAGGCTGTGGTCTGATTGGGAATGAGGGAAGGAGTGGTGTCCACCCTCAGCTCAGAATCTCAGACTAACTGCATTTTTGGGTAAAATGGTCAGTAATAATTAGGAAAGTTTATGTTCAAGCTATTATGGCACATTTGGGAATAAAAGTCTGTTTGCATGAATCGGAGTAGGTGTCGGTGGAGAAATTCTGCACATTTACATAGAATTTTTCTCTGCAAATACTTCACCAGTTATAGCAATGGAATGTCGGGGGGGGGGGGGGGGGGAGATGAAATTTAGTGTAAATGACAATGTAAGCAGCTAAGATTTGAAACTGTCCATAGAATGTCTTTACTCATTTCGAAGATTTTTCTTAGAAAGGACAAAACCAGTCTTCAGAAAGGCAATGCAAACTTGTAAAGACATCCCTTTAGAAAAACTAGTATGAGGTACTGGATCTACTGAATTGTAATTATCCACTGATAAACTTCCCTTATGTTTTGTTTGGGTCGGGGGTTGGTACTAGTTTTGGCTGCAGTAGATAGAGCTAAACTAGTTGGGTTTGTTCATATTTCTTTTGTTTCATATTTCTTCCCTTTGCAGAAGCCTTAGTCAGGATTAGGTGCCAGTTTTGGGGCTTTTGTAGTAAGATACTCCCTATTTCAAACAACAAAAATCTGTTGTTATTTGCTATCTCAAGTCTCACAGAGACAGCCATTTCCACTGTTTTCTTTGTGTTCATCAAGCCATAATGAAATTTTATTCATGCAGTGGCAGAGGTGGGCCTTACAGGGTTTGAGTGAAAGGACAACAATAGAGTGCCTGCAGATGAGTTGGTGAGAAGTCTGCATAATTCTTGGAAAAGGAGTGACCTTACACAGTCCTTACATAGAGAGGAGCACAGAGGGACAGGCAGATGTTGGTTTTGGTAGGTGTTATAGTCTGGAATTACAAGTGTTACAGCAAAACTGGAACGCGATTTAGTGAGACTCAGCTGAAGAAATTGCAAAGGCAGTGGTACATGAGGAGGAAGATTTTAGCAGTCATGCATTGTGTTTGTACAATCTACACTTCGGTTTCTGCTGCAGTGCCTCTGTCTGTCGTCCTGTGTTTTTGCAAGCAGCCATGCCAGAGGAAAGCCTTGCTACTTCTCTGCTGAGAGCCAGCAAGCCTGCAGCTGTGCTGCTGGAAGAAGTTATGCGAGTGCTCCCTGCTCTGCTGGGGCAGAACTTGCTGGTTTACTGATGGTGACTTGGCTTGACCTGTCTGGCTTTTCCTGAAGGCTAGGAAGCACTCGCACAATCTATCCCTTGCAACAGCAACTGCAGCAGTTATTTCTAGCTGACGGACACTGGTGAGCCATCCCTGCTGAGTTCAGAAGAGGGCAGCTGTCTGCAGTCTATGACTGCTCTGTCCTGATAGCATAAATTCATGAGATGGAAGATCTTCAGATTTTGCTCAATGTGAACGTCTCCTCCAACCTCCGAGGTCCACGTACATACTTGGTTGTACAGACTGTTAACTGAGAATCTTTTTCCTACCCCCACTTCTGATCTCCAGGCTGCTTTTGAAAGGCAGAGCACCATTACACCCTGTAGCGCAGAGGCATTCCCACTTTGTTTTATTGGATTTTAGACAAAGGTAAAGAAAACTTACATAAGAGGTCCTCCCAGTCCTCCAATTACTAATTAGCTGTAGAGGGTGTCAGCTAAACACTCTTTTGTTATATTTAGTACGCTAATTTCAGCAGGATTTTGGTATGAAATAAAATTTCATAACTGGACCTTTGAGGTTAATCAAGTAGCAGAGTAATGGTGCAATGTGAGAAGATTTTACACATCTGATTTTTGTTTGCGTTTTTACTATACGTTGCCTCTCTCAAGACCCGAAACTCAACATCATGGCAAATTTAAAATTTTCAGCAATAAAAAGGTGCTTCTTCTAATGTTAACTTGATGGTAACCCATGATATATTCCTGACAAGACCAAGTGTCAGCTATTCTGTATCTTTTACTGTCTTCTTTATATGATCATTTCTGGTATAATTTACTTTGATGCTTGACTCCAGCAGGTAGGTTTGCAGAGCCTTTGAACACTGATGATTTCAATGTATATTCTCCTTCTAGACCGTCATCTGCAAATAGCATAAACAGCAACAGTTCTTCAAACCACAGTGGGTACGTACCAGAACTGCCACTGCCTTCCATGGGAGGAGATTTAACGAGCAGATTGTCCAGTGATGAAGGAGAAGCGGATGGAGCTGAAGAATCTGAGAAATTAGACTGTCATTTTTCTGGACACCATCCCAGACCTCTTGGGGTATGTGTCTGTCTCTGGCATGCCTTGCTGTTATTCTTATGTAATTCAAGAAGGGAGGGGAAAAAAAAAAGTAATTCAGTAAAAATGTAAGGAATGAGGACCTTGTATTATGAAAAGTGTATTCTAAAGAGAACACATACATTTAACAGAAAATTGTATGGATGGGATAGGGTAGGAGGAGAAGACTGGTCAATACATGTGGCAAACAGGTTGCAGGACAAGATGTGCAGCAGAAAACCAGAAGTTCTAGTTTCAGATTTTACTCTCAGTAGACTGCAACTCAGGTGTAATTCTGTTAAACTGAGCAAAGTTGCATTGTTTTAAATGTGACGTGAACAGATAATCTCTTTGTTGTCATAGTTCTTATGAAACTGTACCTTGCAATTGGTTATGGCTCTGAAAATCATACGGCAGCAAAGGGCTATTACAGTGCTTTGTCAAGTATTGTAGTCTGGTTTGAAGCTCTAATTAAATATCATTTATGCAAATGGATGTGGACTTAAAACCTACTGCTTCATTCATCCGAAAGTGGAAAGTCTAGAGCGCGGCACAGCCCATCTGCTCTGGAGGTGGCTGAAGCATGCGCTTCTCTGGCAGCTGGTTTGGTCTCTCTCTGGTGTTAGTGAGAAATTGCGCTGTAAGTAGTAAGAGCTGCCTTGTGGCATTATGTCTGCAGTGTGAATTTGTTTACACTGTACAAACCAAGAAGCAATGGGAGAACTCTTGAACTTCTAAGCAGTTGGTTCTCATCAAAATTGAGCCAAGGAATAAAGCTAATGAAGACTTCGCTTATGTGTTTTCCATATGATGTACAGAATGAAACAAACAGTGTGATAACTGTAACATTGTCCGTATTCCCTAGAGCAAAAGAGAACTTGTTACTGTCAGACACCAGGAAGAAGTAGCTGAACGTGAAATAACTGTCAGATGAAATTCTGAATTTGGTTCTTATACAGAAAATAAGAGTTATTATAGTCTATAATATGATATGCAGGTACCTCCTGCTTACTTGGTACTCTTGTATTTTACTATGGTTTTGCTGACTGCTTCTCTATGAATTAAGAACTAGAAGCTCGCTGCATGTGTGTCCACACAACTCAAAAAAACAATCAAAGTGCAGCCAATTCTTGTGCAGGCATCATCAGTGAGGCACGGCTGTCAACAGCCGTTTTGGTTTAGGATCCTAGTGCAGTTTCAAGGCAAATCCCACTGGCTCATCTGTTCTTGGAAGATCTTAGCATCTCTCAATTGAAGCAGTTAACTGAAAGTGCAGCTGTTCTTAGTCCGTATCAACATGAATTCGGAAAAGACTGGGTAAATCGCCTCCAGCACAGTTGATGGTAACTTGCTGCATTTCCTGCTGAGGTGGACTGTTTTCCTTACCAAGTCCCTCTCCCAGCTAAGTGGTGGTAATTGATGGGGAAAGGGCAGTAGCTTCTTAAACTACCTCTTAGTGGTAACTGATCTGTGTCACTGGGAGGTGAGGCTAGTTTATCAACTTAAGTGGCGCTTTTAATTAACCTATTTAACCTTGTTGTGAAACAGACTTAAGATAAACAGTTACAGTCACCTCTCACTGTCCATTAAGCTGAAAAGTATTTTAAAAGGATGCTTTCCTGCTGCATTGGTAGCTTCTGCCCTCTGTCAGGATTTGTGACTTTCTCCCTGCACAATGGAGAGTTGTCTTGTTTTCTGAGGGTGATTTATAACAGGTTTCTCTCCCACAAATAGGTGTTGCAGCATTTTTCTACGTAACGTGCGATCAGTAAGGCTTGAGCCCAAGAAAGGGTAGATTCTTGATCACACCGTTGCAGTGTAGTAGGACTTTCCAGGAAGTTCTCCAGAGGAAGCAGCGCAAATACTCCTGAGCTCCGCAGAATTCTCAAAATACTTACTATTCCTCTAGACGCTTTTCATACACCGTGAAGAGTGTATCCAGTGTTCTGTTATAGCGCAAGTGCCATGGATGATAATTAATTTTTTTACTGAAACATCACTGGTTTGTTTGTTTATTAAATAGATACTAAAGAATGCCCCCATTGCACCTTTTTCCTCTTCAGTTAGTTTTATTCCTGTTACAGTATTACAAGATTTAATGTGCACAGAATGGTGTAACTGTCTTTCTGAGGCAGTAAGAGTATTATTAGCCAGAACCGCTTCCTTAACAGTACCTCAGCATTTATGTTCTTTCCCTGGCACACATTGGTGCCTGATAGTAAACTGACTTGTTAGTGAAGTATGAAGTATACTTCACACTAACCTAAACATTATGCACATATTTAATATATCATGCAAAAAGTATTTATGCTGCAGATAGTGAAAAACACCTTTTATATGCATGATACAAATTACAAAGGTGTTCCTTGATCTATAAATGATAATTATTTTATAACATATCATTTTTTTATAAAGAACATTGAAATATCCTTTCTTTTCAGTTTTGTTCATATGGCAGTCGCTTAATGGGAAGAGGCTACTATGTTTTTGACAGAAGATGGGACCATTTTCGATTCGCACTAAACTCCATGGTAGAAAAACACTTGAACTCACAGATGTGGAAGTAAGTGGTATTTTTACACTTGGTGGGCAGTTTAGCATTTTTAATTCTGTAAAACTTCTAAATAAAACACTCCATGGGAAGCGTTTGTAAGTACCTCTGTATTAAGGCATAGCACTAATATGAGTACAAATTTTCTCTTTTCTGTTAAGGAATATGCAGCACAACAGAATGATCTATTGTGATGTAAATTTCTGCCAGATTTAGGACTTCTTTTAGTCCTTCTGATCTGGGAGGAATAATTCAGTAGTTCTGTTAGCATTACTTAAAAGCATTAAAGCTCAGAGCTTTCTGAGTTTGGAGATATGTTTTGATATCATATTATTTTATAACACAGGTTAGATTTTGCCTAGGTTTTTATACTCGTATCACCCATTCAGACTTCACTCTGTAAGATGCATGCGTTGTAAGATAAGGAACTCAGTACACATTTGCCTGTGCCTAAGATGGAATATGATAGTTTTTTTAGTCCATAGCGCCCTTACTGGCTTTGGGGTCTTAAAATTCTGATGATTATTACTCACTGTTGAAGCACCTCTGTATCACGTATGCAGGTTCCAAGCACTATAGGTTTTGGCTACACAGATACATTAAATAAAATAGACTGCACTTCTAAAAAAGATGCTACTTCTTTCTTATTTAAAAAAAAATATTTGAAAAGCTCATGGCATGTGCAGATAGGATTGATTTTTTGGGGAGTATTCTGCTACAGGATATGCATTCTTCTTCCAATGTAACGACACTAAAGTGCAGTGTTTCATGTCACTGTTTATTATCAGGATTGTGTTATATTCATTGGATGCCAGCCATTAGATAAACAAGGTTTGATTTTTATTTAAATATATTTTTGAAACACTAAAGCTTGGCTTGTCTGACTAACCTGGTAACTTGATAACAGTGCTACTGTGCTGGGAGACATAGTTTGGAAGTGGTTGGGTTTGCCATAAAAGGGTCAGTTTCATGTCTGTTTAGAGACAGATCACACTTGATCTGCGAGGGGTTCCTCTCTTCTGCTTTGTAAATTTGACTGTTAACTAGTGCCTGTCACCTTCCACAAATAAAACTGTAATTTGGTTTCCTTAAATAGGAAGATTAAAACATGTTATCTATGGGCTTTGTTTGTCAGGAGAAAAGATACTTGGGCTCCTGAGAAAATGTGTCACTAGTACCACTACTATCATGAAAACCAAAAAAAACCCTCTACAGTAGTTATATGATACAAGAAATGAACAGGCCTCGTCCTGCTCCCACTAAATCCAATTGTAAATGTTTTCCCAATTTCTAGCTGTTGGTGTAATCTCTAATATTTTAATGAATTCCATCCATACTTACTTGTCTGTATAACACAGGAAGCTCACAGTGCTTAACCCCTGTTGTATTCTTCTATTGTCCTCAACCCTCCTCTGGACTGATCTTTTCCCATCTTCTCCAAGCAGTGGTATGCGTAAAGCTGTTATTTTATAACCGGTGCTAGTGCAGCTCTGTAGCTGTGGCTAGAGGTACAGGGATGCAAGGCCATGTTTTGAGCATGACAGTAACATTTACAAAGTACTTTTCATCCCTGTTTCTCAAAGTACTTCACAAAGGTGTGTAAGAATTATTTGCACCTCTTTAAAAATAAACCAAGGAATGGATCTAAGAAGCCGCTTTGTTTGTGTAGCGAGTCGCAGGCAGTAGGGCTTCCTCATTTCTGGCGGCATGGACTGTATGTAATCCCTTATATAATTGTGCCATAAACAGTGTTCTGTCTGACAGTCTCCATAGGAGGAATACCGGAAGAGAACACTTGTAATTAGGATCTGATTTATGATAAAACAGCACACCCGGTGCTGCTCTTTTATCATACTTCTTTGAGGGCAAGAGTAGGCCTTTAAAAACTGAAAAGATGTCAATAATGAGGATAACAAGGGCAGTGTTATGGTGATGTGCAGCTTCTTAACAAAGAGAAATAGGATTAAACTGTGAATTAACTTTTAGTCTAAATAATGAGAAAAGCTCACATGATAATTTTCCAAGAGACATCATAGAGTTCTGGTTCTTTGTTAACACTGCACTACATAAAATAATAGAAGATGGCTGAATAGGAAGGAGCTTGAATACATTCTACTAATTTCACAGGTAATATTATTAGATTTTATTCTCAGAATAGCATTCAACTAGTTATAAAGCTTATAAAGTATTGTTTAATTTTTTTGTCAAATTTTCAGTATCAGTGAAATTAATCAATAACTTAGTTAATCGCTTCTAACCAGCTCTCAAATGAGCTGTTGGGAATAGCACTGCATTTGGAAGGGGATGAGCTTTCCTCCTTTCCTCTTCAAGCTCAGTGGTTAAGTGCTTCACAGCTCCCCAAACAGGCTCATTTACTGCCCGCATCAAGTCTAACCTGTGAGTTTAGGTTGATATTGAAACTGTCCCACAACTTGAACTTTCAAGCAAAACATATGCAATGAATGAAACATGGTGACTGGAGTATTTATAGATTCCCACCATCAGGCATTTTATTTGCATTTTTTAATTGGTAAAATAGGAGAGGAAAAATGGAAATTAAATTTGTAAGAAAGTGATTAAACTGTAACACTGCACTTAATTGCTACATGGGGCACTTGTGCTGAAGCGGAGCTCAGTTCTGGTTTAACAGAGTTACACAGTTTAGGGCTTGTGTGCCATAACAGAAGTTTATAGGGAAAATTATGCTGCATAAGTCTTTACCTAATCATCTTCTGTTGGGTCTCTGCTGCCTTCACAGATTTAATGTGCCTCATTTCAAAATTAATTCTTAGGAAAATACACTTCATAATCCAGCTTTCCTGAATCTTTGCAATATTAAAACACATGTGGTTTGCATTTTGTTGTATTAAATCCCAAAGAACCTCATAACGGAATTGCAAGTTTAAAAAGAGGGGGAAAAAATCACAAGTAAAAGCATTTTTAAGCTGTTGTAGAATGCAGAGCTGATTTTGAACAGTGAATATTAAAATACATGTGATTGGTAGAATAGGACTCAAAATTAGAATGAACTAGATTTGCCGCCTTTAATAAGTTGGTCCTTCCCAGAAATTGTTTCCTATCTGCATTGTTTGGATGGATTTTTTTATGCATCTGAATCTCTTCTTTTCTCTTTTTTCTTCTTTTTTATTTTCTCTTTTTTTCTTTTTTCTTTTTTTTCTTTTTTTCTTTCTGTTTGTTTTTTATTATTATTTATTTAGGAAAATTCCTCCTGCGGCAGATAGTCCCATGCCTTCTCCAGCAGCACATGTCTCCACTCCTTTTCCAGCATCAGTCTTACAGCCTTTCAGCAACCCCAGTGGGGTGTATATTCCTTCAACACCTATCAGTTCAAGAATCACTTCTTCTTCTTACATAATGACATCAGCCATGTTATCAAATGCAGCCTTTGTGACAACGTCAGATACGAATTCCATTATGTCGCACACTACAGCTTTTCCTCATGTGGCTGCAAGTCTAAGTATCATGGACTCAACTTTTAAGGCGCCATCAGCTGTGTCACCAGTGCCAGCAGTCATCCCTTCCCCATCCCACAAGCCATCCAAAACAAAAACCAGCAAATCCTCAAAAGTGAAAGACCTGTCATCTCGGAGTGATGAGTCGTCAAGTAACAAAAAGAAAAAGCCGCAGTCGTCGTCCTCGTCGTCCTCATTATCTTTACAGACATCTTCCTCATCTTCATTTTCAGGGTCCCACAAAAAGAACTGTGTCCTGAATCCCAGTTCAACTTTGAACTCCTATCAGGCTACATCTTCCTATAACAGTATGTCTGTGCACAATACAAATAACGGAACAAGCCCACTCAGTGCCAAATCGGAGCCCTCAGGACGGACTTCATTATCCAGTAGTTCAACAGACTCAGTGAAACATATGAGCATGGTAGTAAGCAGTATTGACTCTTCTAATCTGTCTGTATCTTCTCTTGTGCACCACTCAGGGGACCATTCCCTGGGAGCACATAATGCAGTGTCTTCTCTACCCCTTTCTTTTGACAAATCAGAAGGAAAAAAGCGTAAAAACTCTAGTTCTAGTAGCAAAGCCTGTAAAATCACTAAAATGCCTGGTATGAATAGTGTTCATAGAAAGAGCACTGCCAACCTTATTTCTGCGGTGCCAGATCCTACAAGCAGCTCCATCTCTCGGCAGGTAAGGGACTCTTCCAGTTATTTTTTTGCAGGTCATGTCTGACTTACTTGAAATATTTCATGCGTTCTGGAAGGAAAATGCTGTGTTTGCTTCAGATGGTTTTACTTCACACAACTTACTTTCTAGTCTAATACAGAAACATATCTGTATTTGTTTTGTACCAAGCATAGAAAGATGTTTTGATAGTTATATATATCTCTACTTTCTTAAAATATTTTTATGATATTTTTTTATTCAATTAATACAGTAGCCATTTGTATCTCTGAAAGTAAAATTTACTGCCCAGAATGGATAAATAATTTTTAGCAATTAATTTTTTATCTTAATTCTCATCTCTCTGAAATAAATTGTGTCATTAAAACAGGAAGATAAGAGTCAGCATTTCTGTTTGTTTCTTTTCCCAAACTTGTTGCTGATTCATTTCTTAGTATTATGCAAGTCCCCTGATTTCTCTTTTATGCAAAACACTTACATCTACCCTTCCTCTGGAGAGAGTCTGAGATGCCTGACCTCAGATGCTGTTTCCTGTTTGAAACTGAAAAAATTAAGAAATTAAGAGCTCAACCAGATGACCTTTAGTGGACACTTGGTTGTCTTCTTTACTGTGAATGTGTTCAGAATATTGGAGTCAGTGCAACAGATAAGGTTACACACTCTTCATTTCATTGTCACTAGCAATAGAGCTTTGACTTCCCTTTCAGTGATGCTATATAAGGAAAAAAGTGTATGTGAAGTAGAATTTGGTGGGGAAACTGCCAATATGGTCTTTATAATGATCTACTGTTCCATTCTGCTGCTTTGTCCAGTGCTGTGCAGTGCACAGAAAACAAAGCTTGGCCCTGTAACCTGGAAGACAAAACCATAAAAAATAGAATACCTTAGAAAATCCGGAGAAGATAGCTTAGGAATTTTTTTTGTTTGTTTGTGAAACTCTCATTTCCTAAAGATATTGCACATCAAATAGATCTGGAAATGGAGAGGGTAAGATCTTGGGCAAGGCAATCCATATGTAATAGCAGACAGAAATGGGAGTGGAAGAAAAGAATAAATGAATTCTAAAACTGGTATAGTAGACAGAATGAAGGTTTCAAAGAGTGGCTTAGCAGGTGTATATTCTCTTTCCTTCTTCCAGCAGAGGTGCAACTGAGATGACTTGTTTGGCTTTGAAAAATGGGTAGTGGCACATTCTTTCTGTTTTAAGCCTTTTAAATGTGTCCTGCAATCCCAACTAATCTTTAAGTCACTGAAATCAGTGGAGGATGCTGTAAATTCTTCATTCTGTCATACGTCTGATTTTTGAAATACGTATGTGCCAAAAAAAGATTAAATTAGCCTGAGATACATGATCTCAAATGGGAAGAAGTAGTAAGTACAAATTGGTACGTCAGTACAAACATTGGTAGTAGGAAATGGACTGTATCATCTTTTCACAGAACACAGACTATCTGTAGCTAGTGCAGTCTGAGGAAGTCTTACAGATAGACGCAGGAGGTTCTGAGTTCAGATTCCGATTCCCGTAGTGATTAGATCTGCTCCTGTGGGACATCCTTGTTCCAGTTGGTGATGTATTTAAGCATGTTGCACAGTAATAGAAGTAAATAAATCACAAAGAATCAATCAGAGGTCTTTTCTGATTATTTGTAAATACGTAATTCACGCTAGTATTTTTTTCCGTAAGTAAAAGATTAAATATATGTAAAGAGTATAATGATATCCTGATTTTTAAACATAATGTTTTTATACACATGTACAAGTGCATATACATATACACGTATACATGCATATATGTGTGTGTATATATGTAAAAGTTGGTCACACTTTCCTTTTATACTGCTGGTCTTTGGAGCTACACTAGTAATCAAAAATAGGAGGTAAAGTGGAGTTGATTGTATTTCAGATGTCTGGCTGGGAGCCAGTTGTCTCTGTGACAAGGATACTGAATTGTATGCAATACAAAACAGACGTTTCCTACTGCTTATTTGTGCTATAAATACATGAAATTTGTACCCACTTAAGCATATGGGTCAAATAATATTACGTACTCTACATGTGAATATTAAAGCTCTGGAGAATACAATACTTGAAATCACTTTTAAGCTGTGCTGTTTTGACTTGCTGTGTTCTAGAAATGCAATCGCGGTAAAAATTCCACACAAAAAAAATCAGTATTACTTAAAATCTTGCTCCTGTTCCCTGATGTAATAGGGCAAATTAAGAGACTAGGAACACAAAAAAAAAGTTAAGTGACTGGTGATAGGCTGAGGGGGGTTTATTGTGGGTTTTTTTTCTATTTTAATTAAAGTCTGGCCTGCATAGATAGTAACTGAAAGTGTTAACCATTGGGTTTTGAAGTACACATTATTTTTTAAAGGCGGGGGGGAGGGGGGGAAGATTTGGGTCTTGGCCTCACCCCAGTCCTTGTGATCCTTTTGATATGGCGTTGCCATCATTAAAGACCCAACACAACTGGAAATCAGTCTTTCTTATTTTCACTTTTTCACTGAGCGCTGCAACTGTTTGGTCTGTCTGAATTACCCTTCTGTCCTGGCGCGCTGCCTTTCCAGGTCTGAATGAAGCCAGGGTGGTAAAGCAGCTCAAAGCCGACCACAGTGCCGCAAGCTGTGTTGCGCCTTGCTTTGTCTTACGTAGAGAGGCAGTCTGGTAGCTGCAGGAGCGCTGAGTGAATGAAAGCCCAAAGAAGTGCCGTGTTCCCTCTCAAGATTCTAGGATCTCAGCAAGTCGATTTCCTAGTAGCTGTTTTTCCACTTAGAAGATGGACACGTATTTTATTACGGAAGGGTTTTGTGAGTGTTAGAATGGTGGATGTAGGGAAGACAGATGTGCAGGTGTGTCATGGTGTTCTGAATAGCTAGGAAAGGTTTTACAAGATTGTGTATCTTTAGTCAAGATTTGTATACTGAAGGAAAGCACGTTGCTACTGAGAGAACAGCTGTGGCATGCAAAACAAGCGAAAGGGAACAGGATGGGCAGAGGCTGATCCTTTTAGTCCTTGCGCACCATGGGGGCTGCCCTCAGAACTGGCTGTAAACAACTTTAAACATTTCTTCTGGATAGAATGTGCACCGAGAGCACTGTTTCAAGCAGTCACTGTGTGAAAAAGGACAGATACGGAGAGGGAGACAAAGGCTACCTTTCACTATACATGTGAAATGGCAAAATAACAAAAAATGTTGCAGAAGGGAAGGAGAAAACCGATGTTGGTGAAAACCCTGCCAGCCAACGTCACAGTCCCACCTATTCAGTAAGGAACTTGCAGCTGCATTTCTCACTGTTTAGAAGACAGGCCCTTGCTTCCTCTCCATCACATGATTAAAGCTGACATTACTTGAAGTTCGTTGACCTTGTGAATAACTATTCAAACTCCAGTCATCTGCCATTTGCAGGCAGGTGTCCATGGTTAATTTTTATTACCCTTGTAACCCCTGAGGAACTACTCTTGACTCAACAGCTGTCTCCCCTTTTCTATCACAACAAGCGTCTACGCTATGTTTATGGGTCATTGTAGAAGACCTGAAGACAGACTGCTCTTGCAGAGTGCTGTAATCTCTCAGGCACTGAAATACGACGATTAAATACTGCAATATTTTAACTAAGTACTTTTAAAATGCATATAGGTGTACTATCAATTTGCACTCATTCCCAAACAAATTTGCTGATGCAGTAAATTGAAACAATTGCAATTTTAAACCTGGAGTTTGAGTCTTCTGGTTAACATTTGCTTTATTGAGCAAAAATAAATTAAGACTCTACATGAAAGAAAATGGGTAACTCAGGGCATGCTATGGTGCTTGGCCACTTGCTTTAAGCTCCCCAGGAGTGGGAAGGTCCCCTGGGGAGGAGACTGTGACCTTGAGCGCTCTGTGCTCTCTCAGTTGCTGACTAGCTGTTCTGAGTCACTGCAGTAACCAGAGGAACTAGCATTTCAGTCTAGAGGGGTGGGGGTTTACAATCTCTGTTCTCTCAGTAACTGTTCCTTACATTGTTTTCTGACCTCTCATACTATCTGTGTGCCTTTTAAGCGTTAGTTTGAAGTATACAGGCTCCAAGACCTAATTACAATTCTGTCCGAAGTGTATTTTTTGCAATAGCAAAATACCTGTTCCAAATGCAAAGCAATTAGTGTGACTTTACACAGGAAAGGGAAGGCCATTACCAGCATCTGTGTTCAACTGACAAATATGCCTCTCAATACTGCTCAATTAATGTCTTTCAGATTGGAAAAAATAGCAGTGTAGCTTTGTCACAATCCAGTCCTTCGAGTACATCAAATCCAGTACACAACAGACAAGTAAGTTGCTTTTAAAAAAGTGTACTTAAGTAGTCTGTAAGTGGTTTTGAAAGATATTATACTGTAAAACGTTAAAACACAATTTCTTTATTAATACAATTCTTTAGAGAAGGTGTCTTTCAGTGAACTAATACTAGATTTCTCCTCTCACCTAATTCTTTTTCCAGCTATTTTCCCATATGAGATTTATGAATAAAAAGTTTTTACTGGTTTTTCACCACCTGTAATACACCTCAGGTTAGCTTATGTTGGCCACTGGCTGTTGCTTTGGTCGTACAAACTCAGCAGCAGCGGGAACTGTCTGCAGAGGATCCAGCTAAGCTGATCTGGTTTTTCTATCTAACTTGACCTGCTGAGCGAGATGGCACAGCGGAGTCCCCAGCCTGGCATAGGAAGGACAGCATTTAAAAATAGACCAGAAGTGAAAGCAGCAAAGGGAGGACAGAAACAGGACAGAGAAGACAGGGCACTTGAGTATTTAGAGAAACTAATCTGAAAGCATAACTAAGCTAAGCATAATCTGAGTTCTTCTTAAGACTGCGAGAAATCCTTAGCACTCCCGCCATACAGGGGTGCGATATCCATCACACAGACTAATAATAATTGTATAATTATAATAAATTCTGTAACTCAGCTTTTTTGTGAGGACAGGTGCTTGACCTGTGATCCAGCCCTCATCTGTCTGGAAGACTGAGGGGCTAGTCTGTGTTTTTTAATATGGCCCCTACTGTTTGACTCTCCAAGTTGAGTAGTTTAACAAGAATTCATTGTCGAGATCCTTGGTGTGAAAAGGTTTCCCACCTCAGCAAGGTGTAACAGCCACAAGCAAACAAAAAATTCAGAGGATTTTTCTGTACAACCAGTCAGTATTTTAGAATTCTGTTATGTATTCTGTGTAAATTATACAGAAGTAGTTATTTCAGATGGCTGTGTTGCTTAGTGTCTGCTGTGTAGACACAGCAAAAAAAAAAGTAATGATTGTAGTAATGATAACTCACAACTGTATCCCCATTAAAAATATTCTGAATCACTCACATCTTGAGATGAACTGCCAAACAGTAATTTTTTTTTCTCGTGGCGCTGAATGCAATGCAGTATATGTAGGGAAGAACTACTCTGAAGGGAATAAAGTGGAAAGTTTCTTCATACCTCTAGGGACTGGCATTTTCCTGTGTGAGACGCTGTCATCCAGCTGCCAGTAACAAACATGGGCTAAAGCTGTTCTGAAGTGCAAGACTTTTTGCTTTAACCTCCTGCGCCTGTGTTAGTATAAAATACACACTACTCAAGGGACAGAGCTTGTTAGGATCTGTTGCCTAGATCCCATGGGGAAAACCTAACAGTACAAAGCGCTGATTTTGTGGCAGCCTTATGTAAACAGAGGCTATTGCTGAGCTTTTCAGCTGCTTGTTCCCAAAGTTTTTATCAAAAGTAGAAGTGTTTGTTTTAAGCCCCACAAACTCTTTATTGTTAAAAATATGTTTCTGTTAGTTTGGTAGTTGAATAGAGAGCCCAGAATACAAATACAAAAGAAAACTGAAATAAAAACTTTTTTAAAAACTCTTAACACAGAATTTTAGTATTTGGAACCATGAATAATGATTACCTATCTAATAGATGTTTGTCACTGTCAAAATAATTCTGAGCTGCTTTGTTGACAGCTTTCATCTCCAGTCTAGCAACTTGAATAGTCTCTAAAGAAGTTTTAGTCTTAAACTGTGCTATAATATTTCTTTATGAAGGTGTTATTAATCAGGTAACAATAAGTGGATCTGCAAATATATGCTGTGTCAGTAAAGCTACTACTGGGGGAGGCTGAGCTCTCTTGTTCTTAATGTTAGTGGTGTTATAACCGTGATAATCAGGGAGTCCAGGCAAAACCAGGTCTGTAGGCAGAGACAATCTCAGCTGTATTCTGGGGTTTATAGTTGGAAAAATCAGGCAAGTTTTCATGAATACAAGTCAGGACAACAGACTTTTAACAATGCAGTTTGAAGCAGAATTGCAGCCATCAGGCTAAATGTGCATGTGGAGCAGTTACTGATGGCCTCCGCCGTGCTACCCGGCCAGGCAACCCGTCGGGGTCGTCTGCTGGCGCAGAGAAGTTGTTAGAAGGGGGTGGTCGTCTCTCAAGAGAAGGGAGAAAGGTCCTGAACTGCACACGGGGCTGAGTGACTGGGTGAGAGGGCGTTTGGGAAGCGTGCTAGGCTGAAAACCCAGTCTGGTGGGAACCTGGGCTCACCTGTGTGCAGCCCTCCGGAGGCGGCGAGCTGCCTGCTCACCCTCGGAAGGTGGCCACTCGGAGCTGAGGGGACACGCAGCAGTGCCGTGACAGCCACCTGCCACTGGGAAACGGGCGTTTCTCATTATGGACTTGGGAGATAAAGGTGCGCTGTGGCGGTTTGGATGTCACACAAGTAGCTGCTTTCGGTCACCCCTACATTTGGGGAAGTACACTGCAGTGCTGGGCGCTCCCCTGGGCGCCCGCCCCACCGCCAGCACCACTGCCGGGCCTGGCCGTTCCCTCCCAGCGCGTTCAACTCAAGTCAGGGTAAACTCGGACAAATCATTCTCAATTCATGTTTCATTTGAATGCCGCTGCATCTATTTGAGACCTGAAGGGGGGCTTGTATACATAAAAGCATGCCTGTTTTTCCAACTGTTGTAGCTTTAATAAAAAATACATCGCTTTTCTTTACAAAACCTACATGTTTGTTAACAAACATTAATGGAATCGTAGTTTTACAGTCAGATTATTTGTGCCTGTTAATGCAAATGATGTATTAAAAGTTTGTTTTCTCCAGATTTTATCCTTGTTCTAGGTTTATAACTAATCAAGTGTTTTTGTCTTCATAGTGCTTTTAGGTGCCTGAATGTGTTAACACTTCAAGACCTCAGTATGCGGTGGTTTTTAAATACTGAGTAACTAGATCATTTTATTAAGGGAAGGTGACAACGTGTATGCTGTGTGGGGATTCCTTGTGCATGAAAACATGCTGTGTAGAGGAAAAGATTCTTCAGAGTTGTCGTCTAATTGCTGCTCCTTGTTTGTAATGATACCCCAAGTTAATGAACATAAGATTCACCAAAGCTTACTAAAATCAGACGGTCCCAAAAGGAAGTACGATGTTTATTGAAAGCAGTTCCTTCTCTTAAAGGTCTAATGTAATCAGTAAACAGGGAGGGAATTTAGTTCAGGGACTTGAAATACAGTCTGGCTTTGAGTTCTGTCAGATGCAGATGTTATTAAACTATTATATACTGAAAGACATTTTGTGATTTTGAACCTGGCTCTGGTTTCTCTTTTAGAAGACATCAAACCGGACTGGTAGAATAAGGACTCTTCCATAACAAGGAAAAGGAACCAGCCTATAATCTCTAGCTCTCAGCAGCCCTACTCCACAGGGTTTTTCTTTTCTATGTCCTGCAGATGGATTTAACCTTTTATGAATTTGTGGTTTTAACCAGAATTAAATTTACAGAAAACTGTAATAGTGATTTGTTTAGTTTTTCACTTGTATTTGCCACTGATCTGTGTGTTCTGCTTGGTTATGTTTCATGCCTTTTTAAAGCTGTTAGCGTTGCAATGCTCCCTTTGTTTCCTTACCAGAACACAGCGGACATTCCAAAAAAAAAAATAATAAAAAAAAGAATCCAGATCATGATTTGAATTTATTTCAAGGATCTCCAAATTTTTTCATTAACTAAAAATTACAGTAATTCTGTGTTTAAGCTTGTCCTATGGATAAAAATTGAGTGCATTTCTTAGTAACTTGCAAACAGCTGGGGCACTGCAACTTTAGGGACTAATCCTGACTGGTGCTCTGTACCTACAGCATTTAATAATTTCAGTGGGAATTCTGAGTGTTCAGCCTTTTCCAGGATCAGGCTCTTAAGAAATCTATACTTCAATCAATGCATAGAGGATTTTTGCACCAAACTGTAATTAATGTTATCACGGGCTCAACGTGTAAAATCCCCGTATCTTGGTGGATTTCTAGACCCTTAAGATCATAGCACTTGATAACTCCAGAAAGCAGTTTGGGTTTGCAAGGACAGGAGTTGAGCAGATTGGCTTGCATTAATAGAATTGCACTGACAGTGTTTCTTATAGGATTACTGAATAATTTTTTAAATAAAATATAGATTTTATAATCAGGAAGCCAATACTAGGTACTGGAACAGTAGTACAGAGGAGTTAATTTTTATTTCTACAGTGTTAAAAGTGCACTTATATGCTGGTTTATTTACATCTTGGGGAAAGGCGAGAGACTGCAAATAGGGAGATTATTACTACTTTCTTTTTTAAAAAAAGAAGGCTTAAGGCAAATTTTAAGACTAAAAATGTTTAAGCAATTATAAACAAGGCTAGACCCTTTGAAAAAAGTTTAGAAATATTCTTAAAATAAATTTTTATAGTGTTAATTTTGTAATAATTTATGTTTTGCTATACTTCAGAGCTAACTGACCGGTATAGTTTCAGAAACAGTATGAAACTTAGGAAAGTTTAAGCAATGTTTATATTTTTAAAATGTTCTTTGAATTATGTTTTTATTGTACATTTCTTCAGACTGAAAAATGTGTACATATCTTTGTTATTTTTGCACAATTTTTGTCTTGTTCAGTTTTAGGAGCAGTACTATGATTTTTTTAATTTATTTTGAGTTATGAAACTGCAGGAGTTTAAAAATCTCAGTAACAAAGTCATCCTCTGTAATCAATGAACTGCTATTTCTAGTTGTTGAGGGAAAACAGTGGTTGTGAGATTCAGTGGTTGCTTCTGAGAAATACTGCTAATCAATGACTGAAGGAGCAATTTTGTAGTTTTAGGAAGCTTTAGCTCTTTCCATGCATCTTTTAATTGGAAAGCTGGAATATGGAGCCTGTCCTTTGAATGCTGCTTAAATTTTTTTTTCAACTGGCTTACACCTGACAGCATTTCAGGAAAGTTAAGCATGAAGTAAAATCCCACAGTGTTCTTTCATCATCAAAGAATCATTATTTAATTATATGTATCAAAAATTTCAGCCTGAAAAGTGAAATGGAAGTAGACATTTGAAAAAAAATGGATACAAACTGGACCAGCCTATAATGCATTATTAGTGTAGCATTCACTCAGTAGTTCTTTTTCTTCCCCATTTGCCTGAAAATCTTGTGATTTGTTTCCAGCAATAGAGGCTCAGAAGCTTTGGTTGTTCCACATACGCAATGCATAGGCCCGTCAGCCATAAAAAGCGACTTGGATAACTTGTATGCCTTCTTTTGTATTGATGTAACAATTGTAAATAGTGCTGATCGACCTTTGTAGAGAATAGTTTATACAGCATATTCTATTATTGCTGATTCTCAGTGAACTATTGTTTTAAAAAAAAGAAGAAAAAAAGAAATTTTTCTATTTACACCTTATATTTTGTTATGCTGTTGACCCATGGCACTTTAACAAAACTCTGTGGGTTTTGCATAGCTGGTCAGTCATGGGATATATTAAATAACTGTTGTTGCACAGAAATGAATTTGCACCTGCTATATTGTGCTTTCCTACTACAGATTTTAGAACCTTTTCCAGAAGACTTTTGAAGAAAGCATGTCCAATCATTCTAAGAAAAAAAAAATGCCATACTTGTACAGCCAATTTCTTTTCTACAATCCATATTTTGTAACACTAAGTATTTTCATTCTTTGTCCTGCACCTTTATGTATTAGCAGTATCAGATAGAATTCATTCCATGCTTGTGATAATTGTAAGCAGAATAAATGTCTAAAGTAGGTGTAAATAGTAAATTCTATGGCTTACAGTTTAAAAAAGGAAAAACAGAACAAACACGTATCTGATTGATACTGCCATGGTTCAACACCAGGCCTGGAGATATTCTCTAGTGAGCGATTGTATTTTTTGGTTTTTTTGCTTTATTATTATTTTTTTTTTGTAACATGGCTTTGTAAATAAAATAATTTATATGTTTGTAAGAAACAGATGGGGTTTGTCATTATTTATCTTTGCAAAGCACAAGTGGTGTGTATTGCAAGACTGCCCTTTTTCTTCCCAGAGGCTGAAACGCACGGTGTGGACAGCCAGCACTGAGAATTCGACCAGTAGTTTGAAAGACCTGCCCAGCTCTCTGTACAGGGCTGAACTTCTCTGGGATTATTTCTGGCACTCATGTCTGAAGTATTTCTCTATTTACGTGTCAGGACACGTGTGACAATCAGCTACTGAGGTTTTTGCATCGATAAATCCTTTTTAAATTTCTTTGCTTAGCTGAATGCATTTTCTCATTCCTTATCAGTGTAAGAATTAACTTTGTTACAGCTGCTCGATTTACGAATTCTCACTTCAATAAGCAGTACAAATTTATAACCAGTCTTTTTATCACTGTTAATACTAAAAATGCAACTTTTATCTAGGCATTAAGATTCTTGTTGTGTGTAAAGCGTGTTCCAATTACAGATCAAATGAGACTTAAATTGTTCATTTGGCTTGTCAGCTCTGCAGAGAGGATGGCAGTTTTTTCTCTCTCAGCAAACCTCTTCTGCAAATCTGAGGAAGATGTACTTTTTTTTGCTCCTTTTATGAAGTATCTGGAAACTTAGTCTTGGAGATACTGTAGGGAGGATGCTTACAATTACGGTATAATCTTTTTTAAAAACAAGGCATTTGGACTGCAAATTGCATTTTTCTATGCACACACTCAGAACTGGCAGAGGATATAAAAAGCAGGCCTGTGTTAAGGAAACGGTAATCGAAGGATGAAAATTTTACCTTCTGGGTAAACAACTTTGATGTCTTGCATGTTCCGATACCTGCCGCAGAAGCTACAGTTTAACTTCCTCTTTACTGTCCAATTCATGCCTTGGTCTCAGCTGCTAATATGTTGAAACCTTTGTTTATTTTAATCTTGAGTTTGTCTTTTCTAGTATAGAAAACCTGAATGTCATGAAGTAACAGTAGACACTGAAGTTTGATCTGATAGAATGGTCACCATGTATGGCCAAAGAGTGACATTGTGTTTGTAGGATGCTTTGCTATTTCTAGCAGGCATTTAGAAATCAAAGATACAGCCAAGAAAATGCAATATTGCAGCCATGAGTTATTAGTTGCTTGCCATCATTGCCCGTGGCCAGCAAAGGCCAAAGACCAGTGAATTTGTTTTCCAGATGTGAATCTGAGTAATTTTTTAGGACTTGCGTGTTGATTAGAATGATGTACAAGCTGTTCTCTATTTGGAGTTGGGTTTCCCCATCCTTTTTTTGGTTATACAACAAGTATTTTGCTTGTAGAGCACTCTTGCTTGTATTATCTAGCATGATCTTAATTACCACTAGTTTCAGAGGGAAGTAGATCACACTGTAACTTTTTATTTATTTCACTCCAGTTTTTATGCTTGTTTTTACCACAGAACTATTCATTTTAAAAGAAAGTCATTGCTGTTGCAACCAGTATCTGTCTTACTCTTCCAAATCTGTCAGGATTCACAACTGGAAGAAATGCCAAATAGTGATTCCAGAAATATTTGGAGGAGATTCATACAACAGATTCAGACTTCAGAACACCAGAATATTTATTTCATGCAGATTTTTATGCTGTTCTGCTCCTGGAGTACCTCTTGAAAGCTACTACTCAAAACGAGTACTTTTAAAACATACTTTCCCACGTAGCAGAAAGGTAAAGCTGGTAATTAAGCAGCGGGTCCCTGTCCGCTCTTCAGCTGGAGGATCCATGGTGGATGGTATGCGTACTCCTGTTCTCGTTTTGTAACGCATCACAAATGACATGGGTTGGATTCTGTTGGGGGGGTGGGCACGGTGTTTATGGCTGACCTGCGGAAATATTTAGATCTAGTCTGTGATCTGCCCTCCTACGGAAGGGAGAAGGGAAGCTTCCCCAGTTTAGGGGAACCTTGCCAGAAGTAACGGTCAGGATCCAGGAGAACTTGATTTGAGGGGAGGGACACCAGTGAGGGTTCAAGATGGTGCACAACATTCAGCTGCCCCTTTGCAGATTTCCCAAACCTGAAAGATTTAGCGCTGCAATTGAATCTGGATTTGGTTGACTTGGAGCAGTTACTAACATGGTTGATGTGACACCACAAGAGACTGGTTTTTCAGAAAAGATGCCTGGCATGAACAAACTGTATTTACAGAGGGCGACAGACGTAGAGGCCCGTTGGGGTAGATACAATGCAGGGGCCTGATGAACTCATGAGTACAACCCTGTGAGTCCTGTGTCTGTCAGCTGATTTCCAGCCTGGCCCATGCTGAGGCAGAGGAGGAAATGTTGACCAGAGTAAGCATCGCTGCAGAAGAGAAAAGACATCACCCCCTCCCAGTGGCAAATTTACTCGGTGTTGATTTGGAGAGCTGTGTCACGGGTGAGTACACAGGTCACTGGGAAAGGATTGCTTGGGCTCCAACTTGTAGCCTTTCCCACCACAGATTCAGAATATATAGGCTTGTCACCTTAGTTCTGAAGATATTCTCAACAGCCTATGCAAGAAACTTTCCCTTCTGGTCAGCTCTAGTCTTAAATTGCAACTACTTGCCTTTTTCTTTAGTTTTATTTTGATGCATAATCAATTGGAGTTTTGTGGTGTGTTTTTGGAGGGTTTTGTTTGGCTGTTGTTTTTTTTTTTTATAAAAAAAATCTTGAGTTACTCCTTCCTTGTTAATTCTCTTCAAGGATTTGTATCTGAAACACATAGCCTGAACAGTAATACCAACACACTGGGCTCGCTGCTTCGTTATCGGTGGAGGCACCACAGTGCAGAAAGCTGGTTTTCCCTTGTGTTATTTTGCAGTGTTTCTAAGGCCTACACAGCTTCATGTCCTGAGTGTGGATGCTTCCAAAAAAAAAAAAAGGAAAAAAAAAAAAAAGGGAAACACACACACACCTCCCCCCCCCCCCCCCCCCCAGTCATTTAAAGGGAAATGGTCCATTTGTGCTCCTTCAACTAGAATAAGCCAAGTGCATGTTTGCTCCTGGAGCACATAATGGACTCTGTGTCAGGCCTTTCACTTGTAACAGATGCTTGTCTGATGCCTCTTCTGCTTTGCCCCCAGCATATTACAGGGCCACACTCCCTGACCCAAACTCCTTTCATCTGCAGTTAAATACCAATGAAGCCTGAAAGATACCAGCTTCTCCATCTCGAGCTTCTGTCCAGACTGGCCTTCAAAATGCCTTAGGAGGTTGCCAAGAAAGGAAAAGGGAGAAAGAAACTGAAGCACAAAGCAAGTGGGTCAGCACTGTAATGAACCTCTGGCTCCAGTTCGCATGCCCTGACTTCAGGGGACATCGTGCCAATGCCCATGAGGGAGGTCACGAGTAGATCAGAGCCAGGCTCTGCACTGCTGCACAGTGGGAGGGTGAGAAGCAACGGACGTAAGTTGGTAGAAAAGTGGTTCAGACTGGATGCAAGGGAAAACCTGCCTGCCACGGAGACAGGCAAGCGTTAGAACAAGTCGTTTAGAGAGACGGGTGCAAGCCCCAGCTTTTGAGGTTTTATTTTAAACCCAAACTGGATAAAGCTCTAAGCAACCTGGTCTGACCTCAGAGCTGACCCTGCTTTGAGCAGGAGGCTGGACTACAGACCTCCTGTCCTATGACCCAAATGTGAAGAAAGCAACAATGATGATCTAACTCCTCTTTCAAGGACTCATCTTGTAGGGTCATTTTCTCAGAAACACTCCCTAGGGCCTTCTCGGGTGTTTTCCTAATGCCAAACCCCCTTCATTGCTTGGTCTTTATGTTATTCATTAACCAGTTTTTTTGGTAGCTGTAATTCCCACTCAGAGCTCATGTCACCCAAGACCTTATCACTGGCTTTTCTCACTCCACCGTGTCTTTCCTAGATACATATTTTACTGGATTTTTTTTTCCAAAGCTGTCCTTGAGATATAGCACAGTTTACTTTGAATACACTTACCTGCTTTGTTTCTAAAACTGCATAGGATGAGGCAGAGAAACTACTGTCCACCTTAAGTCTTGTATTTTTACGTTCATAGAACCAAGCACTTAATTAACGTTCTCCAAGAATGTTAATCTTTTCTTCAGAGGAATCATGACCGTCTAAGGATGGCTAACATGTAACGAACTAGATGGCATTATTTTCTAAACCTACTGTCCCCAGTGATCAGCACATCCTCTATTACAGCACACGCAGTACTGCAGCTTATACGAAGAGCACATCTATTCTTGACACCTATGGGAAAACCACCTACATTGGCATTAACCTTCATCAAATATTGATGCCTTCAGAAGCGCTGGATTTGGTAGAGCACTGCTGACATCGGTAAGTCCTCCAAGACCTCTTCCTGGTAACTGTGCTTTTATAGGGTACTGACTAAAGTGACTAGTGTTAGAACAGACATGCGGACTTACAGTCAAATACAGGAAAAGACAAAGGTTGCTCATCAGTAACGTGAGTCTTTGGAGACACATAACCCACACGTAGTTTTGCTTCCTAACTGCATGCCCAGCCTTTCTGTTGTTTAAAATGTCTCTTTTGGGACTGGGGCAGGGGGTCAGAGAAACTAAGACAATGGAGATGGATCTCTGATCTCCACCACCCTGTGTAGTGTGAACTCGCTTTACAGATACTGCTAGAATAAAAGCATCTGTGGTCTTCAGAGCTATGGGCTCAGAGCCACACTTAAACAGACAAATACAGTATGCATCTCAAAGAATGACGGCTTCAGCAGTATAACTTCTTTTTTCCCTTTGCCTTTAGCAAGAGTCCCACTGTAGTTCTAGGAAATCAGTTTCTTGGGTTTTCAGCCAACTGGGTAGCGGCCAGTTCTGTAAAAAAGCAAAATCTCCTGATATTAAACTAGTCTTTTTGAGACCTATTTTTACTTCTTTTTGACTTGGAAACAGTAACTGGAAGTATTTTTCTAATTCCCGATATTTAATTTTTCCCAGTATATGATTTCTGATGGCAGGTTCAGTCTGTATTTTGCAGTTGACTAAAAAAAAAAACCAAACACCATTATTCACAGCTTAGCCTTACAACTGCAGGCTCTTGTTCTTGTGGAGGGGAGTGGGGTGGCAATGTGGTGGATGCACGCCTGATCCAGGCTATTCTGTAGGACATCAAGGACAATTTCTTGACAGAAGAGCTCAACAAGCTGAGCTGGGCTATGCTAGACATGCTAGTCACACATAAGGAAGGGTTGGCTGGGAACACTGACATTGGTGGCAGCCTTGGCAGCGGTGACTACAAGACAGCAAACCTTAAGATTCTGAGGGAAGTGAAGAAGATAAATAGTTGAATTGCAGCCCTGGAGTTTAGGAGGGCAGGCTTTGACTTCTGCAGGCATTTTGTTGGCAGAATCCCACACAATACTGCCCTGAAGGGCCCAGGGGTGCTAGCTGAAGCACAGGAACAGTCCACTCTGATACGCAGGAGGTTGAGCAAACATGGGAGAAGCCCAGGATGGCTGAATGAGGAACTCCTGACTGAAATAAAACCCAAAAGGTGAGTATACAGACTGTGGAAGCAGGGGTGGGCTGCCCTGGAGGAATAAAGAAATGCTGCCTAGGCATGAAACAGAACTGGGAAAGCCAAAGCTCAGCTGCAGTTGGAATTAGGGAGGGATGTGAAGGACGCTTTTTGTACATTAACATGGAAGGAAGACTAAGTAAAACATGGGCCCCACTATGTGGGGCAGGTAACCTAGTGACAAAGGACATGGAAATGACCAAGGTATATTTGGTGCTGCCTTTGCTTCAGGTTTTAACTAGAGACGTCTGCACTCTGATCTTTGGGCAGAGTCCAGGGAGTGGGGAGTGAGGTACTACCCACATAAGAGGAAGCCTGAGTTCGGGAGTACTTACCTTGGATCCATACCAGGCTATGGGAAAAGCTGGGCTCGATTCAAGGGTGCAGGCTGGTATCATTAAGAGGCTGCTATCATCCTTGAAAAATCACGGTGAGCAGGGTACAGGGCTTCTAAGGACTGGAAAAAGGCAAATGTGATGCCCAGTTTCAAGAAAGACCCAGGGAACTACAGGCTGCTCAGCCCAGCCTCAATCCCTGGTAGATTACGGAACAAACTTTCCTAGAAGCCATGTCCAGGCAACATGAATTTCCCAAGGAGAAGCTACACTGAGCAGCCTGCTTGCCTTCTGTGGTGACACGGCTGCCTGCCGGTACTGAGCAGAGAGCAGTGAATGGTGTTTCCTTTGACCTTAGCAAGGCTTTTGGCACGGTGTGCTTTTGTGTATTCTTACAAGGATTCAAGGCACGGACTGTGAGGTGGGTGGAAAATCAGCTCTACAGCAGGACTCACAAGGGCTGAGGTTAGCCACTTGAAGTCTGGTTGGTTGGCTGTTACTAGTGTCGTACCTCAGGGGTGACCGCTGAGCTAAATAATGCTGAAGGATTTCATTACCATCCTGAAAGTTGGGATGGGTTGCAGATTCATGGATAACGACAGATTGTGGGGTAGGGAGGTGACTGATACAGGGCAGGGCTGCCCTTCAGAGGGAGCTCAGCAGGCTAGAAACAGCCCGACAGGAACCTCATTAGGTTCATCAGTGACAACTGCAGAGCCCTACACCTAGGAAGGAGGTTTAACCCCATGTCATCGAACAAGCCGGGTGCTGACTGGCAAGAAACCCACTTAGCAGGAAAAAGGGCCCGTGGGCAAGCTGAGCAGGAGCCAGTAAGGGGCCTGGCGGTGCTGAAAGCTAACGACGGCCTGAGCTGCCGCAGTAAGGATGTAGGCAGCAGTCAGGGAACTGACTGTCACCCCCTGTTTTGGCACTTGTGAGACCACATTTGCAGAACCGTGTCCAGTCTGGGGCCCACTATACACTATACAAGCAGCAGCACATATATTCAAGTGAGGCCAGTGGAGCGTTGCCAAGACGATCGGTAGCTAAAGCATATGATGTGTAAGCATATGCTAAAAAAAAAAGGTTTGTTCAGTTTTAAGACAAGAAGATTAAGGAGGGGAGAGGGGTCCGAGTGCTGTCATCAGCAACAAGATGGGTGATTGCAGAAAAGGAAATTTATTCAAGAAAATAAACTGTGCCTGCTTAACAGTGAAATAGAATTTAAAAAAATATTTTGAGTTGTAAATGAAATTAGGGTTTGCTGGCTTAGTGATTCTTTTGAACCATTCCTTAGAGAAACACACTTCAATCTGTAGTTCCTGTGTTTATTCTTAAAATTTCAGCCTTCGACATATGTATTTCATACTGATTATCTTTGTTGACTCCTAAAGGAGACACTTCATTTGCCAAATGCTGTTTTCCTTCTCCCAAACACTGATTTACCTGCCTTTCTCTCCAGTCTTTCATTTGCTCCTTCCTTCCCTGTCAATCTCCCTATCCTTAGATTCTCATTTTCACAAAAACATTTGCCATGTCTCTCTTTCTCCTCTGCTGACCAGCTCAGTCTCCTTTTTTGTATTTCTCCGCACTTCAGTCTACACTTTCTCCCATCACTTTTTAGCAAAAAACTTTGCTAGTGCTTTGCAAACTCCATTGAAAGGTGTAGAAAAGCCAAATGCAGGAATGGATTCAGCAACCATGAATTTTATTCCCTAGGAAAAGAAAGTTTCTGTTGCTGCTGGTAGCTGTTGAGGGAGGTAACTGTTATGAACCTACAGCTCCTCTAGCCCCAGTTAAGAGTTGAAGCAGGTAGCATAACCATTTTAAAATAGTGAAGAATACAGAACAGAGCATGGCTGTACAATCTCTGCAGTTTTGGATGCTGCTTTTCTCCCACTCTTTCTCTAAGGAAAAAGAAGGTGAATTCTATTAATGTCTTGCGACATTTTAGTTTTGGCAAATAGTTAAGTATATATAGTGATCGACTTTCACAGGAATACTATTTTTCTTTACTATATGCTCAATTATCATTATCTATTTTTATTTGATGGCAGATGGTTATGTCTGTAGATTTGCTTGTATTTTCTTTTTTTCTTTAGTGGGACGCTTCATTATCTTTCTCCTACTCACATTGGGTAGTACCATAAAAAGGTTCTTTGGTGTCTCTTCTCCGTTGGCACAGGCAATGCTGCAAGCCTCAATAACGATTTAAAAATGTAACCTTTCTTACTCGGAGTTGCTCATCACCGATTTTTGCTTACCCTGGAAGTGCTGAGCACACACCATCACGTCCCACTAGGTGGCATCTGGACATTTTGCTATCCTCTCGCATTTAGTAGGAATAACCAAGACCCTCTTTTTAGTAAGGGAGTCCGGGTGGCAGACGATGTACGGCAAAGGCAGCAATGCCGGCTGCTTCAGTGCACATGGGAAGCAATGTGGCGGGCATCGAGCAGCCTTGCGCGAACGTTAAGAACCATCGCGTGTAACTTGCTTTCCCCACGAATTAATGCAACTGCGGTGCAAAACTCGGCCGGCAGTGATGATTTTCCTGTTCTAGTGCTAACGTGATGACGTCCGGGCAAGTTAATTTTTGCTTCCTACTTTCTACCCACCGAGGTAACCCAGGTACCGCGCCTCACGCCCCGAGCTGCCCGAGGGAGCGCCCCGGAGCCCCGGCCAGCGGCCGCTGTCCCTCCCGCCGCCCAGCCCCCACGTCCCTTTGCCCGCTGCATTTTCTTCCTTGAGGGCTTCCCCCTCCTCCGCCAGCTCCTCCTCGCACGGGCAGCGCCCACTCCCGCCCCTCCCGCGCCCCTCCGGCTCCCCGCGCCCGTCCCGCCGGGCTCACCTCAGACAGCTCCCGGCGGGGCGGCGACGCCTGACGGCCGGCGCGCGGCGGGGCGGGGCGGGGCGGGGCGGGGCGCGCGGTCTCCCAGCAGCGCGGGATGGCGGCGGGCGAGCAGCAGGGCCGCGAGTACCTGCGGCGCCACCGGATCCCGGAGCTGCTGCAGCGCCTCGGCGCGCTGCTGCTCTACCACCGCCCCGGTGCGGCGCCGCGGGCCGGGCCGGGCCGGGCAGGGCAGGGCGGGACGCCCCGTCGCGGCCTGGGCAGGTTTAGAGCCCGGCCGCTCGGCGCGGGAAGCGGGGTGGCCAGGCGTGGGGGAGGGGATCCCGCGCCCCTCGGGCGCCAGCTGAGGCCCCGTGTCCGTGGGTGACTGTGCCTTCGTTGCAGAACGGCCGCGCGAGTTCCTGATCCAGGCGCTGGAGAGGGTGAAGGCGGCGGAGCGGGCCGAGGGGGAGTACCCTTACCTCATGGACGAGGCCAACCTGGCCGCCATGTTCAGCCTGCTGGATGTGGTGGGCCAAGGCTGCATAAGGCCGGCACAGTACAGAGAAGGTGGGTCTCCCCTGGGCAGCGGGTCATACGAAAAGGGTTTGTAATTGGTTTGCGCAGTTATTAAAATAGTTTCAAAGCCATGCATATGTATACTTCATAAAAGTATCCATACATCTGCTGCTGCGCAGCTTGGAAAATTGGAAAAGTTACATGTTTTTCAGTTGCATGTGTTTACCTTTTAGTCTGTCTAAGCCACTTTGATGTTAAATCAATGTTTCAAAGACTTGCATAGGAAATCCTCTTCCCTTAACTTCAGCTCTTAAAACTTTGGGACTTAGCACTGATGGTCTGCAGTTTGGCGATGACGTGACTATCACACTGGACGTATTCAAGGAGGAAGTGTAAGTCTAATTGAGAGGGAAGCTTTGGGTGGGGGGATGTGCACAGGAGATATTTCACTGAGATTTATTTTTTTATTATTTATAAAACTACATAATTCAAGGACTTGCTGACTTAAGCTTAACCCCTTTACTTTGCACTGCAAGATTTAACAAGGTCCGTTACTGCCCGACCTTGCTTGGCTTGCTGTAGCCTGAGCCAAACTCGGCATTTACCTCCACCACCTCACTTTCAGGGTCCGCTCAAAGCAGAGCGCCCAGGTTACCGACCCCTCCGGTCAGACAGAGTCATCAGGTAGCCCAGGGGTTCCAGTACTCATCTAGAAACACGGAATACTGGAGCAGTGCTGTCTCTTTGCCAGAGGTAGTACCACAGCTGTAGATTAATCTAGCTCACTTACAACTTCTCATGGCCAAGGTATATAGGTGCTACAACCAGTTTTTTGGTAACTGTTGCTAACACTGAAAGGTAAAGAACTAATTACCCTCATTATCTAACTAGAAATATATTTTTTTTTTGTCTTAGGAAGAAAAAAATGCTGGAAAGCTGGACTGTGTATTAGTTTGAGCAGTGGTCTGCTATATATAGGTGAAAAACAGGCATCTTGCTCAATTCTTGTTCGTCAGCTGTGGGTAACTGATTTTAAGCAGCCCTCTCTTTTTCTCATTTCCCCACATCCCGTCATTTGAGCAATCAGCTGAAAAGGACAAATGAAAGAACTTGGTCATGTTCACCAGGCACTGGAGGTGTATCTTTTAAGAATTGTTTTTCTGAATATTATTAGATTGGGGGGTGTGTGTGTGTAATACAGATCTCTTTTTGCAGAACTAAAGTAGTGTTTTAGAATTTCCTCCTTTAGTTAGTATCCTACAGTAAGGGGTTGTTACTTGTTAGCCTGTTACTATTGAATAAATTTAAGAGTTGAACTATTTCTGAAGCTGTTCTTAGTTTGTTGGGCTTGTGCCATAGTGCTGTAGTGGTGTGTTTCATTCTTTTTTAAAGGGAAGACCAAGTTACAACAAATGTCCACAGTTAAAGAAGGATAGCACTTTGAAGTAAAATGCTGTTTTCTTACTTACAGTCATTATGCAGTTTTTAAGGAGAAACTTTAAACAAAAATTAGGAGAGACTCTAGTACACAGAAGAAAAAATAGCGTGTTTTCTTTATTCAAAGTGACATATTCCTTCATTCTTTCCTTCTGTGTCTTGTTTATACACATTTCAATACAGAATACCCATTACTTGGGGCTTAAAGATGTAAAAAATCTGTGCTTCAATGAAGGTGGACCTGTTCATACAAAAGAGTTGCCCATATTGTATACGGGTGTGTTTACGTACTCTCTATTTCTTAGAACGTTACCCAGCACACACCATTGACAAGGCAGATGTATTCATTAGACGTGAAGACAGTTTAGTCAGGAGTGTTTTGAAATTTTTCTAAAACCGTATACAGTAAGGTATAAGACTAGATTAAACCAATCATTCAGCATATAGTATTGAAAAAACCTACACAAGTATTAATACTTATTTGCTTTGCTTTTGTTTGAAATAAGTAATCTAGACCAAGCTACTGTATTAACCATTCCTGAAGAAGTCTTTATTTTCCTGTATTTGGCCAACTAGCTCTCAAATTGAGAAGAATCTCAACATCTTTTTGAGCTAATTTATAAACTCCAAGTTCGTTTAGTGCTGCTGTTGCGGATGGTTGGTTTGGCTTTAACGTGTCACTTTCTGAAGCTGACTGTAGTACATCCTTCAGAAGCAAGGCAGAGCCAACGTTCAGGTTCAGGATAATGCAGGCTTCTTTTATGCTAAAAGAGAAAGTTAAATAGATTAACACAAGAAGCGTGCATGAGATGCACTTAATTTTGTGCACAAGTGATCAACAAAAAACACTCCATGGACTTCTGAAAAGGATCAGAAGTGTTGGACTCAAAGGTAGTGCTTAGATCAAGGCAAACAGTATACTTGTTCTTACTGTCTAAGCCTTTTCCCTTATGTATGTGTATTTCATAAGCATCAGTATTTTGCCTCCCAGTGCTTGGCATGGCTTTTGCTTCTTAAGTTTTCACCACTATTAAAAATACAGAATAGGATTTACCACTTAATCTGTCTGGCTTTCCCTAACTACACTTTTCCCCTAAGAATTAGATAATTCTTGTTCAGTATATTTTAAGAGCACAGTTTAACAGACAGTTGTTAGAATCTGAACATTTTCCCTAATTAATTTCATTAGGGAGGAAACAGATACCCTGTCTTTTTGTCACAGTGTTTCTAGTCTAAGTATGACAGACAGCCACGTGCCCATTATGCATTATTTATGGCTCCTTTGTGCATCTGTTCTTCCTCTTATGCTGGGAATAATACGTGTGTATCAGTTACCTTTATGAAGGTCATGTGCTCAAAAAAAAGCCTTAAACCTGAAGATAACTACATCAATATTCCAATTAAAAAATGCCAGTATATAATCTTTGTCTTCAGCTGTTCAAGACTGAATGCCATGCTCCATGTTGGTTTAAAAATATTAAGATTTCTGCCCCAATTAGTCCAGGAGTTTAACAGTAGATTCTTTGGAAGACTGTGGGCTATTTAAAAAAGACTAACCACAAAGAAGGTAGCTGCTTCTCATCAATGACAGCAACTAGACTGCTATGCAAGGCAATTCTGAATGGGAAGACAGTGTAAAGTAGTCTTTCTTCTAACAATGAAGTTTACTGTGTTCTAACTGTATCTTTGAGAGTTTTATTGGCCCCAGTTTTGGAAGTCTGTGCTACTTCTATTCCTTCCGTAAGTTAATTTATCTGGATATCCTGCCTGCACAAAATACTCCGGAACACATGCCACAGTCTGGTGCTGTCTGAATACGTGCTGCTGAGTCAAAGCTTTCCTAGTTGTAAACACTGGAAGCATAAATGATCCACTCATTCTAAATGTATCAAAACTCACTGTGAAAAAAAATTGGTGATATGTAAGACACCTGTATTCATCCAGATGTTCACTTTTGAGATACCCATAGATGAGGTTTGCCTACTTACTGCTTGAAGTAGTTTTCTGGCCTCTTGCAGTAGTGTGAAAATAAAGGGAACAGATTTCTAGCCATGTCAAACTGGAGTTGTGCTGCTCCTCCTTCGTTGAAATGATTTGCCATAATTATCTACAAACAGAAAGCCAGTTGAAGCCAGTCACTGACACCCACACTGTATTGCAAAGGCCACATTTTGCTGATACCTACTTCCTGATATATGTATATATCCACCTTCTCTGCAAGCATTTGCCAGAAGATTTTGAACAGCGAGTGACAGAGCTGCTGTTCTAGTTGTAGCAAGCGGTCTCGTAGGGTCAACAACATCGGGCAAGCTGTGCTTGATAAAGACATTACTGCTTGCTCTGCTTGAGATGGTAAAGATAACCACCTGAAAGAAATTATCACACTGAAGTCATCATAATGAAATTATTCATATGACAACTGAAGTCAAAGTTACCCTTTAAAAAGAAAAACCCTACCCATTTACAATGGTTCAGAGAGAGTTCTTCCCCATTTCAAATCTAAAAGTAATCGCAGTCTAATGCTATGTTTAAATTTCCTTTAATATTAAATCTCATGCTTTAGTTATAAACCTCTGAACATGCCATTCAAAGAAACCCATCTAATTTACAAAATCACTGAGTAGTTGTATTCCTTTTATGAAGTACGTCAGAAATTCTACTCAGGAGCAAACATTCAAGAAGCCCTGAGTCTGTGAAGACAGAACAGTCATTACGGGGCATTCTGCATTAACTTTATTAATACTACACGAAGAAAGTAATTCTTCTCCAAAATAGAGCGATCCAGAATTCTTCCTAGGATTTTTAAGACAACGCACTCACTAATTGTGGAATTACTTTAGAAAATATAGGATTGAAATAGTCTTATATAAATATATACAAAAAACTATACACAGCCTTATATATAACATATATATAACCTTTTTTATATATATATATATGTATATATAGCCTTATATATACATAAGTGTTAAGAAAATTTTCCAAAACTTACTACTCTGCATCATTCCTATTCAGGAAAATAATTTTGCCTATTGGCTATTCCTGCCTTTATTTACCTCAGTATTTTTAAAAGGAAATAATACTGTAACATGGGAAGAGAGTAAACAGACAAAATCACCTCTCTTTTTTGTACAGCTTTGCAGCATCTTTGACCTCTTTGAAGACATGATCTACTTGACGAGTCAGCATGTCATGTTTCAGGCGTTCCAGGAGGTTAATCATTTCATCAAAGACAGAACTCTCCATGGAAGCCAGCTGCCCGAGCTGTAGTTGACTCACAGCACTACTTTCTGCACAAACCTCCAGCTCGGCCTGCTGTAGCTGCAAGAAGAACTAGAGAAACAATCAGATGTGAGTACTACAAAAAGTCATTGCCATTTGACATTTTCTTTGGTGCTGTAACAGGCACGGTTCTAGAAAACACTCTCCTGACACATTTATAAACTTAACATTTTAAAGATTTAAAAAATGCTTGCTTGTCTTTCCCCATGGTCCTGATTTAGTGAAAAACAAAAGAGAGTGGTTTAATACTAGTGATGGAACTGACATGGGTTCCAGATACAACAACAGATAGGTAATGGGAATACATCTAAAGAAATACTAAAAAGGTATTTTAAGACTGACAGCAGAATGCTTTAAAAAACCAAACCAAACTGATTTTGACCTTTTTGATGTTTGCAAAAGTAAACTAGAATCTTTAGTTGTTTTAGAAATAATCATTCATTAAATCATAAATTTGCTGGGCTGGTAACAGCAAGAAAATAGTTTAATGTGACATAGTGGTAACAACTTCTTGGTTTTGCTTTTAAGCAGATCAAGACACTTAGGTAGCCACAGCTATACAACATGATAGCAGCTTCTTATCAAATCAAGACTATTCTCTGCTAGAGCCACACTTCCCTGTGAAGACAAAAAAGATTTGGAGGCTGCCCATCTTGCACACAATACCTATTTCTACACACTTTACATGTAGCAGTTTTTATGACATTGTGTACCAATAACCATAGAAAAGCTGAAATGCTGCAGAACAGCCATGCTGCCACAAGGTTACTATATAGGAGAATAAAATAACTAACTCCCAATTTCCTGTTATCAGTGAGTGGCTTTTCTGAGCAACACCTAAACCAGGTTGCAACGCAGATACCCATGCCAAATCCATTTAAACTAACCTGCTATGGGACTAGTTCAAGCATTGTGCATAGGCCACTGCACGCACTTTAACACTGATGCCATTAATACTGGCTCACAGAGCTCCAAAATCAACTCACTTTTTACAATACAAAGCATGTAAAGGAGACTACTTTTTTGTCTGTTCAGATTATTCCACTCCCCAGGCTGTCTCTGCAGTTCCCTATGAAGTTTCTAATTAATGCAGCTTATCTCTCAAACAATAATCTGTCCTTATTTACACATCTTTTATTAAATCTGAATTTACATCTCAATCTATATTTCTTAGTAATTAGTTCTTCTGAATACACTTAAACACTGCTGAAAATAAAACATCTGCTATCAAACAAACATTCAAAGTCCATTTCTTAATTATTTTAAGTAAAATAGTTACTTACTACATTGTCAGCCCAGTCTGCCAACACTGTTGCTATATAGTTAACAGCGTTAAGGATTGCACAGTATCGGAATCCTAAGGAAGCTCTAGTCTCTTCCTTCATTACTTGAGTTAATCGTATCCTGAAATCATCAACTAACTCCTTCTGTAAGCCCAGGAACTGTAGTTTTCTGGAAGCTGTTGGAAGATTCTTATACCGGTCTGGAAAGACGTTAATAGTGTTGTTAGGTTTTCCAACACCAAAGAAAAGCTATTCAAAAAGAAACATTACAGTCATCTTACTACACAACCTTACACCTATGAGAACATCGTACAGTATTTAAAACAGGTGGCATATTTTAACGGTTTCAGGGAAGCTACTCAATGCAAAAGATAAACACGTAAAGAAACTACATTCTCCCCCCTCCTGCTTCCACTAGCATTTCGTATTCTAATACCTGAAGCAACGTCATTACACCACACCACCCAGTGCAGCCCCTGAAGCGTACTCACAGAGTAAGGCAACATCGTGGAATACACAATTAAGTGTCTCCTGAAAACTTACTTGCTCTTACGTTCTGTTCCAAGAAAGCAGACTTGACTTTATAGCTTCTAAATTGTCGCAGATTTGAAAGGAATAGTAGGATTTTTTTATTACTGCATTGTAACAAATTATGTTCCCTCAGTTATGAATGGGTTTTAATATGCTAAATATCAAATGTATTTTTTTAATTATTATTTTGTAAACATGCCACTAGCTCAAGATTGAATAGTGTCTTGACTTGATGTCCAAAATACAAAAAGAACAGGAAAGCTTTTATTAAATTGCAAACATCCTAACTTCGCAACATTGTTTGGTGACTACTGCTGACAATGGATGTTTAGGAAAGAAATCTGTTAGCTGAAGGGTTTTTACTATTCATTACAAACAAGAGCAATGCCCATACGTTAACATTTACCTGTTATAACTAACAACAGAGTCATAAAAGTTTCAGCGCAGTCTGGGACTTTCATTTCATCTACATCAGTGATATCTTTGTATTGTGATATCCACGCAGCCTCTGATGAAAGCATCGAGTCCATTTTCTGAAGAGCAACTGAGATGTACAAAACTTGTAAACTGTTTAAGTTTTTAATTAAAAAAAAATAATCTAACAAAATCCCTTCTAAAATACAGAAAGATAAAAGCCTTAACTCTAGTAAGTTAAATTTACATTTTCAGGTTATAAAACTACTGATGACTGGCTTCATACGAAACCAGCTTCAATATATCTGCATTTGCAATGCTGTTAACAGCTACGACAGAATTGTTTGGGGATTTTGTTCTGGTTTTTTAACAGTTGGCTTGCTCCTTTCCAATATATTTCCTCTTCATTTCTCAAAAATTAATACCTTTCCTCTATTTCAATTTGAAGTCCACCCTTGTCTGCACACACATAAATATAACATTTGTCTAAAAGTAAGTCTACTGAATCACATGCAGCTTAGGGACAAGAGTCCTACAAAGTACAGAAGCACTATTAAGAGTCTAACCAATCTTCCACCAAAATAATCAGAGTATAAAAATACACACATCTTAGTAGTAGCCCTGTCCAAGTGACTCATCCTATTTGAGAATGCTATTCATATAAGTATACACATACTTTCTGATTGTGCAATATAAAAGACAACAAAATCAAATGGAAGTCTTACATTTTTTTTCCACTGTTAGCCACCTTTGGAAGCAGGATTCTTCTGACAGAATATGCATGCAGCTGGGAAGGCTGCTGAGATAACCATGAACACTGTATAACTCTCTCTCAAATAGAAGTACCTCATCCACAAGGTGACAAAAGAGCGTATCATCATACAACAGGCATGGAATATCAGCAGCCAGCTTCTCCAAAATCAGCATTACTAGAGCACGAGAGAATTCAAGCTTTCGAAAGAAAAAAAGTGAATAAAATGTCAGAAACAGGAAGTATTAACATATGCAAACATGTACATAACAAACCGCTACAAGACTGAGTTAAGTATTACCAAATTACTTTGTGAAATCAGTGGAAGTGGGCTTACACAAGTATCTACCAGAAGTTGATTGTATTCATATATGTAAAACCATGAAAGTGCCTACCCCAGCATTCACTGAAGATCCTGCCTTGTCCAGTATTGGCTGGATTTTGTCATCAAGGAACTTTGCGTGATTTCCAATCCACATCAGTACTTGCGTTAAATACCACTCAGGCTTATATAAAAAAGAAAATAAAGTATTAAATGCATCCAACAACATTTGTTCAAGTGCTACTAGCATCTTAAGACAAACATCTAAAATCACCAGTCTCTTCCCTTGACTTCTCTCGATCTCAGATTACACAAGTCTTTCACTGTGTTTTACTTAGCTTTGATTTTCATAAAAGCAGTATCAGAGAAGTATTTCTGGATTTCAGTTGCCTTAAATGCACCAATTAATCTGTTTCTTCTCAAGCAAAAGCTCCATTTTTTATCTCCCCTTCTCTACTGCTTTCTCAGACATGAGGTCCCCTTCGCTGCTTCATGTACTTCCTCCTGTTCTTCTCTGTGGTCTTTATTTCTTGGTACAGCAAAAAGGACGTACTCCTGAAAAAATTCTTCCCAGTAGCTCCATTCTGTCATTGTACCCAACCTCAGCCCCACCTTCCCCCAGGAGGTGGGGAATGTATCACCTTCTCATTTCACATTTTAATGCCCTCAAGTTTTTGCAGTTTCCATACCTAAAGATACGGTCTGTGGTTTTTGATGAACGCTTCTTTCAGCGTTAGTGCAAGTGGAAGCAGTTCCTATCCTCCTCACTCCCAACAGCCGAAGAACCTTCTGTTGAACTGCACTCACATTCTCCAGATCTTGTGCATGTTTCTCACATCTGTATTAATTTTCACTTGTCTACTGAATTTCATCACGTTTGGGGTTGGGGTTTTTTGACCCTCCCTCTGCAACTCGCCAAGATCACTGTGAACTCTGAACCTGTCCTCTGAAATACTTGTAATCCCTTCCAGGTTGATGTATTTCAAATATTTCACATGGCTATTTTCTTTATACCATTACCCAAGGTATTATTAAAAAAACCAACCCAAAATTGAGCAAAGTGCTGTTGGAATACCTTTCTGATCTGACACTAGATTACCTGTAAACTTATCTTCACAAGTTCACAAGTTTTTTTAGAAAAATAGCTGTTCACCTATTCTTGTTCACAGATTTCAACTCTTAAACGTAATTTTCCTGTTTGCTTCTGAAATTATTTTGTTCATATCTATAAAACCTCTCCCCCACTAATACACATAACATTATTTTTAAAAGCACCATAGTAGCAAATGTCACGATTGCAAACATATTCACATTTACCCGAGATTGTCAATACAAGCACACAGACTTGTGCAACTAAACTGTTACAAATCAGCTCTCGAACTCTGCTCCAGATGTACTGCAGCAGCATTAATGCATTGAAACCTGCTCCAATCATTACTCTCAAATAAAAATCCTCAGTCTTTGAAGGTAACACAGACAAAAAATGACTCAGTTTCTAACTGGTAAACTGGTAAACTCTTGTACGTCAATTAAAAAATGTAACCCAGAAAACTATTTAACAGTGCCTTTAGACTAATCACATTTTATCTAGTGACAGCAGAATCCATCATTTTCAGTTACATGAAGGCAGCAAAAGACAATGCCAAAAATCAAAGTCACAGCTTTGTACAGCCTTTGAGTTCAAGCGATAAGGAACAGTGCATTTTCATGCAGACAGAGGAAATATATCAAAACTTCTGAAATTATGGGAATCAGTCTAAGATTGTAGTAACGCTTTCTAAAGGATCTGGGCAAGGGAGAAATATTGCCTGGCCCAGAGAAAATGCTTGCGCCTCTGGAAAGTCTCCAAGTGCTATTTTGATGTCTGTCCACACTTAGGTAGGTACAAGAACTGCACAATTTTGAAGAACCTTAATTTCAGAAAGGAAAGTGTTAAAGCTATCCAATTTAAATACAGTAATCTATCTCTTGCTTTAAAAAGCAATTACCCCCCCTGCAAAACTGCTTTCTCCCATACCTTGTTTAAAACATTGGTTTGTTTATTTCCAGTGAAATGATACTTGAATCTTTTCTGAAGAGGATTCAACATGATCTGTATTGGAAGGATAATGGGTGGCGATGGGGGTAAAGAGTACTTTTCTGGAAATTGTTTAGGTGTGGTTAACAGTTCATCTCTAAGTTTGACAGTTAAGGATGAATTTAAGTGTGGAATTCTCCCAACATCATCATTTCAATAGAATGGCTTTATAAAAATGAACATTTCTTAGTTTTACCTCATTGGCTGAAGGCAGCATTATGCAATCAATACAATTCCTCAAATATGAAGAATATTCAAAATATTTCCATTCATATAAAATTTAATACAACTCAGGCTGCTAAGGATTATTTATTCAATCGCAATACAAGTCACTTAAGTCAGTCTGATTTAGGAAACTCGTATCATTAAAAAAAAACAACACAGAAAACCACCATTGTCAGTACCACACACGGGCTGTCCAAGAGACACACTCATATTTGTTAAAAGAAGGATAAAAGACTCGTGAGATTAATAAATACAAAACATGATCTCCCATTTTCATGTACCTGATTTAAGTGACCCTGTCTGTCAGGCCAAAATTGTTACCAGCTCAGAGCTGTGTGGAATGGTCTTGTATCTTCCCACTCCATGACTTTAAAAAAAGCAGCCACAATCACTCCAGGAAAAAATTGTTTGGTTGAGCTTTAGCTCTGCTTTGTTTAACTCACAAAAATAACCCCAGAGGAACAGAACGAGCAGCAGTGCCTTCTGATTAACCTCAAAGGCAGACGACTATCGCACAATGAAAACCCTTCTCTAGTCACCCCTTTTTTACAAAGTCTCCTTCTGAAACATTATCTTTAGCTTTCCCTCTTTTCCTTCTGGGATGGGATGCATCAAGGCGATTATGGCTGATTTCAAAAAAGGCTATGAAAGGAAGAGCATTAACTGTGTAAAATAAAATATACATCACTATTTTTCTTACTAACACGAGTAATCTTACCGAAGTGTATGTAAGGCCTGATCCTCATGAAACCTGAACTGTCAGCTGCTGTGAGATGACTAGATCTCATGTCTTGGAGGTAGGAAACTTTGCTACTGCCAGAAACGGCAACTTTAGCACCTGGCATTTTTTAAACTAACAAAAAAATTCATTCTAATGTTAACACAAATTAACATAACTTCAAATTATCTTCTGTCTTTAGGGAGAACAAAATTTTAAATAATTCTCCTTGAGAACGTGCATCTCTGACATTTGTTATTCTTACTGAAGTACATGACAATTATTTAAAAGGATACGAGGTTTGCAATTTCAGAAGCTGACAAAACAACATCTCCAAATTGTTGTATACATCAGGAGCACTGGCTGGTGCAGCAAGGCCGAATGCCTGAGACTGTGGTGGCCCCACAAATGGCCAGCGGAGCTGGGTTAGTACCTCTTCAAAGTCACTGCAACACAAAATAAGCAATTTAACTCGAATCTACAGTACAACCCAAAGATGAGAGAGTGACAGTACATCTCTTACCTCGACAATTTGTCTTTAAGAATTTTATGCCAGAATTTAACAGTGGATCTCACAAAAGCAAGAAGATGAGAACAAGATGATTCCTGAAGTTTAATATCTAGTTCTGCCATGAACGCTAGAGTACTGGCTGCCTCTGGAACATTGTTGGTCATCAGATATTGCTGAATGCTATCACTATAAAATACAAGTCAAGACCAAAAACTTATTAAAGGTAACAGAAAAAAAAACATTTGTATATTGAGAAATTAAGATGAAACTATTGTCACGATGGGACAATCTAGGTTACCAGTCTCAGAACACAGATGCAGTACTCCGGAACGTTACCTTAACTCTTCTATTCGTGAAATCCATTTAAGATAGGCCAGGTGTCGTTCAATCTCTTCCACTTGACTAATTAGTACATGGAGATCCTCCATGCATGGCTGTGCTTTCAGTAAGTGGCTACTGACTGAAACAGACAGAAGAGCTTCTTCCTCTAGAAGCCGACCCAGAGACTTTTTAGAATCTTCTGCATTCTTTAAAGCATTCTGTATTCTTTTAGGAACTTCCGATGAAACTGTAAGTACCTACAATCACAGAGAAGTATGAAGTCTGCCATCTGAGATATTAACACATTGCTTTAATTTGGTTAAACATACTTAATCAGTCATACTGCATATATAGAAAAAGAAAGAAAAAAAAAAAAGATGCTTACCTGTTCTTCTAACTGCTTTTTATTTTCAGATAGCTTATCAATAAGGCTGTCTAGCTTCCTAAGAGAATCATAGTCATTTCCAACTTCTCTTTCCACAAATTCAGAAACATAGTATGGGATATCACAATGATCTAGGTCTCTAGTGACTTCTTTCTTCCCAACAGCAACAGCTGCCATGTTTTCTTTCTCTGCAATACTGATCATACAATTTTTAATTAGTCACCACTAAGCACAAAAAACTATTGATCTACTGAGCTTATGAAAAGCCGGCCAGTTCAATTTAAACTGAAACTTAAAGCAGTATATTTCTTGAATGTCATATTTAAGTGAGACAATTTGGTGGCCTAAGTCTTAGCTGATAAAACTTTGCTTACACATCCAACTGGTAATTTATCATATGTTAATAATTACAAAAGAGAAGTATGCCTGTCAATTTCAACCTTCCCTGACAGTATGAATTTTATTAAAAACAGTTCAGTACATATGTAGTTTCTACATATGTAATACAGAAATCTTAATGAGGAATACTGGAAAAGTGGTTTTGTAAAATACAAAGGAAGATAATATTCTGCTTTACCTCTTTGCACAGTTTAGGATGCTCCACAGATATCAACTGATGACTGACTTATACTAGCAAAGGATCCACTCAAGTCTTGCGATGATTTGGAGTAAAATCATCATTGAGAAAACCCACGCAGTTTAACAGAAAAGGCACTTGCTGATCTACACATTTGGCAGCATCCAGAGAAAACCAGACCTGAAATTGAGAGGATCACGTACCGTGAAACAAAAAAAGGCAACAATGACAACTGTTTGGCTAGTTCAGTTCTCAGCTTTTTAGTATCGCTCTCAAAAGTGATAAATGAAAATCATACACTTGTACTTTATCTGCTACAAGTTTTCATTAAGTAAAAAAAACCCCAAAGTATTAGGCAGACGACAGGAAAGAGCGAGAAAACGGTGCAGTTGCTGAGCCAAAGTTGGAGAAGCAGCAGCGAGCAGCCAGTAGAACAAACTGGGAGACCAAGGCTGTTGCTGACAAAGAAATGAATTAAAAAAAAAAGAGTAGTAAAACGCACCATGCGGTTCGCAGCAAGGAAAACAAGTAATACCGCACCAGACTGCTGCCCAAGCGCTGCTCTTACCAGAGAAAAAGATGAAGACACGGGAGGCGAGAGGCACGGGACACCGCAGCACCCCCCGGCCACCCCCCGCTGGCGCACGCAGCCCCGCCCCCGCCACAGGGCCGCGCCGTTCCACGGGGCGCTGGGAGGCCCCGGGGAGGCCGCTGCCGCCCGCGGCTGGCCCGAGCCCCCTCCCCCGCCAGCCGCCCGCCCCCCGCCGCGCCGCTCTCCGCCCGCTCCGGGCTCTGCCCCCGGGGCGGCGCTTTCCCGCGCGGCGCCCAGCGGGGCTGGGGTGACGGACCCGCCGGGACAGGCCCGCCTTCCCCCGGCCGGCCGACCCCCGCGGGGCTCCCGCCCGCCGGAGGGACAGCTGCTGCGGCAGGGCCCCGCGGCAGAGCCGGCCCGCCCGGCTGACAGCACCGCCGCCTCCCTCACCCGCCGCCTCCCTCGGCGGCCCCGCGGGCGCCCTGACACGTTCGTGGGCGGCGCCGGTGAGCGCAGGGCGCACGCGCGCTGCCCCCCCCCGCCCGGGTGAGGGGCCCGGCCGCCGCCGCCAGCAGCGCGCATGCGGGGGGTGCCCGCTCGCTGCCGGTGGCCCCGCAGCCGGCGGTACCGCCGCGGGCAGCGAGCGGCCGCGCCCCAAGGGAGGGCTCGGCTCCGCGGAGGGCGGGGCGCAGCGGGTTCCGTTCCGTGCGGGAAGCGCGGCCCCGCCGCTTCGGGAGGCGCCAGCGCCGCGGGAACCGCGCCCTGCCCTGAGGTACCTGGCGGGTGCGGAAGGCCCCGGGGCAGCGCCGCCCGCGGCATCGGCCGGCCCTCTGCTGCTCGCCGGCCTTCAGCAGCACTGTAGGCGCTGTATTTGCTTTGCGAAGAGGCTGGAAACGCAAGGTCTTTTTAGACAGCTTTATAATAATATTTTTTTTCCCCTACCAGAAGCCCGGCTCGTCCCCTGCCGGCCATGCACCGACAAGATGCGTAAAGGAAGCAGGTCCTGGTAACACGCTTAGACTTTCCAGTCAATTTATTTTCAGTACCCATTCTTTGGTACAGGTATTAGTAAAGCTGGAAAATACGTGAAAGTATTTTCTCAATGAAAAGGCCAACTAATTAAAACAGCTGTACATCCTTACAGCACATAAAAAGCCTTGCTAACGTAACCCTCTACCGCGTCAGTGCAAATGCTATGTGATATAAGTGTTCGTGGATATCTTGATGTCGTCATAACTCATTCTCCCAAGCTGTAAAGTAATGTATTTGAAGAGACTTAAAGGTGTGCTGAACTCCAGAAAATACTCAGTGCTTGCCCTCCACCCCCCCCCAAAAAAAAAAAAAAAAAAAAAAAGCAAAGCTAAACATTCTTCCAGGTCTGAAACTTCCACGCTTGTTTCTCAAAGATGCACCCGTGTTACAGCTCAAGCAACTTATTCATTCATTAAAAACCACCAGTCACTAAGATCTCTATTATATTACAGTCTTGCAAATGACTACTGAAGTTAAACGCTAGCGCTGATAAAAACTTAAAAAAATACAAATCTCTCGCTACCAATCTTTTAAGATTTGTACAGAACATGGAAATAGGAAAACACTTTATATATGTTAAAATCAAGTAATTTTTGCAGTTCATTCAGCGTAACCAGGTGGTATTCAGTTGTGTCTGATTTTTTATGCTTGTGTCCATTTTCAAAACTTCTCGAATCGCCATGGTAGCATAAGTGGATGGGGGAAGGGAGAACTCCATCTTTAGTGCCCTGAATTTACCATCTATCACAAGGGGTAAGAGAAGACACAAAGCAAGAAAAAGTTATTAAAGCCATAAGCAATGCTTATTCCAGATGCCATCTTGACTAAGTTTTCCACAATCAACCCCCCCCAACTCATAAAGCAAAACAATCGCCGCCACCACACTCCAATTTACAGTCCATTGTGGAATCTCATGAAACAACTTTCTAACATTTTTTTCTCAGCAGGTAGTAGTACTTTGCAGGTTTTCTTCTTTTAAAAGCAAAATAAACTTTTTTCCTTTCAAAACTGAATTCCTAGCCTCTTCAATTTCTCTGGAAAGCAGTGTCAAAAAGACCTTGTGACCAGAGTTCTATAAAAAAATTTCCATTGAATTCTGTTAAGTATTTGAGTAGTCTCTTGTGTTCAGCACAGATAACACATGCTCAACCATACAGACAATTTGTGGCTTAATTGCACCTTCAAGCATTTCAGACATTTACTGCTAAGCATTTGCTCAATTTTACAGATGCCTATAAGAAAATGTAACAGTCAATACAGACACTCTTGACAAATAAGGGTCCTCATTTAGACACCTAACTTTAGATATCTTTAATACCATTGCTTGAAAGTCTAGTTAAATTTAAGCTCTTCCTTTAAAGAGCTTTCAGTATGTAGCTCTTCAAAGCAACAGTCAGATCAATTTTCTATTTTGCGAACACCAGCAGCAAAACAAACTTACCTGTAGGAAGAACTGGTAATTGTTTTCCTTCCAGTTTATCCAAATCTGTAGTAAATAACGGGATTCTGGGATCGTCATATGCAACGATGTCCCTTTATAATATACATAAGATTTTGACATTATTATTTTTTATTATTTACAATAACATTTATATATTTTGTTATTTTATGTAAGTTTATATTTTAATTTAGTAGTAGTATTTATTATTATTTATCATTATTCCAATTCAGCAGTTACAACCAAAATGGAATTGACTTTCTAACAAAATATGGTGAGGTGGCGTCTATGGTGCAGTAACTGGTAAAGCTTTATGTAGAAGACTTGCCTCTGTTTGATGATTATTTTAAAAAATAAAAAAATTAATGAGAAGTTTCTTTGCGTAACTCATCTGTTTTTCCTCTTGGGCTGTCAGGATTTCCAGCTATACAAGATGTACAGTTTATGAAATTAAAATGAAGTGTAAACATTTGTATTTTTGTCTCAGTCCTAAAACCCCCCCCCTTTTTTTTTTTCTTCTGTGCATCAGTGATCAAGTCTTTCTGCACACCTGTACAGTCACCTGTTTAAAAGGTATTTATCCAGTTGTCATATGACAACTAGGTTTTATCTCTATCAACAGTGATTTAGTAGGTTTAAGTGACACAAATCTTTCTGATTGATAGGTAATTTGAGACCAACTTTCTCACAGCAAGACTACAAAAAACCCCTGTTTTGAATATTATCTATCACGGTTTCAACAGAAATAATTATCTATGAAGTGTTCAGGCAAGCCCTTGCAAGGAGTGTACAGATGTCTTAACACTCAGCCTTCACAGAAAGGACCATGGAAGGAATAAGGTTAGGTTCAACTTCAGCTAGCTGCATAAAAACCACAAGGGAGATGCACAGAGATTCCTCCCTACTTATGCTCCAGTCCATATGTATGTCCTGTGGGTCCATCTAATAGTTCTTGTACTTAGTCATCCCACATGTACTCTATGTCGTCAATTCAAGTGCAATTTCCTTTATCCTCCTCACTTACCAATTGACATTCTGAGGTCGAATGATAATCTTCCTGTATGCTCCAGAAAGTGAATAATCTCTGATCTTATGCCTCATGTTGTTGATATCAAGATTGTCAGCTAGTAGCATTTCCTTATAGGCCTCACCAACTGCAAGAGAGGAAAATATTTAAAAGCGGAGAGCGTAGTGCAACTGATTGAAACAGCCTGTTTTCATGGATAGTGCCTTCCTTTATATTTAGTAGCTTCCAGCATATATGGGATGTCACACAGAAGTGTAAAATAAATTACTGCAAATATTATTACCTACAATATTTGCTTCTACAACCTGATTAATACAGGCAGTAACCAAGAAAGAATCTTAGTAAATCCAAATTTCATCAAAACCCAAAATTTACAAAATTATTTTATTGACATTTCATTGACATCTCATACATGTGTTCAGTTATCTAAACTTCTTAAGATCATCTCAGGTACTGGGGGGAGGGGGGGGAGGCCAGACTACCTATTGCTCTATCTTTGAAAAAGCAGCAGAGTGAAATGACTTGAGGGCCCTCTGAAGAAATTAGCTGGCAGGGACCTTTAAGTACACTGCCAACAGAAGAAGTAATTATATTACAGTCTTGTATCCTGAAGTGAGCGTGCACACTTAGGGAAGGCAACGGAAATACAGGAATATACTGCAGCTAAAATGCTGTCTGGTGCTTTTGATTTGCAGTGCAATTGCCAGCATTACTTCATGCGGTTGGGAATTTTAAACAGGAATAATTTAGGCTTACTGTGGGCAAATCCCAGTATAAATACATTCAATGTAAAAAATTGCACCTTTTCTTTCCACTTTCTTTTAACTCAGTGTGGTTCAGAGCCACACCTCATCACGAACAGATCTTTACCTTTCAGTGTTTCAGAGATGGGGGATAAATGGGATCCTAGCTCTAGGACTTAGCTCCGACAGGCAGAGAGTCTCAAGAGACTTGACTCTTTTAAGGACAAACAAGTACAAGAGCAGTTCAACCCAAAAGTGAGGAAAACAAGTATATGTATTAGGAGACTGGTTTGGCTAAGTAGGGAACTCATGACTCGGCTCATACACAAGGTCATATACAGTAGGTGAAAGCAAGGGCCAACTACAGAGAAGGAATACACAAACATTGTCCAGGCACATTGGGACGGTGCTAGGAAAGCCAAAGCTCAACTAGAGTTGAAATCAGCAGCAGACATCAAGAGCAACAAGAGTTAAACTGCAACATCAGTAATGAAAGACAACAACAAGGAGAATGTTGGTCTTCTGCTAAGCAGGGCAGCTGGTCTAGTGATAGACATAAAGGCTGAAGGTCTCAGTGCCTCCTTTGCCTCAGTCTTGACCAGAAAGGTCTCCCAGGCCTCTGTTCTTACAGACAAGGTTCAGGAAAGAGAGGGACTACCAGTAGTGGAAGAAGATACAGGCTGAGAAAGCTGGCTCACATCATGGTAAAGCTTTTCTCTACCATCTCTGAAAGATTGTGGAGCTCTGGGGAGGACCCAGGTGACTGCAATCATCTTCAAAACAGGCAAGAAAGATCATCTAGGGAATTACAGACCAGTCAGATTCACTTTGGTCCCCAGGAAAAATAACAGAGCTAATCCTCTTGGAACATGTTTCTGGGCACACAATGAGAATAATAATGAGCATGGTTTTACCAAAGGGGAAAAAACAAATAAAAATAAAAAAAAAAAAACAACCTTACTTTCTTCTGTGATTAAATAATTATTACACCTGTAGATGAGGGGAGAGCAGTAACTGTTGCCCATCTTGCCTTTAGCAAGTCTGTTGACATGTTCCCACAGCATCCTTGTATCCAAGGTTAGAACGTTACAGTGGGTGGACTACTAGATGAGTCAAGAACTGTCTGGCTCATCATCTCAAAGGGAAGTCACTACTGGTTTGAGCTCGTTACAAGCAGAATTCTTCAAGAACTGCGATGTCCCCTGTTAAACACCTTTATTAGCATATGTGGAGGAGGAGCTGGAATTCACCCCAACAAGTTGACGGCCAAAATCAAGCCAGAGTGGCAGTCGATACACTCAAAGGCAGGACTGCAACTCAGAGGGACCTAGGCTAAAGGAATGGTCCAAGAGGAACCTCATGAAATTCAACAAGGACGAAGTATTGTACCTGCGAATGATTAACTCCTTGCAATAGTACAGGCTAGGGGGCAACTCCGCTGACGGTCACCTAGCACTCCCGGTGGGAAGGAGACTTAACAGAGCACCCTGGCAGCAACAAAAGCTAATGGCAACAGCTTAGGCAGGAGCTACACCAAGAAAAACCTTACTGCCCCTTACTGGCACTCATGAGACTGCACTAAGAATAGTGTGTTCAGCACAAAGGAGATGCTGATAAACTCGAATGAGTCCAACGGAGGACCACCCCAACGGCCAGGGGTTGTAGCCCATACCCTGGGAGAACAGTCTGAGAGAAGCTTCTTTAACTTTGAGAAGAGAAAACTTAGAAGAGAACTTAGAGACTTTTTGTTCTTGAAAGTTTCAGATAATGCCCTGAGCAAGCTGGCCTGAACATAGCACTGACCTTGCTTTGACCAGAAGGCTGGACCAGATGGCCTCCTGAGGTCCTTTCCAACAGAAATGATTCTACAACTCTATGCCTTAACAACATCATGTTCTATGCAATAATTATAGATCACTCGACCTATTCCATTAAAAACCATTTACATCCAATACTGTATATACAGGAAATGAAAGACATGCTTTATTTTTAATTTTTAAAACATTCATATTGGTTAATATTAAATTAAACAGATGTGGTTCTTAGTTTCCTAACTTCAAGCATTTGCTTGGGTTACAAATTCTAGAAGTTTGGTTTGTTTTCCAGTTTAAAAATCAAATGCATACACTTTTCAATTAACACGTCACCATTTTCTTCCCCTTGTGCTGAGATAAATAATTTTGCCTCAGTAAAAAATTCCTTTCTTTAGAAAAGCTACTAGCTAAAATGAAATATGGAATAGATTTACGTTCACTGAAACAAGTTACAATGCAGACTATTACCATCACAATGGGAGAGGCTGACAGTAACATATCAGAGATTTAAAATAGTGTATTGTTTTAATGGTCGCCAAGGTTGCATAGATCTAATCTTCCTTTTAAGAATCATCTTCAAGCAGACTTACATTTGCAGAGGAAGTACGTAAGTGAACAGTAAGACTTACTTTTATGCTTTGGATAAATAACATCAAATCCAGGCAATGGCATCACTACATCATGGATAGTGTAGTTTTCAACATCTCCTTCTTCAATATGAACAGCTGTGGCTACAATCAGGACAGAAAAATGAACAGTTACCAGTACGGATGCCTGTGACAGTTAACGTTAGCTAAATTTAAAATGAATCATTTGATTGAAGCAGGCCTACTTTGAGAGGGATAACTACTGTGTTTTATCTCCACTTAATAGACAACATATCCAAGAAAAGAAGTAACAGTCTTCAAGGCTGTCAGTTACCAGAATAATCACAGCCTGATTTCCAGTGACTTTGAAAGCTGAATGAAGTAAGGTTTGCTAGGTCAAGGGTCCCCTTACCAGGCATCAGGTGTACGTGAAGGAGAAATACTGTGGATATTCTCACCCCAGGGAACTGCTGGAGCAAATCCAGATGAGGACAGTTTTAACAGTGCTTCACAAGATACTAATGCAAATAAAAACTTCTGGGATTAAAACACTCATAACATCCTTTGACAGTTCTCCATAGCTCAATTAAGTTGGAGTTCATCCTTGGGAACAATTAGTCCTTCGTAGTCTATTTTCCCTACCCAGCTATTTGGAAAAAAAGCAAACCAACAGCTCATGGAAGTGTAATACCTAACTTCAGATTCCTTGCAAAATTTGACTAAAACTGGCCAATGGATTCAGAAATCACTAGACCAAAATGCGCGAGGAGAAGAAAATATGTAAGCAATATCACATAAACAGATATGTGCCTTGTTTTCCTAGCAATTTGAACTACACAGCACCACTGGCTTTTTGCTTGTCTGATTTTACCTCCTTTAAGTGTGAGATCTCCTGGTACAGCTCTAAGCCCATACTCCTCTATTCTCTTGCTCACCATATTATTCCACACATAACTCTGGTAGCTATGAATATACATTAAACGATTATTTCTTGGTATCTAGAGGAAAAGAGAAAAAAAATGAAACATTAGAAAGATGTATTTTTAGGTGTTTTTTTTTTAATCCATCACAACAAAAGGCATATATTTGAAACATTACTTCTTCAGCAACAAGACTAATACAATTTCTTGGTACACAGATTTAATTTTTATTCATTATTTGGCAAAAGGGTAAGTGAAGAAGTAATTCTTTTACACATTTGAAATCCACACAAAAAAAACCCTGGGCTTAAATCTGGAGGGAAAAAAAAAAAAAAAAAAAAAAGCTTTCATTTATTTTATGCAACAGCTCATCAAACACTTGGGGCTATGATCAAACACTGAATTCATACTCAACCTCCTGAAATCTTAAGGAAACTTTGCAGATGTGAAAGCACAGTGTTATTCTAATTATCTTCTTTGTAAACAAGACATTATTCCTTGGCTCCTGCAATGGGCCCAGTAGTTTGCTGGTGATGAGGTATTTTCTCCAAAGACTTGATCTTGATTACAGTATTTGAAAATGACAGTGAATCCACCACCTCTATGCCAAGCTGATTAATTAGTGCACTATCAGTTTGATTTATATTTCTAAAGCAACAGAAAAATTCTGAAACTGAACTTCTGCACGATTCGCAGCTCTGTATTATACATGGTTACTAAGTATAACTGTGTTGCTTCCAATGCACCAGAGAGATTGTTGTATAAATTGCAAAGCTCATTATGCATATATTAGTTAAAGATGTCGTCGGTCACCATGCAGCAGTACTTCAAGCAAAAAAGCAGGATAAAGATTTAACCTTCCACTCACCAAGCATCTATAGGACCCTTTCAAATTCATATCATCAAAAGAATGTTTAAGTAAATACCCCACAGCACTTTTACACTCACTATGCCAAATGCAGAGATTATGTTCTTCATTCCATACTTTAAGAGTCCACGCAGAAGCTGTCCTTCCACGCACCTTTTTACGGGTAGTTTCTTGAGGGCTGCTGCAGGATCTTTAGTCTTTGCCCATTCCTCTCTGCATTTTACTAAGTATCCCTTTTCAGCTAGAATGAGGATGTAAAACAGAAATATTTTAACTACACACCAAAAAAGCATCCATCTCACCTTCTGTTAAAGCAGCTGAAAAATGTAAAAGCTTCAGTCATGGTAATTATACCGATAAACATGATCACAGAGTAGCTGGGGCTGGAAGGCCTGACGTGGAGACTGAGCAGACTGTAAGTATTCAGGTTCCTTTTCACCCCCACTGCAAGAAACCACACAGCAAGGAAAGAGAAGCAGAAAGGCAGACAGTCTGAAGACAGCTCTCCGTTGCTTAACTGGCTCTAGCACGTTGTCCTGCTTTCAGCTGGAATAGAGTCCATTTTTTTCCTAGTAGCTGGTGCAGCGATGTTTTGGGTTTGGTGTGAGCATAGCGTTGGTAAGATTCTGATGTTTTTAGTTGTTGCTAAGTAATGTTTATATTAAGTCGAGGACATTTTTAAGGCAAGGTGTTCCAGAAAGAAGGCTGGGGGAGCACAAGAAACTGGAAGGGGACACAGCCAGGACAGGTGACCCAAACTAGCCAAAGGGATATTCCATACCATAGAATGTCATGCTCAGTATATAAAGCTGGGGGAAGAAGGAGGAAGGGGGAGCTGTTTGGAGTGATGGTGTTTGTCTTCCCAAGGAACTGTTAGGTGTGATGGAGCCCTGCGTGCCTGGAGGTGGCTGAACACCTGCCTGCCCATGGGAAGAGGTGAACAAATTCCTTATTTTGCTCTGCTTGCCTGTGTGGCTTTTGCTTTACCTATTAAACTGTCTTTATCTCAGCCCACGAGTTTTCTCACTTCAGCTCTTCCGATTCTCTCCCCCATTACACCAGGAGGGGAGTGAGTGAGCGGCTGTGTGGGACTTAGCTGCTGGCTGGGGTTAAACCACAACACGTGTACAAAGCTGTTCTCACAAACATACTTTCAAATTAAAAGAATCAAAATCTGAAAGTGTTGTTCCTGAACATACAATTCTTGGAGGAGGACAAGCAGAAACACTTTGCATATCATTTTTCAGTCCTTACCTCCTGGTCGTGGTTTTAATATCAAATCCATTACTTCGTTCCAATTGTTCTGTAGAATAGCTCTAAGATTCAAACAGGAAAGTGTATTAATAACAGACTAAATATATTTTAAGGAGATTTAGCCAACTTATTAAAAAAAATTAGTGTTTTGATTTATGCAAGATTAAAAGTAGTGGTATTATGCAAGATACCGGCTGAAGCAAGTTCAGAAACAAGTTACTTCTTGAATCTAGAATTAAAACTGGCACATGCAATATGCTAGAAAAAGTTCCCAAAAATACATTAGAAGTGATACAGGGATAAAAATAAAATTAAAAAAAAAAGGGATGAAGACAACACATACTTGCCAATTTGATATGTGGGAACAGCTGTGGTTCCAAATCTTTGCATTCCATAGTAATTAATGAATCCAATTTCCCTGAGAGAATGCATTGCTTGCTCTATCTGGTCATCAGTTCCTGTTATGTTTCTAGCATTTAAAAAACAAGCAAACAAAAAAGTTATAGACAGGTTACTAAGGGTTTAAACTATTTGGTGATCCCCCTAATATTAAAGCTCAACATCAACATTACACAGCACATATCAAATTCAACAGATTCCTGCCAATTGAAGGACTTTCCTTCTTTTTTGTAACACAAGATGCACTGGTATCTCTTACCCATTTAAAGAAAAAAAAGAAAAATAAAATAAAATTTCTAACAGAACTGTCTAAATACATACTGACATATTACCTGAGAACAACAGTGAAATGGTTCCCTTGCAGTTCTCCTAATTTCAGTGGATGGTTCTTGTAACTGAAATTTCCTAATTTGAAGTTCATCAAACATTTATTCAAATGAGCAAGTCTTTGTGCAGTGATTCTAAAAAGAAACAGACAACAGTGACCAACCTATGCTTAGAAAAGTAGATTATTAAATAACTATAGAAATGCTGGTATTTCAAACCAAAAAGCAGTGAGTCTAGTTTCCCCGATTTTCTATTGTTGCCTTTTCAAAGTATTTTAATGAAAAGTCTAAAATAAAAGAACCGGTAACTATTATGGCTATGCATATAAGAGAAAATGTATACCATGACAAAGACTGTTAGTACTGTCTTTTCACATCTCTGTTACAGTATGCACTCAAAAAGAAGTATGTTGCAATATTGACGTATACTGTAGCCCCTAAGCTGAACTCTGCTTTACTGGAGTAACTACACCATGAATACACGCCAGTTAGCACAGCCAGAAACACAGAGTTAAGTAATTAGCCACTGTGTAAGCTTAGTGCAGATGAAGGAATAGGAAATCCTATCTGTCATTTTTGTTGCTAGTACTTTTGGAAGCATACTCCGTTTTTTGCATCACCAAGCTGCTCTTTGACACTTCCACTAAAACTTGTACCAGGATAGACAAGTTTATCAAGTAGCACGGGCAGCGTGCTCGGCTCAGAGCGGGCTGATAAATGGTGATCTCTCCTCTCCTGTGCCATCCTTCTCCAACGCTGCACAGGAGAGTTGGGTACTGTGGCACTACAGGACAGACACCGCAAATCAGTATGCTCCCCGCCCCCCATAATCAATGCTTACAATACACTGAAGCTCATGGACACAACATGAAATGCGATCATGTTAAAAGTAAACGGAACAGCACCTGAGATGGCTACACCACACCCCAAGTTTAACTAACGGACATCACTTTGCAAACTTGCCTTGCAGCAACAAGAATCTGGGGCTTCTCACAATACACAAATTACTAATTCCTTTTATATGTGCAAACATATGCACATGCAAACGACTGGGAGGAAAAATAAAAACAATTTAGTGAATGCCCTCCATTTAACAAGAATTTGATCAAATTTCTGGCTCTCAAACCTTGGAATTCCTCACTTGAGCAATGCGGTTTTAAAAGGGCTGTATATAGTAGTCAAGGTAGAATATTCCAGCAAGCTAACAGAAATCACAATGTATGACTGCAAGGCATCCATCATTCTCACTTATGGATGTAACACTAATTTCAAGTGACCAGAAACCATACAATTATCTTGGAATATGACTAAATAGATGTTATTTTCTCTTAATAGGGGACTTATGGGAGTAGGTTAAGGCAGGAAAAATTCCTCTTAATTTTGCCCCTTTCTGGCTGCTCACAGATAAGCAAAGGCAGCAGTTATCCTTCTCTGGAGCTGTTCAGAGAGTTCAGTGAGAAAGAAAATAGGATTCCAGCTGGAGGAAGGGGGAAACAAAAGTCAGGAAGGAAATGGGACATAGTTTTCACCGCGTCATTCTGTTTTTCTGCTGTTGCACGGGAGCCACGCAGCATAAAAGCACGCAGACAATTTGGCCCGCTGCTTCAGCCAAACACATGTATCTAGGCTGTGACTCGGAGCACCGCTGACTGAAAATACTAGCAGTCGCCATGGAATAAAAAAGGATTATAGCACCTTCATTAATACAGGTGCTTTACAAGACCAGGACCTGCATCAGCCATCTGTGTCACATGCATACCGAGTCTTCGAGGTATTTAACTGAAATATTCAAGCTATCATGGTAGAAGTGCAAATACTCCAGTATACTTTCACTTACCTGAGAACAGCGATCTCTTGAACTGTTATAGCCCTTTTATCCTTAGTTCCCATATAGGAAAATATGTTTGGCTTCACTCTTAAAAGCAACAGTAACAGATATTACGTATATTAAAATAGCCACAGATCAAACATAATTTCAGCATAATTACCTAGAATTATTAATCTTCTATATTAAACCCAGAAAACACGCATATATTCCCCAGAACCAGGCTACAATTTGACATATGTTGACATTTTCTAATCTCAACTGTAAGTACATAAAACACAGGGAAATTTCTCCGGTTTAATTATATGTAGACAGATTCACTTTTACCGTAACTGTGCTTTCATAACATGAGCTTTGAAGTACTTCTTTCTGTATATCCATTCAATGCACAAATGCACAGCCACCACTAATGTCACTAGAAATTCAGGTCCATTTCTTCCTTAAACTTCAAATAACATGTCTGTTTGAAATCCGTGCATTCACATTATGTGAGAATATGAGACGTTAATTTAAAATTTGATCCATTTCTTTCCTTGAGAGGAAAATCACCTTTCCTTTCCGCTCTGTACTTTGCAGCCTGTGTTGCACAGTGAGTATTTCCAGTTATTCCAGCTATGGGCACCAGGGGGTTGCAGGATTGCTATTACATACGTTTTTCCACCAAACTATGCTCCTACCATTCTGTTCTCAAATACAAATACTAGTAGTATACTGGTTGAAGTCTAGATTACAAACATTTATTTATGGACAGGAAGAGTGAAGGGAAAAGGAGGGAAAAAGCAGGGAAGTTTCCCTACAAGTAGATCACCGATCTGACCCAATTTTAAAATAGCCCTTCCTCTACAATTCTGTGTGTTAACATCATGCCTTTGGCAAATCATTTTGTTGCTGCACTTGATGGGGTGAAAGGAACTAAGACTCTGTTGCCATGGAGAAATTAATACATGGAACAACAGTTTGTGAACTGTAACTGCGTAGGAACTGATCAACATATTATCGCAACAATATCTGACAGGTTCGCAACATACTTGCATATATTCACACACTGGGAAAAAGCCGGCTTTTACTTCAAGTTACACACATTGAGGCTTTGGAGCTGCCAAGCCTTTCTCAGACCAATTGTGGACCTTTTTCCTTTGAAGTAGCAAAGTACTTTTACATTTCCTGGGATCGTTTTGTTCCGTTCTAACCTCCTTCCAAAACTTGTGAGTTTCAAATTTGATATTCTAGAATAACTTTTTTTTAAAACACTGGCTACAAATTAGGCAATAGTAATCATTTGTGTTGGTCATACATAATTCTGAAGCATAACATTCACAGTAACACAAAATATACAGGAGGAGGACTGCATGCTAGCCAGCCTTACCGTAAAAATTTGGATAGGACGTTAATAGCATCCATAGTATCCTTGTTCTCCTTGTACAGTACAAAGTGGCAGTAGCTTCCCCTAGATTTTGGCCAAGAGTGTTTTCTTGGATCTTTAAAAACAAAAGGTTAAAATTTGTAAAGTGTCATTTTTAAAAAATGTAATTAATATCTTTGCCATTGCAGCTACACTTAAAACAAATATGTAAGAGTAAATTTCTGCTAATTCCCATCTGTTTAAAAAAAAAAAATGGACAAAGCGAGTTACTGACAGCAAAAGCTGCAAAGCACATTGAAAAAGACCTTCTCCCCTTCCACTGGGCTGGAAACTTCTCTTTAATCAATTCTGTCACCCAGAAAATCTTCAATGAAATGGTGACAGTTCCTTTGTCATTACATTACCTAAAAATAGACCCCAGCCATTTAACTGCCATATTGCCTGATTAAATTTCTCAAAAACATTATCATTACACTGACTTTCAGCAATAAAAGCCACTCTACAATTCATCTGCTGCCTTCTGAAATTAACAGATGAGGACCATTGGAGCCCTATTTGCTGGAAGACTACAATTATTATAGTACCAACATATTTATTTCTGTAGGATTTTTTTTTTCCGTGTGTCATGCAGAAGCATGGTCATCTATAAGAGCCTACAAAAAGTATCCGCACAAAAGATTACTCCAAGGTGAATTGTTTTTAAAAGTCCTGTGAGAGAGAGAAATCTGGCACAACGCAGACATTAACAAATAATTAAAGCCAGATACTGTGCCATGTTCAGAGAAGGCCAGAGGGTGAGATAACTTCAGCTCCTGCAGACTAACAACTGAATTACAATTCTGTACAATGACCTGGCATTTTCTAGAGAAGGAAGAAAACTGTCAATGTATTTGTGAAGCTTTTGTTGCACATAAAAGCCTCCAGAGATAAAACTTCCCTTTTACAATCATCCACCGTTGATGGCACTATTGAGAAGGCGGGCTGATTCTACACAGGCTTAGCAACCAATTTTGAGGTGCTTTGTTTATAAATTCTTTGTCTTTATAACAAAACTAAGGATTTATTTTGTTTTAAATAAGAAGTCCCTTATCTCTTGGTGGCCACCAAGCAGACGTTCCTGTTTTTGTACAAAAAGGGCTTAAGCATCTTTCATAACAGCAAAAGCTAACCGAAAAAGCCAGTCCTATTCCAGTATATAAACACCAATGCAGGAAGAAACTTCCTGGGAAATTTTGCTCTTTTTGTTCAAGTAAGTTTAAAAAAGCCCAGATATACCACACAGACAGTGAGCATCTTTAATTTTCAGGGAACTTTCTGGTAAAGGATAATTCTTCCTGCTTTTTTTGAGACACTGCCATCCGCACAAGCACTTCTGCAAAACCGATTTTGGATGTTACAGTATAAAATACTATACATGTAGGTTTTTATCACTTACAAATTATTGCAACACTTGTCTTGTACCATCAGTTTCTAAGGAAAGCCCCCCTTAGGGAGTTTCCTAGGACCTAAACTGAGCAGTACGGTGCAAAGCCTGTTAAGAGAACTTGTGCTCCTGCTGGTCTCCCTTCTGAGCCACGACTGCTCTCACACAGTCAGTGAAACACCGCATTCCGCTTGAAAAGCAAGGTCCTCCCTGAAGAACTCAGTGATTTAAAGGGAAGAGAGGAACACAGAGCGTGATTCACAAGGAAAGTCTTCTCCAGCTGGAATCGCTCTTTAAATTTAAACTAATCCATCTCGCACATGGTCATTTCAACACCCTTCAATAGGTGAGCCCTAATCTGGGTTAGGCTAAAAGGATGCTATAGACCAGGAGTCCTCAAACTTTTTAACCAGGGGGCCGGCACGCGGATGCAGTGGCAGGCAGTCATCTGCGGCTGCTTGGTTCCCCCCCCCCCCAACCCCCGGCAGGGGCGGGGCAGGGGGGGTCTGTAAATACCGGGGGCTGGATTGAGGACCCTGGGGGGCTGTATCCGGCCCGCGGGCCGTAGTTTGAGGACACCCGCTATAGATGCTATATATACTAACGGGCTCCTCATGCTTTGGGCACCACAGCCATGTGCCTATCCACCTCGCTGCCAGCCATGCTGAGTACTGGGAGGCTGCAGCTACAGTCCCAGTATTTAACGACTCCTCATCCAGTACTTTGAAGTATTCAACTGGGCAGGTGGACCAGAAGGATGGTTTGCAGTCCTTACTGCTATGTTTGAGTCACGTTGCCTTTTTTTTTGACAGTAAAAACATTATTTCCAAGCCCTTTTTCCAAACCTTTTGCTGCAATTTGAGGACTCTTTTTTAATATCGGGATGTATGATATATACTTTTAAAGTTGTATAAATACAGATAGTGTATTCAGACAGATAGTCTGAAACGCAAGGCTGAAGGGCAAAGGCTTGGCTTAATGAAATCAATGGAAAATTTACCATAGATGTCAAACAGTATTGTCAAAACTGATAATTTACATCACTTATTACTGGCAAACTTTCTCTGCACTGAATGACTACTGCCTATACTGCACTAGGAAGAAAAAAGGAAACACAAGCCCAATTCTTGGTGTTTTGGGAAATTTTAAGCATTACTTATGTGTAGGGGTTTTTAAAGAATTATTTGTTACTAGTTTGGCCAGTCTTGTTGCTATTTAGGAGGTCGTAATGGTTGGCATTTCATTTTGCTAGCATGAAATGTCAACATCTCTTACCTGTTGCAGTTCTGACCTCTGTCCCAATGCATAGCATAAAGAGCACAAAAGAGTAGTGTTTAATTTTTAGACTGTCGAAGGGTTTTTAGAGGTGAACATGCGGGTTTATGGTTATGGGATTGTTTATGCTTTAGGGAGCATCCAACAGTTAGGTGGTGGATGACAGCAATTTAGACAGTTATGCAATGGAATCGTGCAGAGGCAAACAGTGAACATATGGAAAGCTTCAGTCGGAGATGCAACAAACTTCATTTGTGGACAATGATGAAACAGCAGTTTACTGACAATTTAGTAAGACAGTATTTTAAGTATTCTGGGTGTAAACTTACTATAGACACAAAGCAGCTTCTCATTTTAGATTTTAGGAAAGTGTTTTTGGTAATCTTTTACATTATCAACAAAATAATCAGATACCTAGGTATCTCAGCTAATATTTGAATATTCTACACTTCTAAAATGTTTCTTGCTTGGGGAACCTGCTCAGGACTAAGACATGTTAGCAGCTATACACACGAAAGATGAATATAATCCTGACCACGAAGAACTTGCACTCTTAAATCCTACATTCATAAGCATTTATGCACACAGTCACTGAAACTGCACACATCTTCACCAACGTGCACCAGTGTCTGTAGCTCCAAAACTTAGGAATCAAGGTTTAAATAGATGATGCTTCTCTGCATCACAAGATGGTGCTTCATATAATGTTTTACTCCTAGAGACACATCACTAAATTCTTTTCAGTGTATTTCAAATGCTTGAATTCTTTCATATGGTATCTCTTAAATCAGACTGGTCAGCTTAGTAACAACGACTGGAGTGTAACAATGGTTAAAGAATAGAAGCAGCAGAAGGGAACGGTGGGGGTAAAACCATTACAAACCAACAGAGAACAAAACTGGCTGAGGAGAATTTTGTGCTGATAAGTATACATAACCCATGCATAAAGCATGCAAACATACAGATTTTCTAAACATGGTTAAACAAGATACACAAACACATTATAATTGTACCAGTAACAGTGTAACATTCCCATATTTACTTCGAACAAGCCTTAAAAACTAACTAAATTTAAATGGATATGGTGTTATTTCCAATTTTACATTATCTCCTTATCCCATCTCCATCTTTAAAATGGAAGGGCTAGATTTACATACTCTCATTTGTAGTAGGTTGAAATGACATAGGAATACAATCAGTTTAAACCAAATCAAACCTTAATAAGTTTTGTTAAATGTGCAACATTCTGCATATAGACAATTCTCTTAACTTACAGTAGCAACAAATGTTAAAACAATAAAAGATGTAGAATATCTGAATTTACCCCCAGTAACCCAAACAGTATTCAGCAAGATTGAGGTGGATAACACTTCATTTTGAAAATCCTTCATTACTTTGTGATTAACAATGAATAAAGATTTTTCATTCATTATAAATTCATAATTTATATAAAAAAATAATTCATAATAAAGACAATAAAATTTTTCTGCAAATATAATTGGTCTTGGAAGCAGAAGTCGCCTTAAAGATCACGATAAATATATTATGATTATAGAAATCTATAACTCTGGGAAAACAAATAGGTGCTTGTCTCTACTCAAATCACTGAGAATTTTGTCATGATTTTCAAGACAGTCAGGATTACACTGACTGTCAGTCTAATGTATGCATTTCAGCTACAATCTCTTACTTCCACAATGCACACTTATGCATCCAGGTAACTTCATGAAAGCTAAGTTCAAACAACACTGATAATGAAGCCCCTATTTTGCCCATTTCCACTGAAATAGCAAAAGATCCTCTCACTTTAACACCATTGTATTTGAGGAATGATTTCGAAAGACAAGCAAGTAGAAATTCAAATTTAAGACACTCCTTGTATCCTTCATCATTTTAGATGTACAGCATCAGTTGCAAAGAGGAAAAAGCAAACCAGGCTACCTTAGGAGGTGCACTCCATTTGAAGTACTTGCTAACGATTTTTAGCTTTGAGATGATTCTAGCATTTACTTTACCCAACAGCTGCGCGACTGAAACTCACTTGCCAGTGCTTTTTTCCCAGCAGCATGATAAGCAATAATGTATCTTTTTCCATCTCGATCTTCTGTTTTAGTCTCCAGTCCAGGAAACAAGGACTTCACAGCCTGATGGATAACTGTTCTTTTTTCTTTGGTGTCTTCAATTACCTGTGTTAATATACACACATGTAGAAACCAAATAAAGTAATACAAAAGGGGAAGGATTCTCTTAGAGTTGAATTTTCCATGTTTAAAGAAAACCTACCAAATCACACTAAAGTACTGAATAGGTATGCTCTTAAAAGCCTAGCCTACTTACTAAAATCAGTTTGAAAAAAATAAGTAACTTTGCTACAAATCCCAGTCTCAACATTCACAAAATGAAATTCTCAAAATTTATTCCCCTTTTCTGTGCTTAATAAAATCCCCTCTTCTAATGACAACTCTGGCAAAACAAAGGTATTCTATGTACATTAAAGGAAAGAAAAAAAAGCTAGGTACAATTATTTAATGCGTGAATGCTTATTTGAAATTACCAGATTTAATCCTACTCATCTCTGTGTCCCAAATTTAGCCCAACAATTATTCTTCAAGTATACGGAGTATTTAGATGTTTAAGAATACCAAGTTTTAATACCATTTTGTACCTTCTTATTTTTCTTGTTACAGAAGAGCGTATTTATTTTCTTTTCTATTAAATCACTAAACACTGACCTTGAAAATAGGTCTTTCATCAGGATGGATGTTTTATTTAATCCTTCTTGCACAATTATTCTATAAAATACTACTAGACAGAAAACCAAAATACTGCCAGAAAATTTTAACACCACATAAATTAAGACATGTACGTGAGTTCACGTGTACAGTCCCACTGAAATCAAAATGACAACTCATGTGAGCAAACTGGAGAGTATCTGTAAGGCTTTACAAAATTAAACCCTAAACTGAAAACATTTCTGTACCACCTGCTGCATCACGTTCAAACTGCTCTTATACCTTACATGTACTAGGAAGCGCACACCTTCCATGCACTCACTCTCTCACCCCCTTCCCCCCCACCCAACTTTATATCATTTATTAATTTTACCTCTATGGCAACACTAGTTTCCTTATTCTTAAGAAGCTGGAGCTCCTCTAAACGCTGCTTGTCTTCGTCTGACAAAACTGTAAATGTTTCTTCTGGCGGGTCCTAACACACATTTGAAGGAGGAAAACAAACATCCAGTAACCCTGACAGAACAGCTTCCAGCCTCTTGATGCTTTTGCTTAAGGAGCATAGCCATTACCGAATCTTTACCTCAACATTTACCTCATCATCCACGGGAACAGAAAAGTCATCTAAATGGCTCACACGTCCATCTTTGCCTATTTCATGGACAACAAAGTCCGAGTATCTGATAGGAAGAAACACGCATTATCTTTTTAATTAAAGAAATAAAAATCCCATACCACATAAAGTCCTTTCAAAAGAAGCTATTTTGTTAGCAGAATTCACTCAAGAATTCTGATTTCACATAATTCAATTCACATGGAAGAAACTTCAGCCACGATAAAGCTGTACCTATTCCCTCCCCCCAGGACAGCACAAGAACACAGAAGGAATTCTGGCACATCTAAGATACTCAGCAGACTTCTTTGCAAATAGCCAAACACCTGCTGAAGTTATTATGAGTCATTTTCTCAGTAGCTTGCAGAGATCAGTAATGCATATCCTCAATCCCAGTCATTACTGACAATTAAGACTCTACTTTATTGCTACAATGAGAACAAATGCATTAACTCCATCACTTCAAATAACATGCAGAATAAAGTGCCCGTTAGCCGCTCTAAGGAAAGCAGGACAAATCTAGCTCTGTTACATATACTCAATTATAGAGAACATCTGCCAAATAAACAGTTACTCTGCGTACTCTATGACGGCAAGAATTTGACGGTGACAATGGAGCACAGTCAATCTGTGTTGCAATTGCTAAATGATTTTTAAGTAGCATTTGGTTGTAAAGGAAAAAAAAAAAAAGAAGAAAGTCCTCAGAACATAAATGTTGAAAGAGAAGTAAAACTTCACCATAAGAATGCTTCTACTCTATCTCCCCCAAGATCCCATTTGCCACACCTCTGTGCAGCCACAGCCATATATCATACTGGTAGAATTCCTTCCTGAGGAGTGTTACGTGTCCTCTCTCATTATCTGCAGCTGTCTAGACATGCTAGTGACTGGTACCATAAAAATGCCAGGACTAAATTAACAATAGGTGTTATAAACTAAGATTGAAGAAAAACTGTAAGCCAACAAACACTCCTACCACTCAGCTACCTTTGGCCACCTCAGCCCAAAACTGGCAGATTACCAAGGAGGTTCAGCGCAGACTGTGTTTTGTATTTGCGTTCTGTTTTATCCAAAGATGTTATTTAAAAAACCCAGAAGTTTCATTTAGAAAAAAAAAAGCTACTAAAATCCAAACATCTTATTAAGTATAGAATGTAAAATTCCACATCCCGAGTTACAAAACATAAAAGGAAATTTTATAAGTGTCATTACAACTGATCAGACTATAATTTAAAGCCTAACGGACCAGCTGACAATACACGTGTTTGAAGACATTAGCACGAGAGTCAGGGAAAAGCAAAGAAGAACCAAAGAGGGACGATTTCAACACTGTTCTCCAGCGCATCTTGTATCTGCACTGAAGAGTGGTACAAAAGGTGGATGACTGTGTAAGGTTTTATGCTGTGTGCTGCTGCCAGAGAGCAAGACAAATGGCAAAGGTCAGCGTAATCATGTATTTCTAGACATACACAGCTTCTTTCTTTAGAGCTCTATTTGACACGGTAAAAAGGAGAAAAAAAAATAAATCTAGAAAAGTCCCAAATGAAACCTTTCTTCCAGTCTCAGCGCTAGGAAAAGAAAGTAATGAACCTCCCAAGTGGCTACATATAATCCAGTGCATCCTGCAAGTTAGAAAAGGAAAATGAAGAACAGCTGCTTAACACGAGGAATTAATATACATAACAAGACAAAGAGTTACCTCTCTTTTAAGATTCCAGAAAACCCTTTATGACAGCTAACAAATTTAGTTATGCCAACATCACTTTCCGTCAGTCCATGCTTCATCATGTCTGCAAAGCTCTCTGGATCTCCATCTTCATCACTGTCCTCTAGTTCCTCATCTTCCTGCTCCTCACTTTCCTCATTGGGCAGTATTTCATTTTTCGTGTCCTCAAGCAGAGATTTGTCAGGTTGTTCTGTTACAGTCTCAATGCTCTGCCCAGAGTCGTTCCCTGTCTTAGACTTCTCTACGATCTTCTGTCTTTTGATTTCATCTGCATTGGCCACATCATCCTCAGAGCGAGGACGTTTCAAGGATACACTACTCATTTCTACAGTTTCCATGTTTAAGGCACAGTGTAGGACAGAAAGCCCTGAGGAGCAAGAAGAATGGCTTATTTCCTGTCTGCTTAAGAGCAATATCAACACATAGTCTCTTCACTCCAAGGACTCTGCCCCCTGCAACAGTTCAGGAAAACCACATAACTTTCTGCATTTTTCAGTTAAACATCAAGTAAAGATTTTGTACAGCTAGAAACAGTATGTACTTGGGAAGCGAGAAGGGAGGTGTTAAGAGGGCTTGATACACACACAAGGCAGCATGCACACTCGGCTACAGAACAGCAGGATTCAATACTACGCCGACCATTTACCACCATCATCATTCTTGCCAACTCTTGGCACAGCTGACAGGCTCTGCTGTCAATAGCGATTTAGTGCTTCAGAAACTTTTTGTTCCCAAGCCTTCTGTTAAACATGACTACTCTCAATTATTCCTTTTTTCTATCAAGATTCCTTCTTACAAGGGCTGATGGCTAGATTCTCCCAAGTTTGCAATCTCATCTCTTCCTTTTCTAAGTTCATCTCTTCTAACACACACAGCCCCATAACATAAGGTGGCAGCAATTCAGACCAAAAGATAAAAGGGGTGAGAGAGCAAAACTGGGCTACAAATGAGTGGGACAAAAAAAAAACCAAGGAAGTGAAATGATCTCTGAGAAGAACATGACTACTCACGCTGGTGGAGCAGAGCTCTGACTCTTCCCTGGCAACCTGAGCTGCCACCTTTGCATTAGCAGAGCTGTACCTTCAGATCTGAAAAAGAGGAAAACTAACTCTTTGAGAAAGTTTGAGACAAAAAAATCCCAACTGCAAACGTGCACAAACGTGATCGTTACAGAAACCAGCTGGCCAAACCCAGGTATCAGCAGTTGTATAGGAGGAGACACAACTACTCGGATGGACAAGTTAGTAACAAATGCAATTGTAAAAGTGCTACCAACCTATGGACGTGACACAATATTGCTATTTAGCAAGCCACAGCACAGAAGTTTGGTTTTATTTCTATGTTTATGAAAGTAGACTGGAGTTCCTGTAATTAGGCATTGACAGGACCTCTCTCCCAGCATCACCCAGCCAGCACACCAGCGTACTGGGAATAAACCACAGGTTCTGGTAACAGTGGGTTGCACGGGAAAAGGCCATCAACTGTCCTGTGCTGGTCATGGCCAGTTCCAGCTGGCTCCATAATAGACCAAACCCACCACCTGCCAAAACTCTAGCTCGTCAGATGAGCACACGGTACCTCTGCTCCAGCTTATTTAAGAAAGGGAGGAGCCGCCAGGGGCATAAAGTGCAACGGGAAGCACGAGGGAGGTGTGTGCCAGCGTGCTAAAAAAGACATGGGGGGAAGCACAGGGAAGGGGACAATTGTTAGGGACACAGCTGGAGATGCACTCTTAGAAGGATGCTCTCCACACCAGAGCATGAACACCTCTGAAGGTACTGCGGCCCTGGAGGTGCCCATGTTGGGGCAGGGACGCCCTTGAGGGCACTGCGGCCCATGGAGGGGCCTACCTGGGAGCAGCAGAAATGAGAAAGAAGCAGCAGCAGAAAGAAACCTCCCTGCATCAGCCCTGCCCTCCCACACGACTACTGCCTCACCCAAGGGAGGGAGTGTCACCTGTGGCGACAGCCAGGGAAGGGGAGGTGTCTGGAGTGAAGCTGAGCCTGGGGAAGCGGGAGGAAAGGAGTTTTCCCCGTGTTTAACTGGTGGTGTTCTTTGTATTTCACTAGCCAAATCAGTAATTAAAAGCTCATGATAACTGGCAAGAAATTAATTTCCCCAAGTCAAGACAAGTTTGCCTGCAACAACAGGCAAGTTTGTAAGTTAATAGGATTCAACTGATACTAGGAAATTAATCTAGGTACAAAGCAGTATTTTAGAGCCACACACATCATCCTGTACTGTTTCTACAGCCACTACGTTGCATATTCTATTTCATTTTAAAGGGTATGTTTTTAAAGGAAGACTCATTATTAACTTGATAATCACCATGTGCTGAGCTATTGACTATCTGTTACCAGTTAGCTGTTAGCCACTGCTGTTTTATTGCCTGGACTTTCCCTTGTGGAGGTCACAAATTTAGGTAAAGAGGCAGGAACAACTGTTTTAGAAACACCTCAAATGCTTTGCTCAAATGAAGAACTGAAAACAGCACTAGAAAAAAGAACAGGCAAAAGGGAAATGAGAACAGACTTATAGAAAAGCATAAGTATTGATGGAAGACAAAACACATGCAGAAGAGAGCAGAACGATTACCAAACCAATATACCTTCAAGCAGACAGCACCAACTTGTTTGTGCTCAAATAAAGATCCTTCTTTAAAAAGAAAAAATAAAATAAATCACAGCCAACAGAAGCAATTCACCATCATTTCCAGATTCTTCTCCTATGTAGCCAAATTTAAAGAGCCCAGGTTATAAAGCACTGGTATGGAAAAGGCTTCTAGATGGCTTATGAATGTCTTCACCTGGCGACCAAACACCGCTTGGCACAGGAAAATCCTCCGAGACACCTGTCGAAGGAGGTAATGAGACAAATCCCATGTTTCTAAAATAAAATTGCAATACCTAGTTACTGAATGACACAAGCCGTTAGAAGAACTCAGCGCTGGCCACAAATACTCTGAAGCTGTTAGATCGGGCCCGTTCCCACAGCAGAGGAATGCCTCGCATGCACAAAGTCCCGTCCTGTGCCAAACAGTGGCTGTCACCGGGAAAGTTTCTGCAGGACAGTTACCCGAAGAAGCAAGCCAAAGCGTGCCCGGCAGCGCATGCCCCCGTGGAGCGGCTGTGGCACGCTGCATCACACCTGCGCAGGCCACTGCCGAGGCGCCTGCAATTTTTTGACGGCTGCTCAACCATCTCGGTCCCTTTCCCAGCAAACAGGTGCTTCCACAACAGCCAGAATCTGCACCAACGGCAACTCCGCAGCAGTTTCAACGGAGACCATGTCTCAGCAGCAGCTGAATTTGCCGTTGCCAATGCAGGGCTGGATTCCCCCCAGCACGTAACGCTGCGCGATGGTGGGGACGCCCGGCAGGGCCCGGGCTGGGGGCACGGGGCGCGTCCCGCTCCGGCGGGTGCAGGGCCGGGCGGGAGGGAGCGCGGCCGCCGAGCCGGCTTCCACGGCACCGGGCAGCCGGGACCCAGCGGCGCCGCCGGGCGGGCGCGGTGAGGCAGCAGCCCCTTCAGGCGGGCGCAGCAGGCGGTGGGGGACCCGCCTGGGGGCGGGCCGGGGCGGCGCGGCGCGGCGCGGGGGAGCGGGCCAAGCGGCCGCGGCAGGCAGCGCTCGGCCGGGCCGGGGAGCGGCGGCAGGTCCCGCGGGCCGGCTCCGCCGCCGCCAGCCCCGGGGCGGCCGGGGCCAGCGAAGGGGCCGGGGCGGGCGGGAGGAGCGGGGGAAGCAGAACAGGGCTGCCGGGGGGCTCCGGCACCACGCGGCCGCCCGCCGCGGGAGCCCCGAGCGGGCCGGGGAGAGCCCGGCGCAGGCGCGGGGAGGGGGCAGCTGCGCCGCGGCTCAGCCCCGGCCCCCGCCGCCCCGGCCCCGCGCCCCAGCCTGGGGGCGGGAGTCAGCCCCGCCGCGGAGGCCGCGGCTCCCGCCCGGCCGCTGAGGAGCCCTGGCGGCCGCGGTGCCGGGGGAGGGCGCGCCGCCGCCGGGCGGGAGCGGAGGACGGTGTGCCACTTACCCGCACGCCGGCACGGGAGGACGGGCCGAGCGCCAGCGCCGCGGGGAACGAGGAGGCGGCGGGAACGAGCGGCGCGGGCCCGCCCCAGCTCCGCGTGTGCGGAGGCGGCCTCCTGCCTGCGCCCGCCCCCGGCCGGCCCCGTCGCAGCAGCGGCCCGGCCCAGCGGCGGCCAGCGCGCCCGCCCGCCCGTCCGCCGCAGCCATTTGCCGGCGGCAGCGCCTCCGCCGCTCGGCGGGGCCCCGCAGCGCCGCCGCTCCGCGGGACGGGGCTCGGCCGCGCCGCCCGGAGGGAAAGGCGGTGAATAACGCCCGGCGCTGCCCCGGGGCCAGCGGGCGGCCAGCCACGGAGCGGTCGTGGTTAATTACAGCGTTTCCCGGGGCGCCCGGCGGGCGTGACGGCTCGCAGAGGGGGAGGGGGCGGCGGTGCCCGCCGGGGGTCCCGCACGGTATCCGGTGCCTCAGGCCTGCCGGAGTTTCCTTTGACAGCAAACAGCTTAAAGCATCTAGGAGCGGCAGGCAGAACTTTAAAACTAACGCAAACCAGGCTGGATCTGCATTGCGAGTCTTTTCTGACGTTGTCAGAACTTTGTCTTCTACCCCCCCTTGTATTTCTAAGCAGTGGTGCAAGGAGCGTCTTTTCATTAACTTCTACATGCATGATTTGTCTCTGCTTTTAAGCCCCCCTGTGCTGTATCTTAACCCTAGCCAGCCTCGGGCCTCCCCTTTGCCAGGCTACCAGCACCGCGCCTCAGTTTCTCATGCTTCTCACTCTCTGGTTGCATTCTGTTCATCATGGTCCGGTGTGATGAGGCTCACAACCGCTGTGCACGCATGGGAGACTTCTTTTCTCATCCTGTGTACTTTCTTATTCTACCCCGGGAGGGGAGGTAACGCAATGGAGTGCTTTGGTTTGGATTAAAAAGTCCCAGGTATGCATGCATTGCTCTATAGCTTATAAAAGACCGCATCAAGGAAATGCACGTTGTGGTTAGAAAGGGAGGAGCATAGACTTGTGACTATCCTTACTTCTGAGCGGGGATGGATCCACAGAGATTTATCAAGTACGAAGGGGATCAAAGCTTTGTCTGTTAGAGCATTAGTTCCCACCCTCCATCCACCCTTCACGCTTGGAACTTCAATAACCTGCTAGAAACCAGCAGGAGTATCAGGGATGGGTTTAATGTGCTTCTGTGAACAGGCCAACAGCGGGCTGGGAACAGCGATATAGACATTGGCTATCAACAAAGCAGAGTATGGGACTTCCAAAGACTGTAGCATCACCGAGGAATCCAGAGCTAGGCCTGCTGCTGTTCAGCTCCCAGGCTGTCTTGGGGGGGGGGGGGGGGCATACAAAAAGAGCTATACGTTGTTTAAACATTTCTGTCATCTGACCAGTTACTGGAGTCCCGGTATGTGGATGTGAAAGGTAATTCCTTCACCTCTCCCAGGCAAAGGCGTATTGTCTGGCTGAAAATATCCAGCTGGGGGGATCCTTCTGCAAGACTTCTACTGTGTTCTACCATGCATCGGTCCAATGCTTTTTTCTCATGTAACATTTTGCTTCTTTTCTCTTGTGCAGGGGAAGTTCCCTAAAATACTTATTTTTCCTCCTCCAAATTCCTACATTAAGTGCCTTCCTGTCTATAAAATCCTTGTCAGTAACTAAGTAGCTTGTATGTTACAACCTGTGCTTTGTATGATAATTGCCCTAGTGTTAGTTCTCCCTATTGACTATGTTCATCTATCATCCACTACCATCAGCTCGGATAAAATCTGGAGTGGTATGAAGTGCCTCACACAGTGAAGAACCAGCATTTTGAAGGACCTGCAGGTGCTACCACAAGGCGAATAGCTATTAAGATCATTACTATGCATTTCTCAAGTTTTCTAATATATTCAGCAAAATTTCTTACTCCTGTCTCAATACCAGTAAGCAACCTCCAACAAAAGAATTATTTGGCTTTGTCTGAGAATCTACAGGCATAATCCTTGAGACCATCCTTCATGTGGTTCAGGGGCTGGAAGGAAGGAATTTCTTGTTCTGCTTCTGAGATAAAACTGAGCCATCCTGGCAAGCAGAGACCATCAGTACTTGACAGACGGCATGCTCAGTCACCTGCCGTTACGGTCTACCCCTAACATGGTTTGCAAGTGTGGGCTAGCAAAGGGCACACAGTCATCACCACTTTCTCTTTCCATTAATCAAGTGTTCCTTTTACGTACAGAAGTATACTGTAAAATATAATAAAAAGATAATGATATGGCTGCAACTTCAGCGTCATTTTTTCCCTCCAGTTGGTTTAACAATTAAAAATACTCCATTATAAATGGTCTGATATACCTGTCAGGTGCTATCATTAAAGTATAGTCTCAACTCAAATGTGAGTGTCAGTACATTCCCACAGAAACTTGATTTAATGCAACATGAAGGAGGTTTGTTTTGCAGGAAAAAAATATGATCGACCATAGTGATGGCCTTTAATAAGTTTGTAATGTCTTCCTACTCTCAGGCTCCCCAGGAGAGGAAATCAGGGTAGCTCGTATTGGCAGATGGGAGCATAATAAACCTGGCTAGGAAAAGAACACAGGTGAGAAGCATGTTGAGTCAATCTCCTCCAAAGATGCCCCTTGAAAACCCAAAGGTATGAAGCTGAGCTGTTCCCACTGCATAGAAAAAACAAACAAAATAGAGCAGCAATAACTGCACTCACTCTTCTTCAGTTTTATGCCTCCTGGGGGAACAAACAGGCAGATAAGTTGTAATTTTACACCTCTTTGCACCAGCTGCACTTAACTGGTCTGATTTTTACCTGTCATTAATAGCACCACAGAGAATCAAAATGAAAGAACTATTAAAAGCTTAATGTATTTTTCATATGCAAGTTGTTTGCATTTCTAATGCCCATTTTGAAGGCTTGCCTTAAGCAAATAGTGGAAGTGATAATTTTTTGCTGTGCAAAACCTAAAAGTACAGTATTATTTAAAAAATGGAGAGGTTTGGAGATAGAGAACTTAATGCATAAGGTAAGTAATTGCAGTGAGGAGATTCTTTGAAGAATGTAGAAAACAGCCCAAAAAGAATCATACAGGTTTCCAAAATAATGACAAAAAATGTTTTTCAGACAACACATTATCAAGGTTTATATCACTTTAATAAGCCATCACCTTCAAGTTGATTCTTCCCCTTTTCCTTTCCGCCATTCTTTTTTTAAAACGAAAAGCTGCTTATTTTTCAAATTCATCTCTCCAAATCCCTCGGTCAATTAGTCTGCAACAGGAGGAAGGTGGAAAAGCATCTTTTCTAGACAGAGAATGAGAATTTTAGACAGAGAGGACTGTGGGTTTTTTGACCAAGTTTGTTCCTCTCTAAAAAATTAATGATATAAAGGTAGCTGTAAACAAATCATCAGGCACTGTGCTGAACTGTGTAATTTTAAATTAAGAATGTGTGTGACCATTGAAGATTAAGTAAAACCTTAACCATAAGACTGGCAGGTAACTGTGAAATATGTTTTCTTGTTGTACCTTAGTTTACTGTTAGAAGTTTGATTCAGGGATCTTGCAAAGCTTTGCAGCAGTGTAGACAAGACAGGATGTTGTCGCCCACATATCAAGTATCTTTGAGTGGCAGCATTTAATTTTTGCGATGACAGTAAAGAACAAGTATTACAAGAAATAGGAATCTGAGCTGGGGGAATAATCATGTATTTCTGCACCCACCCACAGTTATCTTGGAAGGCCTTTCACCTCCAAAGTCTGAAAGACCTTTCGGTGTGTTTGGGCTGGTGCCACTTGCATGGGAGGAGGAAAACAGCTGAGACAGGATGAAGAGCCTGAAGTATGAGCTGCCAGCAGGGCTGGCTGCACCTGCTCCTCTCCCAAGGGCCACGAAAGAGCAAGGATGCTGAGCAGTGCTGAGTGGGACCGACTCCTGCAGCAAAGCTCCTGCCTCATACCCAGGAGGAAAGGTGAAGCCTGCGAAGGTGGAGGGAGAAAAAGCTATCCTGGCAGCTTGTGCTGCTCAAGCGCTGGCCTGCAGGGTAGCAGTGTGCTCTTCATATGCCTGCCTGCCTTGCCTGTGCCTACTGTCACACTGGGTTTTTCATGAAATTTTTTGGCTGCCTTTGATCACTGTTACTGGTGTGAAATTTTGTCCCCTATTAAATTCCTGGTAAAATGCCTGTTGTCCTCAGTACAACTGGATCTGGTCACTAAAAACACTTTGGAAGCCACAGCATTCGTGTCAAAGATGGAGAGACATGAAACTGAAATGCATTATGGAAATACCTGTGGTATTTTTTTACTCATAGCTGTGAATGACTTTAACTCATTCCCCATCATCCATACAGAAAATCCTGCTATCTACATTTGGTTAACTTCTAGGCTGTAGCCACACTGTAGTATTCCCTTTTTAAATGCCTAATTCCTCATGAAGTTTTGGACAATAAAATTCAGAATACAGGCAATCCTCCACCTTTCTATCACCCTTCTCTTTCCTGCTGCCTGGAGATACTATTGATCCTTCATTCATGTACAGAGTTGCCCAAACTGATTAGCATTGGCAAAAGTAATCTCTGGGTCGTCCTGGCTACTTGATAAAAGGAGCACAACTGACTTCAGGCTACTGTCTAGAATGAGTACAGTAAACACTCATGATTTTAAATAGGAAGTAGATAATAGGAACATACTTCACCACAGTGTCCTTTCACAGCAGCTTGTTTAGCTGGGCATTCACTGGGCCAGTGCATTGGTACTGGGAGCGCACAAATTAAGCTCTCTTACGCAGGTAAGGACAAGGACCAAAATCCTGGAAACAGCCCAGTAAAGTTTGCCTGTTATATGGAGCGAGAGACACTTGCCAATTTTTAATCATCGAGCTTAGTGACTTGGCCTGACAACATTTTTCTGTCAGGGAAATTATTTACAGGCAGTTGGAAGGTCTGTAAGGAGGTCAGGAGGCTGGCTCAGTGGCAAAACTAGAGTACGCCTTCCCGTGACCCCGGACTCTCAGGTACCGGCTTGGTGGTTAGCTGGGAACATGGACTGTTTTCTAAGAGCAACCACCTTCACTGTAATTTTCATTGTACAAAACTACTTTGTAATTGTTAAATAAGTGCAGTGTTAGGGAGGATTCTGCTTTGATTCTAAGCTTGGCTGTGGGGCACAGTGGAAGGCCTATAGTGGGCTGATGCAGTGGTTTGCTTGATTCTGTTTTGCATGTCAGACACTTGCCAATGTTGCTGATGAACAGCAGAGGGAAAAGAAATATGAAAAAGTTCTAAACCAAGTGATAAAATAGAATATTCATTTTGTATTTCTGCTGCCAGACAGTCAGGGAATCTGTGGAGTTACTACAAGGTTTAAAATGTTGAGAGAAGAATTTCAAATATGATTTTTAGTATCCGGATAACCTCTGAACCTAAACTCTAATACAGCTTTTCACCAAAATGAGATGTTAAGTGGGAAATACTATACATAGACTCTTCTGTTAAAAAACACTTATTTCTGCAGAAAGGCACCCAAAACCTGTACTATTTGTGCTACTCTGTTTCTGTGGAAACTGTGTCTTGGAGTGGAGTGAGAAAAACGGGTGAGGGAAGGAGTGGTGAAGTGTTTCTGGCTGCAGTCCCGTTGGCCAGTCAGAGTTTCAGCCAGGGTAAGTCAGACAAGGAGACCCTCAGTGTTGAAGTTCAGTTTTCTTCCTCTTCCCCTTAACCTGTGGCAAGGGAGAAGTCTGGTTCAGCAGACACCATTCAAAAAGTGGTTAAGCAATTTATCTGAGTTTTCCCCCTGATTTTTACTCATATTGAAGAGGTGATATTTGCACATCTTTTTTGCAGCAATAATTTTAGTCAATCAGTAATGTTAGTCAATAGCTACCTGAAGTGGTGGGAAAAGGTGTGCTCTGAAATGAGCCTTCCATTGAGAGACATGTTGCACAGTCACTGGTCTCTGAAAAGCACCATTGTATCCTTGAAAGGACACTCTCCTCTTCCAAAACTGGAAAGACACCTTTTTATCATCCTGGGGCTTCCAAAATATGCATGTTTTTAATTAATTGCTCTGAAAGGCAGACAGACTTGACTAATAAACTCAGATTTTTGATTTCTGTTCCCTGGTAATTATTTCACTGACAGTCATACTGCTTTCTCTTGGAGTAAGATACCTTTCTTAAAAATAGTATCTATATTAATGAAGTAATATATTATTAATTTTTTCTATTGTTAATATTTGCCTACTATCTGTGGATGTAAGTCAGGGTAAAAATTCTGACATGATATGGTTGTGATTGATGGCCTTATTCTGTAGAAGGGGTGGTGGTGTCTCTGTTTCTACCACACACACCCAAAAAATGACTGGACTGTCATTGCTGTCTGAGGCTCCAGGTTGGACAGCTTGGGCATTTTACTGTCTAGCCTCAGTACAAACATGCTGCCACAGAAGACCATATGGAAATGTGAAGCATGTAACGTAATTGTCCAAAGTTCAGTAGAGAATTCTGAATTACTGCAGGAAAAGAAGGAATGGAAAAAGCAGCTTGCAAGAATGGAGATTATGGGCAAAAGGTAACTAAGGAAATTACATTATCTTTTCAAAATCAGGTATAAGTGTGTGCAGACCCAAGAATTTCAGAATAATTTCTTACAGGTGGAAGCTAAAGGGAAGGGTTAAAATCACATAGACAGTAGCTGTGCGCCTTCAGGCCTCTGCGTGGAGCAGTGAATACCCACTACTTGCTCTGCTGCTGCTTCAGCTTCTTTGTAACTCTTCCAAGTCTCTCTCTAATCGCTATGCAAGGGAGTTAGCAGTCAAACAGGACGAGAATTAGCTGACCAATCCAGGGAACCCTGCAGCCCTTTTTCCCTTTGTATGCCTATAGTGTGTTGTGCTGTGCATGAAAGAAGTGGGAAGGAAAAAGAGAAAAAAGCAGAAAGCCGGCAGTTGGTATCAGGCACTGGTGCTGCCTTCATTCTTTTGTGTATTAATGTTTTCAGAAATGTTTAAAAAAAACCCTTGACTTGCAGTTCAGCTTAACTTTTCAGTTTTATTTGATTTGTAAGCCATTCTGCAATTTAGAAAAGTGTTTATTGTTTACAGTTGGCAGGTCTGATAGCACTCCTCTTTAGGTTATTTAGGCTTTGAGTTTGACAGCTTATCTGTTTGTTGAAGTGCTTATTGCTGTTCACCCATTTGTAATGAATAGGAAGATCAGGCCACACAAAGACATTATCGATATGGTCACAACATGACAGAAACAAATACACTGAAGCAACAGTCCATTGACCCAAGTTATGTAGTGCAGAAAAGTGATCACGTTTATATCAATATATGCTTTAGGAGACAAATGAGCCTTTTATTTACTGTAATCCGTAAAATTCAGCAGGCACAAAACAGGTGGCATTAATCAGCAGCTATTTGGCTCTACACTCCTCCCTACAACAGGGTCTGGAACTGCCCTTTATGAACTGAGAAAGTGTGAAAAGCTCTCTCCAGTGCAGTATACAAGTCCCATTTCAAAATCACGACAGCCAACCTAAGTAAACAACCTCCACAAGAAACACCGTGGCTCACTGCTGCACTGCAGCATCACACGGCAGCCACAGGTGGCCAACGGTCAGCAACTTCCCCTCTTTGCATCGGTCCATTAAGTTTTCATGCCACTGTTAGTCATCACTGACCTACAAATAATAATTCCACTCATCATCTTGGTGTTTGTTTTCCTGCTACAGAAATCCAGTTGAGGACAGAGTGGCAGTTACAACATGGATTATCTTGTACAAATGCACTGTATTTCTGATGCTCTCTCTCTTGCTGACAACCATGCAGTCTAATAAACTACAAAAGCTTCTTCACACATCTTGAAGCATCCCTCTACACAGCTATTCAATCACATACTCACTTAGGATACAATCAGAAGAGATCCCTCCAAAAAAAAAAAGAAAAATCCATAGTAAGTGTGTCTTTCTATAAAATGCATTTATGTAATGTGTGGGCAGCAGCAGCACCCTCTAGCAGCGTACAGTATTTGCCATTGATATAATACTGAGAAAAAAATGCCCTACAGCACACTGCAGACAGATTTTTAGAAGGGTTCTGCTCCAGGTAGGTTGAGGAAATCTGAATAGGCTCCAGGTAGTTAAAGGTAATCAGCTCACAGTGCTGTACCCAAGTCAAAAGAATTTAGGTTCAGGATTTTTCATAACTTTTACAAAAAACACAGACATGACAAGGGCAAGCTGCATGAATATCACCCTGCTCAATAACAGCTTATTGATATAAGCATGCTCCATTTTTCTCAGCAAGGCTTGCCATATAAATACACACTCAAAAGCAGGCAGCAATTGAAACTGTGCCTTAAGCAAAGTTGCAGCTCGGACTAACAAACCCTTGATTTCCTTTAAAGAACAAGATGCCAAATTCTGGTTTTCTAGTCTAAGACTAGAGAGTTCACATAACTGACATAGAGACAGTTGTACTTTCTGAGCGTGGTGTCCCTGCCCATGGCAGGGGGGTTGGAAATAAATGATCTTTAAGGTCCCTTCCAACCCAAACCATTCTATGCTTCTGTGATTCTAAGAATACCCACAAGAGACCTGTATTTATGTGACTTCAAATATATTTGGACACGCTGATAAAAATGTGAACAGAATTTAAACATTGGGAAGAATGCAGTTCAACTACTCCACAAAAGAATAAATGAGAAGATCTGAACCTGATGTAAATGAGAAAGTATTATCTTAGAATCATAACCCTGCAATTTCTTTTGCATCCCTCAGTCAGAATCAAGATGTAAGGTTCAATGCCCATTTTAAAACCTCTGTTGCTTCTAATCACAGTTGTTCATTAGCTGAAAATAAATGTGAAAACAATTGAACCAATGATCACTCAACATCAAATCTGTAAAGCCAGAACTCTCTGATTTGCAAATCATGTTTTCTCAAGTTTGAGAAAGATATGGAAATCCAAAGACAGTGTCCAAATTACCCAATCATTTATAACAATCTCTTCTAATTTTAAATATGATTCAAGTTCAGACTGGAAAAGGTTCTGCACCGAGAGGTGGTTGGTCACCAGAAAAGGCTCCCCAGGGAAGTGGTCATGGCACTGAGCCTGTCAGAGTTCAAGGAGCACCTGGACAATGCTCTTAGTCCTATGGTTTCAGTTTAGGTAGTCCTGTGAGGAGCAGGGAGTTAGACCTGATGATCCTTATGGGTCCCTTCCAACTTGAGATACTCTATGATTCTAAGTTCAACGGATACATTTTAAAGAAAAGATGTAGAAACCCCAGCCAGAAATCCCATTTTAAAAAAACTTTGGCAATTAGGATGCAGATAGATTCCATTTAAAAGTACTAAGAAGATGCTGGCCTATGAAACCACTACTTTGTTTCATGAGTAGCAAAACCAGTGAAGGTCGTTTTTGCATAAATTCATATCCTGTGGTCCCTACATCTTGGCACCATAATGCCATGAAAATACTTTCCCAGTCTTTCTGTCTGCCTCCTGCACTTCTTTCCAATACCCTTAGCTCCCTTCCGTATCTCAAACACCTTTTTCCCACCTTGTAATATTTCTAGTTCATTTGTACAGCATTCTAGATGCCACCTTTGTCCTCTGTTTGCGCCTTTTCAGCTTGTTGCTGGACAACAGTAGAATGGGTTGACTTACTGGTGAGGATGTAGCAAGTCTGGCCAAATAGAGTAGAAGGCTCTGCTGAGTTCTACTTCCCTTGCCTTCAATGGAGACATTAATAGTGTCTACCCTTAGTATTCTCATAGTAACTTCAAGACTTTTAACCTTCTGCCAGCTTCATTTGAAATTGGACAATGAATTAAAAAAATATGAGATGGGGATCAATCTTTCATACAAAACTTGTTTTCTTAGTAAATATGCTAACAAAATATTAATACAAATCCTAATTGAAATAAAACAAACCAGGAGTAAAAGAGCAATTAAAGTAGCTTTAGGGATGATTCAGTTAGATATTTCAAATAGAGTGTTAGATTGCTTGCACTCAGACAAATAAATAATTTTCCACTTCAGAAAAAAAAGCTTAATATTATCATTTAGAAAGAGGTTAAATGAGTTATGAGATGAGTAAGTTACTTAGAGTTAAAACTTTAAGAACCTAACTAAAAGTTTCTGACATTTGCAAATGTGCTGGTGCTAGCATTTCTTGACATTTTAAAATGACTGTGTTGTGAGCTGTAGTACTTATGCGGGGGAGAACAATTTGACATACATGTCCATTTAGGTTCAACACTTTTGGTCCTACCAAAGGACGATTTTCCAATTTAATTAAATACTGCTTGAATAAAGATCTATGTCTGTGGTTAAGTGAGTATCTGGTCTTCATTAATAGATGTCTTTGTTTTATTGCTTAGAAAACAAATAGAAATGCAGCATGATAACAAACATGAAAAGATATCTCTTTTGCAAAGTTTTCAGACATTGCAAACATAAACTGTTAGGGTACCATAACCTCATTAATTAAATTAAACCCTCCTTAAAGGAAGAATGTAGTAAAAATGGAGATGTTTTTAAATCTAAGTGCTTAAATATATATGGGGCCAGAGGTCAAGCCTAGAAAGCACCCACAAAAGTAACTCTTCAGAAACAGGAGATTAATGATATGCTACTTCAAGAAAAGCAGGGAAAGAATCTGAAATATCTCAGCTTTTTTACTTTCTGCTGGGGAGGCATCGTTAAGCAGTGATCAAATTTAGAAAAAAATAATTTTTATACACAAGGTATTCAACTAACTCATTATTAATCTACAACAATCTAAACTTTCTCAAGTCTGGTCTAAACTGCAGAACTGTTGTGCTGCACAATATACTTTAACCCTGGTCCCTTAGTTCCTCCAGACTGGAGACCAGAGCAGAGTGCAGTACAGCTGCTTGTTGGCTTCATGTCCAGTTCTTATTGCACCCATCAAAACCAGGTGGTGGAGAAGGTTGTGGGGCTGGATTTCATTTCAATGTAAGGCTGAGAAATAGCTGGGGATTCTGGGTGCTGAATTTCAGATTGACTCAGTGCTCTACAGGCCAATGAGACTGTAATGTATTGCCATGTGGCAGACTGTAATTTACGATCTAAGATAACAGAAATAGTTCTCAGCTCTGCAGATCCTGTGTAACTACAGCTTGTATTAACAAATTGAAGCTAACTTTAGCTAGCTGGCTGGCATTTATCCAGCAGTGTAGCATGCTGATTTTCTAAGTTACTAATTCATTCATTCAATAATTTAGCACAGAGTAACCACAGGTCACCAATAACAGGCTGCTGCTATAGTACCCAGGCTGGCTCATTTAAAGCTAACATAGACCTGCTTATGCAAGTTGCAGCTGTACCTTTGTCTGCAGTGGACGTTTGAAAAAAAAAAAAATCAGGAAGGCACTTTGATCCTGACAACAAAAAAGTAAAATTACTAGGCTATGATGAAAAGCTGAACCATTTTTTCTCAGAGGGAGAACTTCAGATGGCCTACATAAGGCCACTGATGTCCAAAAATAGGACAGGAAAGGAAACATGACTTATACTTTCATACCTTGCTATGTCTTCCTGAAAAAATCATATTAGGAAAGGTTCTTGAAGTCCCCTGAGTCTAGTCTTACCTGTATAGCTAAGGAGATAAATTAAAGTCATGTTTTGCTTACTTGGTATCCCTCTCATCTATCTTGTGGTGTGAACATGAATTACAGCATGTGCACTGGATATTATTCCGTGGGCCTGCACAACTCTATTGATTTCTATTTTTGTCTGTCTATTTACTTTATTTTCCATTTACTTCCAGAGCATGAGATTCAAGTCCCTGTTTTCACATTGCTTTCTCCATCTCTGTACAGCTATTTCATTGAAGCAATGCAAAAAGAGACTCTGGGACAGCTGTGTTCCAGCATGCTGTGAGCTAGCTGGAGACTTGCACAACCACCTAGCGGTCCTCTGCGGTGAGCACAGCAAAGAAGGTAAATCTGGATGGGACATTCTTACAAATGATTACTTTTTGTAAGTTTGAGGAGGAAAGGATCAAGCAGGGAGTAATTCATGCCAGAAAGAGAAAATAAAAGGCACCTACAGGCACATTCACACTGGACAGCTTTTGAGGAAGGCAGTTTGTTTCAGACAAGTTAGATTGGGGCAAAAAGGGCCGTATTGCAAGAAATTCCTGCAGCACAGGTAGTGAAGAGGTAACCTACATATGGAGCAGGCCTCAAAAACAACCAGATGGACAGAGACCATGGATTTATCAAAGGATGGACTCATGTAGAAACAGAAGTGATGACAGAGGCACCGGGTAGAAGGTCTGTTTGTAATGGATAGGGTTACACCCATCACCACAGTATAATCTATGCAGATAATAGCATGGGGGACAGCAGACGGCACAGTATGACCCTTCCTTTAGTCAACGATGGGTCTTGTATTACTCCCCTGTCTCCTTTTCCCCCTTGGGCCCCTTATTCTACTGGGTATGTGCACATATGATCCGATATAAATTCCAACTGGGGAAAATGTACTTATGCGATTAACAATTTACTCTAGCCATGGTTTAACTGGTAACTATTAAAACTTATTCAAAGCTGGGATTAGATGCGTAGCAAGAACCAAGTGCCTTTCTTTTTACCTATACCTACTGAATTCTGTGAGTGTTGTACGGTTACTGGCATTAAAGCACTGCTCCAGAAAGTGTCCATGGGAAGTCCCACTTGTATTAAGTGAAGAAATAATTTTGTGCTTGCAATGTTTGGTTCCCTGTCACTTTTAGTTTACAGTATGCTTTCCAGCCAAAAAGGTAACAATCAGATTTATTTTTAGCTAGCCTTGGCATCCTAATTCAATACTCAACTGTAAATTTTCCCCATTCCTGCTTGATGAATCTTACAAATGATTGAAATATGAGAAAATCACAGTAGTCAGTGACATTGCTGGAGAGTGCTAACTTCCTGTATCTGTTCTACAGCTTATTGGCTCTCTCCATGCAGTGGTTTGCTAATCGCTCACCAGTTTATAATAGTCTTCTACCAGACGCCAGGAAAAATTGTTTCTTCTTCCAGTCTGGGACTTCCAACTGATTAATATATTCTCATGGCATTTCTGTTTGAAACCGTAACTGGTAAACATCCCTTTTATCTGATGGTCCCAGTCCCTCAGAAAGAGCCTCCTAACCGTCATGATTTATTTGTAAGAATGCATTAATATGAAATACTGTAGGCTCTGTAGACTGGAAGCATGGGATATAACTTTTTAAACAGAAAAGAGAGATGAAACTAAAGCACAGTAAGCACATAAAATATTGATTTAAGACTTAGTATGATACAAAATGCTACAGGGTTAACACTTTTTTTCTTGGCTTCTTTCTGTGGGCAAAATCAGATACATATTTGGTAAAAAGGACCCTGATGCAGCAAAGACGTAAAAACACCCAACAAAACCAAAACGAAACCAACAAAGATTCAAGTATAACCTGCTGCAAATAAGCCTTGGATGCAGGCCGAATGTGCATCTAGAGTTCCACTGAAAAAAGAGCTGGGAAGAAGGAAAAAGTGGTTGCTAATAATTTAGAGAATAACTGGAAAGTTAGGATACACAAGTTATAAAATCAAGTGTAGTTTCTCAAGTTGCTCTTTCCTTTCATATCCAATAGGCTGCAGCCCCCACATCTTTACCAGGTTGTATGTGATATACAGGGGACACATATTTCACATCATCAGGTGCTTCAGCTGCCTAAGAAAACCCAGATTTTAAAGGGTAATGGTCAACCGTAAACTCCTGAAATGGAAGACCACCTGGACAGATGCACTTCTTTTACATGAGGACCAGACTGGCTTTGGAGAAAAGGAGAATAGTACACCTGCAAGGCAGATTTCCATTACAATTGAGATTATTGTTAATTTCACTGCAAATAAGATTTTTTGCGTATTTTCTTATTTGCAGGTAGATTCCCAGTACCATTTTATATGGTACTTTAGTTTGTACCAGAATTCTTGATCTTGAACTATGTGTTATTTTGAGGAAAGAAGAGACAAGGAGCTTTATTCAAAATTTTGAACAGGGCAGACAAATATGCTGTAACCAGAACAGTATTAAATAAATCAGTATGTGGATTAAACCATTGACAACATCATATTTCCACATGGATTTCAACTACAATTCAAAGGAAGAGACAGAAAAGGTACATTCTGTTCTCCTGGATTTTCAGTGATGAGAGGCATGCTGTAAGTGTATGCGCTGGATTTAGCAGGGTATTGAGTTCACAGTGTCATTTCTTGCTTCTGTCCTCATAGAAATGGTACAGTGCATTCAGAAATGGTACAGTTCATTGTTCCATTGAATGCAAATAGTGTCGAGTATATTCGTAAACAAATAGATTCCGATGTATCCTACCATCAGCTAATCAGATGTGCATGCTATTACCATTTTGCAGCTGGTTCTTGCCATTATGCTTTTTCTGCTCTTTTCTGCAGTTGTGTTCTTACTTTAAGAATAATGCATAAATTAGGACAGAGGAGGAGATTTTAGGGAATGGATTTATATGCCCATTGCAACTAGTGTTTGAAGGGAATAAACCCCCTTATTTTCCAAACAGGCTAAAGTCAGGTATCTGGACAAAGAAGAAATCGTTGTCCTACACTGGATTTCTTCTTCACTGGGAATTGAAATAGCAATAATCCTTTAGTTTCGTTATTAATCCCTCTCTATATCAGGGCAGCTCAGCTAGTAAAGTACTGAGTGTTCTGGAAGGTGGGTAAAAATCCTGATACTTAGAAGTTACTCTAAATAGATGGACATACTGTTTGAATGCAGTTTTACAGTGTAGCGATCTTAAAGACCTGGCTTGAGAAAATACTGCAATGAAGACATACTCTTTGCTGACGATATTTACATTCTTAATGCTTGTTATAATATTTTTCAGCTCTGAAGGCAAAAGCATGGGAATATTTCCTACCACAGTCATTTGTGTTACTACAATGAATGGCAAAGTGGGTGTAAAACATGATTAAATCAAACCCAAAACATCAAGCCCACTGAATTCATTTCTAAGAAACAGTGCACAAGGCCAAATTGCAATGGATTAATTCTCTGTGCTTTGAATGAACATAGCTGACTGTTTATAATATTTTCACTGTTATTTGGTGTTATGCATCTTATAGTAGGAGCATAGGGAATTTCATGTGCCTAGAGGTGGACAATCAGTCTTTATTCAGTTCTTTGAAAGTAACAAGGTTCATTTATGAGTGGTCTTTGTGAAGGATGTAAAGAATTACTGGTTGGCTAACAAGCCAAGCCAGTTCTACTTTTATTATAACAATTAGCTGTAACATTTTCTGCTTTTAAAAAATTCATTTGCTATTTTACATGCTATAGATATGGCATAGACATATCCAGATAGGATGAAACTGAATGGCTGGTTCACACATGTTATGAACCAGGCTGGTAATGCCTATGACTATTGAAGCTGGCTGACATTTCACTTTGTAAGATCCAGTTACTGTTAACTTTTTAAATTTTAATCATATGGGATGAACTATGCCATGCTGAGTAATGAAATAATCCATAATTTTTAAGGAATGTTGTTTTGATCATATTAAAAGAATTCTGAGACACTTCTTGGAAATACCCCTCTAGCACAGTAGCTCCTTGGATCCGGTATGTGGTCAAGACTAAGCCAAAGTGGCACTGTTCTGTGCCTTAATAGTAAACAACAGTGTACTGATAACTGTAGCTGCTAACGCATGTTGCCTGTGTAACTGAGCCATCCTTTACCCAAATTGTTGCTTCCTACAAAACAGGACATGCTTACTCTGCTGTCAAGAAGTTCTTGAACTGCACCCAGACAAACCAGTTTGGCCAGTGCTTCTTTACTGGCCATTCCCCTAACAGAAGTTTATTTCAGAATCCATTGTAACCTGAAAGTTTGTAAAGGAATACCAGTTCTTACTGAGATGCAGTAGGGTAATGGCTGTTAATTTCCCAGAAAGGTGTTGGCAAGGGCGTTGTAGCGATGTCACACTGAAGGATGTGTGAAGAAAGGACATCTGGGGCACTACTGACATAACATGGCATCATCCTACTAGTCAGCTGGTGTCTGATTTTTCTGAAGGCTGTGAAAACATCTTGGATCAAGCAAAAGTACAGAGGAGGTTGTAGAGAAGAAAGAAGCTTTATTTCTATTTATTTATATTTATTTTCAATTGCTTCTGTTGGAAGAAGGGTTCGCCGGAGTCAAGAAGACGCTCAATATGAGTTATGCATCTTGCTCAACTTCATCAGTTTCTAACACTACTTATATAGAACCGATACACATGCATATTCGTAAAGCAGAAATATAATTGGTTAGCAGTCTCTAAATATGCGCGGTTCTCACACCCCTAATTATCATGACTAAAATAAGCATTCTATCCATGTAGCTAATTGTGTCGCTGTGCTTCAGCCTTGTAGTTTGTTACTCCCTATATTCCCATACCGGTCCCTATCTTTCTTGGCCCTGCACCTGCTTTCCCAGCAGCTGTAGCTTGTTACAGCCACGGCCTGTTGACACAAATAATTACTTGGTCTCAGGATTCAAGAATAGCTCAAGGCTACCTTTCTTGTTAACTTCAGCACAGCAACTTCAGTACAATTCTGATTACAGGCCTATTCTAATACCAGGCCTAGACTGTGCAGATCTTCAGAGATTCTAAAGCCATGCTTCTGCAGCCATTCTTCTGCATGCTTCCTCTTACATTAAGCTTGAATTTACAGTTTTTCCCTTTTGTTTTCATTGTGACTATTGCAGTCCAAGCCAAGCGAAGGGGAAAGTGGGTAAGTCCTGCATCTGATTTCTTATGGGTTCTCACCTTACTGGTTGGCAATCCCTAACTTCAAGTAGGAAGCTGAGAGTTCATAGAAAGAGGCCTTAATATCAAAGATGTGCCTTTGCAATCTCTGTGAAAATCTTCTCAAATTCAGCCAAATTATGAGACTTTGTAAAACAGCCTTTTGCACATGTTAGATAGAGACATGTGAGGGTTTAACACTTAAGTCTCAAAATATTCCACGCTCACTTAGCAGATAAATCTCTCATACGCATGACCAGACTGCATAGCTGCCATTCAGAGAGAAATAGCAGGCATGAGTCCAAACCATCAGAGTTCATCACTGCTGAAGAACTTTCCCTATAATTGCTTGTGTTGTGTTTTATCAGGAAACTGAGAGCAGTCACTAATCTTTCAGTGATCCTCTTTTCCCTTGCTGACCCTTAATCAGTATGAAGGAAGAAACCATCCAATTTAGAGAGGAAAAAAGGCAATAGATTGGAACAAGGGATGAGGAAGGTTGAGATGAGACGGGCAAGCTGGGTAATGAGCTGGGAATCAGGAGAGGGGCCTTATGAAGAAATTTAAGACAAGGAGCCAGGAAACTGGAGGAAGTTTGATTGAAAGGGTGTTTGGGAGCCTGCTGGAAGTAATGGGGGAAGCTAGAATGAGTCATTCTGGAAATCTGGGTACTAGAACAAATATTATCATAACAATATTGCCACAGTCTGTTTTAATCCTATTTCAGATCTCAGTTAAGTCATGCCAGTTCATGCCCTATTTTAGACTTTGTATAATACATATCTGGGTTGATGTAACTATTTCTGGGTATAGGTAAATCTTTAATTTCATGTCAAATTGGTGTTAAACTGGTCTGCTTTGTCCTTTATATCTTTCTTCTTTTATTAGTAATCCCAATTGACTTGATAAACAAGAATTCTCTACCAACATTAACTCTGTGCAGCTGGCATACACTGTACCATTTTCTAGATGAAGAAAATGAGTCAGGTGAGTCATGTAATTTGCTTTAAGAAGAGCACAGTAAATCACTGAATGAGCCAGGAATCTAAATTCAGGAATTTCTGACCTGTTTTTTCTGGAAATCCCAACTCATGCTTCCTGCTATTTTTTCTTGTTACACTACTGAGATAACAAACCTACTTTTCTCATTTAATATGTACATTGCTCCCACTAACATTAAGTGGTTATACTCAAGCAGCGATGAGCCTCCTGACTTTAAAAGCAAAAGCAAACCCAGCTTACTAGTTACTGTTGCTTAATACTTCCTGTCTTCAAGTTTGTTGTCTGTGTTGCTGAAAACCAAGCTCAGAATTGTCCTCTTTGCTTTGTTTACATGCTGAAGGGGGGGGAAAAAAAGCACATTGGTAGCCAGAAAAATTTTTAAGTGAACAAGAGAAGAACAGACTCATTGTTTGTATGCCTACACAAGTGTATCACTTAAAGAAATGCAGAATGGGGGTGGGAACTGAAGGAACAAGAGACAAGCATGAAAGGCGAGAGGATGAGAAGGCTGGACTTGCATATTAATGAGAAGTCTCCTTTAATTGGGAATTTCCTTTCACTACATTGTTCTTTTTCCACCACCCATCGGGTTTTTTTTCTTTCTCTGCCTTATGTGTTATTTCTCAGTTGTTCCATTCTGTTCAAGCAACATGAAGTTGGCTCATATCCTGATTTCTCAGAAAGTGCAGTTCAGAGAGCAAGCTACGACACAGTGGGAAAAGCAGTGCTGAAAGGAACTGGTACAGAGATCAGGGCAAAAGCTTCTAACATCCCTTTGCTGAAGGAAGAATTTAAAAGTATTCTCAGAAGGACGACAATATCATGTTTACAGGATTGCTGCTAGGTAACTTTTTATTCCGTAAAAATGCGTTCCATTCACATCTGAAAAATTAATGTATTTTTGTGTAAGTGGGTTATCAAAGCTAGATGAAAGGGAAACAAACCAAACACCTGTGGGGTGTCAGATGACTGGTCCAAACTATATTATAAACAGGTAAAAATGTAATTACATAATCTGATAATTTCTCCTTCTTCTCCCCTGATGTTTGCACTTAAGATCACCTAAATTTGCTGTTGTTCCTGCTTTCTGGGTATGTCACGTAACCTAAATCTCACAGTGTCCTTCCCCAGAGCAAATGAGCTCTGTGGTAACCCTTGTAGTAAGACACCTGTTCCCATATTATGTTCAAAGAGAGGCAGCCAGAAACAGATAATTCTGACCCACTCCACTGTTCTTTATTTATGTTGTATACTGATTTTACAAATGCTTTCTTTTGCTATTTAGTCTGTCTTCTCTCTTGACTCATAATTTATTTTTGGAACAGTGAAGTTACATGCAATAAGAGATATATTGAAATAAAGATGGAGAATTTCACAGAAATGTGTGGGTTCAAATAAACATAATCCAGGGTAGATCCATTCTTACCCACCACGTATCTTGAATTATTTCTATAATATTTTGAATTTTCACTTAATGTTTATGTTCTCAGGAAGGGAGTTATACTCTCAAGAGTCTGAGAAATAAGGTGGGGGTTGTTTTTCTTTTCTGAAACACATCTAGCCTCTACCGGCCTTCATTTACTCTCCAATTAGTTAATTGCACGTGGTAATTCTCTATACATCCATATAGTCTCGGTGATTTGTTTGCATTTCTGCATAAGCATTCTCTGACGGGGGGGGGGGGGGGGGGGCGGGCAGGGCAGGGAATAAAACAAAACCCAGGAAGAATACAGTGCCAAATATGTGTCTATTAGAATTGAAAGAAATTGACTGTGTAGTATAAAGCCACCTGGTCCTAACATAATTCCCTTTCTGTGCACTAGCAGATTGTTCCCTTGCCCTGATTATGTTGCTGACATTATGCTCATGAGGGAAATTCCTTCCTGACTCCAGATTTGGCGAATTTATAATCCTGTTGATGTAAGCAAAGCTCACTCTACCTGTCTAAGACTCAATTGTCCAATCCGTCCTACATAGAAACCTCCTGTTGAAGTCCATAGAATTGCACAGGAGTAGCTGAAAATACGATTGGGATGCTGATATGGTTTCTGCTCTCTAGCCATAGCTACAAGGTAATGTTAAGCCAGCACTGCCCCGACAAAGAAAAAAGCAGTCTCACCATTTTCTTCATCATCAGCTGCTTGTCTCTACCATTCTCTGTACAGGCACAAGTATTCATGCAGGAGTACAATTTAACCAATACAGTTAAAATTAGTCTGGAAACAAAGGGTAAATCTGTCATCTGCTTTTTAACATTCCACTATTACTAATTTTCACACCCCTAAACTTTCTCAGCAGAAAGCCTTTAAAATTTCATAACAGTGTTCTGTTTCTTGACCTATCACACCGAATTATCACTCAAAGACTAACCACAACAAGGGAGACGTAACATACCAATATTGCACATTACCAGAGTTGTAGCTTATACTGAAAATGTTTTTTTATGAGGGAGGATAGGACACAACTTGTTTTGATTTAGAAATGCAGCTGCGGTGCATTAAGGTAAGAGCTATAGTTTAGGAACTTCATGGTCCTATTTTTTTCCGTTCACTAGCTTCTCTAGTCAAGACAAAAAAGCACACATTGGGGCACCTCCTCGTTGTCTAGCTTTGTTTTTCTGTTTGTCTCCCACCCCTAAGCTGAACTAACCATAACTAGGGATTTGATTTCCTGTCTAGCTGAAATCTCAATGATCCAATTACTTAAGACCTGCAATTACTGCTAGTTCCCTTCACTCTCGTATGTTGACCACAGCTGCTTTTAGATCTTCATCCTTATGGATTCTTTGTCTTGCTATTTTGGGAGACAGTTGTGCCTCCAGATTTAATGGCTGTCCCCTGTAATCTTTCAGTTACTATGCCTTTCAATTCCAGTCCCGCATGAAAGTAAGCCAGGCGAGCCTCACACTCATACCGGACTTTTTGATATGACCCAGATCATTTTCTGCACCAGGCGACCGACACAAGGTTTCAGTCATAAACGCTCTCAAAAGCTGAGCCATGCTCTGCACAGCACAAGTCAGAAGCGACAGTTTTCAACAGGTCAGGACTAGGCCAAACCTGAGTAATGCCCAGTGCTGGGGGCAACAAGACATCATCGGCTGGGAAAAAAACACTGCCCAGAGTTGTCCATCAGTGAGAAGCAAGTAACTTAGTGACAATCAGAATTAAGGAAATCTAATTTCTCTGGATTTGTGTCATGAGGTTAATTGGTTGTGGCATCTAACCCCACACAAGTCTGGGGACAAACGAAAGCAGGTCTCACCCCGGCTGCCGGCGGGGAGGTAGGCTGCCGCCCTCCTCTTGTCACAGCGTCCAGCAGGGCGGGTCACTCCGACCTGAGCACAGATTTTCGCAAGATTAATTTCCAGTCGGTCGCAAGACCTGAACGGGCCCACCTGGGCGGCAGCCGCAGACCCGCGGGAGGGCGAGAGCCGCCCGCTGTACCAGCCGGCGCTGAGGGGCCGGGCCGGGCGTCGCTGCCCGCTCCGCGCCTCAGGTGCGCTGCCGCCGGGCCCGCGCCGCCACCTGCCGCCGCCCCACCCCCGCCTTTCCGGCCGCGGCCCCGCCGGCAGCGCTGCGCCTGCGCACTTGGCGGCGGCGCGGGGCGGGCGGCGCGGGTGGTGGCAGTTGCCGATGCTGCCGGCCGGTGCCCCGTGCGCGGTCGCGACTGCAGGCGGCGGGGCCGGGGCGCGGTGTGCCCGCCGAGGAGTGTGAGGCGCGGGACGATGAACTCGCGCAAAGGTACGGTGCTGTGCCGGGCTGCGGGGCGGGAGCGGTGGGGCGGTGGGGCTGCGCGGCCGCCGCCGCTCACGCCGGCTCCCGGCTCTTCTATTCTCCCCGGCAGTGCTGGCCCTGCAGGCCCGCAGGCGGCGGCCCAAGCAGTCCGCGGCGGCCGGCAGGAGGGACAAGCACCCGCCGCCCCACAAAAAGTGAGTACGGGGACCCCCTCGACCAGCCGGGGCGGGGCCTTCCCCCCGGGACGGCGTCGTTGTCCGCCCTTCCCTCACGCTGCCCTCAGGCCGCCCCGTACCGCCTGCCGGGGCACTCCAGCTGCCCGGCCCCGCTGCCCCCCCGCGGCCCCGGCCCCCTCGCTTGCCTTCGGGGGGAGCTGCCCCGCTCCCGCCGCCGCCGCGACAGGCGGCAGCTCCCCTGGCAGGACGCACCCCCCGGCTCGCCCCGCACCGCGCCGGGGCCGGGCCGTCCCGCGGGGAGCAGCGCCCCGGCCCCCCGGGGATCGTCCCCGGCCCTGGCCCCGGGCTCAGCCTCCCTCGGGCCGGCCTTCCTCCCCCGTGGAAAGGCCGGTCGCTGCGGGCTCGCCAGGGGCATCGCCGCGGCGCTCGCCTCTGAGGAAGCCCTGTTGGTCGGTCGGGGACCTGCACAGGCTCGGTCCTTACAGCCCGCGTGTCCCTTTCGAGTCACCCTCCGATTCTCTCATCTTCATGGTCTTCTTTCTCTCCTTGGGCTGTCTGCGCGGAGATCTCTTTCTGGAGGCGCTGTCCCATCCATAGGCAGCACTTTCAGCATTCTTGGAACTGCCTGATACACCCGTCCTGCTCTCTGCCTCCTGCGCTGTAGCGTCAGGTTATTTCCCGTTCCCAGATGTGTCTAACTGACAGCAATGCCGATGCCAGTATTATTTTGTTGTTGTTTAAATCTCTGTTGGTCTCCCAGAAACAGGCAGAAGTCATGATCTGTTTTTTTTTTTTTTCCCTGTCTTCCTCTAACTTTTCATGTTCTTGTCACTGTCCAGTTCATCTTTTCTCATTCTCACAATACCTGTTTTCACTGAACCATGTGGGAACATTCTTCCATCTCTATAGTGTTCCCACTTTAACTGCTCTTTCCTAGGATAATGTGGCTTTGGACTCCTCCCTATTTTATTTTTTCTCCTCGTAGGATTATGTGCTTCTCTCACTAACTTCGACTGTATTTTGTTTAGTGGGACTTTACTGCCGACTCATTAAGTCACCAACAGACTCTTGTCTTTGTTGTTTGGGGATCCAGGCTGCCTGCTTTGTTCTGACAGGGAAACATATGTCCTGATGTTTCTTGTCCCCCTGTCCTCCTAGTTGGCCAGTCTGGGAAGTTCACTCCAATCCTCTAGTCTGGACGAGCTGGGAAGCAGGGTGTAGTGGATGACTGGATATATATGTGAAGAGGTAAAGATGCTGCTATGTGCTATGGCAAATGATTCAAGGGCAAGGTTTTTTTCTTTCTGATTTCTATAGAAAGAAATAATAATACATCCCTGACCCTGGAGGTTGGTTGTTTATTTTTTTTTAGTTAGGATGAATAGGCTTTTTTTCCCCTTTGAGGTGGGTAAAAATAATGTAGGATGAAGTGCTGGTGTAGTGGTTATAAGGCTTTGACAGCTGACTTTTGTTCACATCCTGCTCTGCTACTGCTGTTTCCTCCAGTGTTGTATGAAAGCAGCATTGTGCTATCAGTTGTGTGAGTTTGAAGTTACTGTAATGGAAATAAATTTTATGTGCAAGATTGGATTGGTTCCCTTGTTTCCAAAAACCTTTTGGAAAGTCAGTTTGTAACATTACATGGATTTGTTTTGCCACTTTGAAAACAGAAATAGGTTAAATTTCATTTTAACTCTAGGTTCAGAATTTTGTAGCTTTCAGTTAAGTCTTAACCACAAGGTTATTAATAAACTTCTGTTCTACTTAGATGATACAGCATTTAATACACTTAGTGGGGCTGCCTTGCTGAATGACTTTGTCAAAAGTTTGCTTTCACAAACACTTAGGAGGTACAGAACTGGTACTCTTTTTGTGTTTGCTGAAGAAACTGGCTATGGTTAAGTCAGGGTGCACAGTCAGTAGCTGGCCATTTGCCATACTGAGTCGGCATTTCCAGATGCAATGGCCCAATCTGTTCAGTTGCCTCGGGAAACAGTGGTTTTGCTACGGTAGACAACAGAGCCATCATTTCTCTTCTGCTGCGTATGTTTTCTCTTCTCTTCATACCACTTGTATGCTATGGAGACCTCCTACTCTGTTTTATGCTTCTTTAGGAAAGGGAAACTCCTTTCAATTTTTTAAGACTCCTTGCATATGGCTAAATAGTTTAGGCTCCCAAAATAATGCCAGCATTAAACATTATTTCAGAAGACAGTCTCAACAAAAGTATCTCTTTTGTCCTGTTCGTAGCTTTGCTTTAAATTCAACTGTACAGCATATACTAGTCTGTTAGAGCTGTACAGATTCTGCAAAGCACATCAAATGCTCAGTAGCTGCAACTGAAAATGTTGTTTTGAGGGTGGAAATTCTATACCGTAAGTTCCCTGTAGTGAACTTGTTAACCATGTAAAAATTGTTACTTGGTTTTGAACCCAGAGCTAGTTGGGGTTTTTGGTTGTTTGTTTGTTTGTTTGTTTTTTTTGAACTGTCATTCTTGGAGGTCTCTTCTCTGCCAGGTCCGTAGCTTTATGGAGCAACTTCCATTGTTGCTGGTAACAATGTGCTTCAAAGGAACGGCAGGATTCCTTTTCTGGAATTGGCTAGGAGAGTTATATTGCATCTTACTTGCAGGGTTTTGTTTGAAGAATATTAAGACGATGACACAAGAAGAAGAAAAAATTACAGTGCTTTTTAATGCTGAATAGCTTTTTTCTGTTATGACCTTAATTGCCACAGAAAGCTGTGAGATCAGTCTTACTAACTGCTCAATGTTGATGTCTTAAGTCAATGATGAGAACTGGTGGAGGTGAAACCCTATTTTTCTATGTAATAGGGTGGAAAAATAAGAAAGTAAAAGTTAAGTGGCTCATGTTCTGAAGAGAAAGCACTTTGTTTTGAATCAAGACTGTATCTAAAATTGCGTGTACTAATAAAAGCTACTTGGTATTGCCTTACTTTGAATTCAATCATCCAGGCTACTGAAAAAGAATAATATATCACTATTTAAAGGTGACAGCACTTGATTTTGCTTATAATAGATGGACTTGCATGCAATATGTACAAACTTCTTGATGGTGTCTGAAACATGCTTTGTGCCTACCTCAGTGAGTCAGTGTGTGTGAAAAAGAGAGACTGGAAGGCATCCACGCAATCTTTTTTGATGGCCATAGATAATCTAGATATAGGGCAAAAGTAAAACCTGGGGAGAAGAAGCCAGTTTTCATGGCTATGCTAAATATTCAACTTTTTGATTGCTGCCTCACAACATGAATCTTCTGAAATGAAATTTGTAGTCAATTTTCAAGCATTTTCTGGAACAGCTGTGGAAGTAAATGTCTCTAAGCTAGAAATTCCATTAAGGAAATAGAAATGTGGGAGAATGAGAAAATTATATCAGAACATTGTGTTGGTTTAAACTCTTCCATTTCCTCATTTAGAGAAGAACTGTTGGTCCTGTTGAGGAAAAGACACAGGAGATTTGTTTTATTAGTTTACTCTTCAGAGACCAGGATTTTTTATTTAAAATATGTTTTTTGTTTTAAATTCCATTCATGATTTCAAGATTACAGTCTTTGAGGGTTGTCATCTTTTAATCCAGAAAGCTAATGGCAAAGGTGAACTACTTTTGGATTAATTAGTGAACTGTAGGGTGGTAGTGGAAACTGCACATGCTTCTTGTAAGCATACCTGAATTCACTGATTTTTTTGTCTTACTAATGTCTGTAGCAAAAAAGTAAATCTGTACCTCTACTGAAAACTGTTTTCATTTGGTCTCTGGCTGTGATTGCCTAAGACAATGAGCTTTAGACAGTAAGCCTTATCTAGCTTCCCTTTCCTGTCTTCTCGTGTGAAAATGCTACTAGATTTGCTGCTAAGCACACAAACATATACATACATATTTATACATTATAATGTATATAGAAGTTAAAAATAATTTTAATCCTTGTTTAAAGGAAGCCTGGGTCTAGGTATGGATGAGGAAGACTAGCAAGTTAGTGTACAGGGAATATTACAAAAGTGTTTCAATGCTTCCTCGAGTGTGTTTGTTATGCTTAGACAAAATGTCACAAAAGCTTTTAAAGAGGAGGACTAGGAAGGATTCAGAAGGATAGTGTCCAAAATTATGGCAATATCTAATGAAAGCAAATGAAGTGACATTAGTTCTCTATAGAAGAGTGGGACAGGGCTCTTAAAAATGAAACCATAACTAGTAGCAATTGTATTCATCATCATTCCCTTTTCTTACTGATTAATCCTGTTGTAATTCTGCCCAACTCTTACCTTTGTAATTTAGCCTGTACTTTAATAATCAATAGCTAATTCTGTTCTAATTGCTTATGGGGACTTTGGGAATGTCCCCCGTTTTGCTAGGTTGTTTTTAAAAGAAAAATACCCAACCTTTTATTAATATTTGAAGGGGGGGAAAATCTTCTTTCTACCTGTCTTAACAATTCCTGGTGTTCATATCTTTAAAATACTGTTGGTCTCAGCCTTCATATATTTGAAATGATAACCCTTGCTTTCTGGTTTTCCTAGTGACAAATTTTTTTGTTTGTTTTAAGACCCTTACTCTTGTTTTCTCATTTTTCACTTTTGATCTGTTAACAGTTAGAGCACACTGTAGGAGAGATGGTTCTATTTAAAGCTGACAGAGCTTTGGTAGTAATCTTTGTCCTGTGCCCTCCTTTCTGCCTTAGTAATACGCCTTTTAGGATGAGCTCTGCTTTTGGGAACTGTTGTGTTTGAATGGATCTCTGACAATGTGCAGAAGGTATGTGGAGAAATGACTGGAAAGCTAAGCATAGTGTAATAAAGCACATGTTACAGAGGAGAACTGCAACAGTCTGTGTCTGTTTAAACCTCTGATAATCATAGGAAAGGTTTTTGTATTTTACAGAAGATGTTACGAACAAACTTTTTGGCTAAAAAAAGGTGGTCTACTAAGTTTCAAAGTGAATCTCTGTAAATGTTGTAACTTTTTTGTGTTATATGTGTACTGGTTTTAATTTAACCTATGTATTTAGAAATCCTGTGATTAAACCAGTGCATATCTCTGAATACCACATATTCTGATTCTGTCTAGCAAAGCAGCTGGCAGATGTTTCACTTTCAGATTAAGGTCCTGCATAATGAAGTAATGTTCTGTTAGGGAGTCTCTTTGGAAGTTAATGCTAAAGGAGTTGTATCTTGAACTTGTTAGTTAAAGGCAAATGACAGAATAGACTCTGGTGAAATAATGCTTCTTGACAGACTTAGTGCCTTACTGTTTTTCCCTCAACAGAAGTTATTTGATTAAAAGTCAATAATTTGAATGTAGGAGACTAAACGAATCAAGGGCTTCAGTTGCCTTGAGCTATTGTCAATGCGTAGTTTGCAGTTTTCTAAAATGAAAGGGAGAATTCCATAGTAAGAGGTCAATTATATTTTCCTGTCCCTGAGGAAAAAATTTACTATGTCTGTTGCAGCGATAAAGGTCAGGGCTGTCTAGGTACAATATCTGCACCTTTAATTCTGATATTTAAAATCAGTTGTTAACTAATTTTCAAACTGTACTAAAATTGCACTGTTCTCATATTCATGGTTCTAATGAAATTTCTCTCTTGGGACATCTTTTTTTTTTTTTTTCTTTGTATTGATGTGTTTCTTCTAGTCTTCCTTCTCACCACAATAATTTGTCAGTAATAGTTGTGCTTGCCTCCCACTCATTATTCTCCTGCTGTTGCTCATCTATACATGACGTTATTCCTTCATAAACTGAGACATATATGTTTGTATAAAAACCATTATAGAAGAGGGTTTTGGGTAGTTGGATGGAGCCTGGAGATGGGTGTAACGGAAGCGCCGTTTCTGTCACTGGTTGCCTGAAAGGTTGCTGTGTAAGGGGAACAAACGCATGATTGAGCTGTACCTTCAAGAAAGAAGGCACAGTCAATAGAGGAAGGGTGCCTTCTCTCTTTTCCAGAGTGCTTAGGAAAGACAGAACTCCGAATTCCTTTCCAAGACCTTCAGAGGGCTGGGCTTTGGTTGGGGTTTGTCCTGCGGAATGGTGGCAGTTCTGTGGGCTGGGCCCGCTCTGTTGTGCTATGCAGGGCTGTGGAAGTGCGACAGGTCAGCTGATTTTATTCCTTTCTCCTGCCAGAGTCAGAGTACCCAGTGGTCACTTACCACCTTTGGTGAGGGACAGTTGGGTAGTTTGAAATCATGTATCCTGTAGAAACAAAAAAGTAGAACACTGAATCCTAGAACAAAATAAGGCAAAAATTATTAAAATCCAAGTACAAAGTAATTAAAAGAATGCCAGTTCAGTGCAGCTAAGGCTGTAGTTAAGTAGGGTACATAGCAAGACAACTTTCTTTAAACCGGATTTTTTTAGTGGCTATTTTAATGTTTGAAAGCTAATTACAAAATATTTTAAATTAATTGTGCTTCTGTATAAGTTGTGTTTTATATTTGCGCTTAAGTCACATCTTACCATCTCAAAGAAGATGAAGTAGAACTAGATCTTGATCAAAAAAGGAAGCGGTAGAGGTAATTGAGGATGTTGGACTGCTTCATTTATGACTGGTGCTTTTCAGATATGTAAACGTGGTTAAGGAGCTTTTTGACATGCTTGAAAGATCATTACTGGTATAGAAGAGAATGAATAACTTGCCTTTCTTCATTACAAAACAACGCTATCTGAAGAGTGACTTTAATGCAAAAATAAATGATACTTTTTGTACAGTACAAGTAGTGGAAAGTGGCTTTGGATAAGACTGGACACTAGAACCATCAGTAGTTTTTAAGTATACTACTGTCAGTGCAGTTTGACTTTCCAAGCCATGTTTGCTCAAGCCCTGTCATCTTAAGTTTGTCCTAATGCAGAGTGACCCACTTGTATACTTGTCTCTAAACATGTGTTTCTGGCACCTAGGAGTATAATGCTGGCCTAGGTATGTGTTTGATCTAATTAATGTGGCAGCTCTTAGATTTGTAAGGCCACCTTGGGAAATCACTTGCAACATCTGATAGTATGCGTAAGCCTGACAGTATTTGTAAGCCTAGATCGAAATGGGGCTTGAGTGGTCTAACGTGTGGCATTCCTGTACCTGGCTCAGGAAGGAGCTGTGAAACTGCAGTTAGTTACTAAATTCGACTCTACAGTGAATCAGTAGAGGTGTGTGTTTGAGAAGAGCTTTCATAAACTCCAGAACAGTAAGGTAATGACGAAGGGGTGGGGAGGCATGCCAAGGAGTGCAAAATACCTAAGGAATGGGTGTGCCTGAAATGCTGCCGTTCCTGTAGGTGTTGATGCCATCTGCAGGTCTGAGTTTAATGCCAAAATGAGCCTGGGATTTAAAGTCGTGAATCTTAAGAATTTGCTTTATTTCCTCTGGAGCTGTTGTGTTTTAAAGTTTTGTGTCTTGTGCTTATGTAATAGCTCAATAATTCACTCACCTGTCAAATAAGAATTAGATGCCTGAGGAATTTCAAGCTTATTATTACAACTGGCCATGTGCTAGTGTCAGTCACAGGATTATAGGCCATGCTGGTCCAGTAGCTTTACATCTCTTGTGTGAAATAATCAAGAGCAACAGACCGGTGGTGTTTTTAGGCAAGCGATTAAAAGGGAAACATTGCTATCAAGTTTCTGTGATACGCAGGTATCAGCATGCTGGTTGACTGTAGCCAAGTAACTCTGAGTTACAAAACAAACACATATGGTGATTTGGTCAGAGTGAAGCCATTTGATTTTTCTTTTTGGCATAGCAGTTACAATTCAGCATTTTTATGAAAGAGGGAGTCCTGAGGAGATCAAAGGCTTAAATTTTCTTTTAAGTTCCCTTTCCTAGTGACACAAGGCATGGTATGACAGATCAGTGTTGCCAGAATCTGTTCCCAGGTGAATGTGTTAAAATTTTAGCAGTGTCAGGGAAACTTGGAAAAGACCAGGAGCTTCATGATACTGTTATGAGTTCTAGCTCAAAAGAATAGGAATCATCTTTACAGATAATATCTGAAAAAAACATTTTACTTTCATTTTGTTGTGTTTAAGGTAGTCTGTTGCTTGGGGCAACCTGTTTTGTATATTAATAACAGCACAAGTTGGTGTCCAATTCCATGATCCTGGTCCTAGACATTTAATCAAATTCTATTCAGATGCTACTAGAGCATTGCCTCTCTTTTTTAATGTCAATTAGAGAGTTTAATTTGTTTGTTTCTTTGTTTCCCAGAAATGTTTGCTATATAGCAATTGGTATGTCATGACTTGTGTCAAGAGTGTTGAGAAGATGATACACAACAAGTCTGGTAGTTGCTTCCAGCACTGTGCATTTTATGGAGTCCCTCTGTAGTCAGGGGTGAGCAGTCCTGGGAACTGGGAGCTTTGTGGTGGACTCGTATTGCTGTTGTGGGCAGATGTAATCTGGGCACACCTGCCAGTCAAGGCTCTTGGAGAAGCTGGATGTGAAAACACTATGTGTGAATCTCAAGTTGACTTAAAATGTGAGATAGAGCTATAAAGAGCTAGGCTGAGGTTACCACAGTATTTTAGATCACCAGATAACTGTTTGATAACTACTTTGATCATCAGTATGGATCAGTTACTTTCAAGTATTGCATTCTGTCCTGGTTTCAGCTGGGATAGAGTTAATTTTCGTCTTAGTAGCTGGTGCAGGGCTGTGTTTTGGGTTTGGTGTGAGAACAATGTTGATAACACAGGATGTTTTTAGTTGTTGCTGGGTAATATTTATACTAAGCCAAGGACTTTTCAGTTGCTCAGGCCTTGCCAGTGGGAGGGGACACAGCCAAGACAGGTGACCTGAACCAGCCAAAGGGATATTCCATACTATGGGATGTCATGCTCAGTATATAAACTGGGGGTAGTTGGCTGGGGCCGGTGATCGCTGTTCAGGTACCGGCAGGGCATTGGTCAGCGAGTGGTGAGCAGTTGTATTTTCCATCACTTTTTTTTTTTTTTCTGCCTTCCCTTTGGATTTTATTCCTCTCCTCTTCTCTTCTCCCCCCTTTTCATTATAACTGTTTTGGGTTTTTTTCCTCCTATTTTAGTTTTTAAATTGCTTTTATCTCAACTCTCAAGTTTTACATTCCTTTCTGATTCTCCTTCCCATCCCTCCGGGGGGTGGGGAGTGGGTGAGTGAGTGGCTGTGTGGTACTTCATTTCTGGCTGGGGTTAAACTGTGGCACATTCTCACTGCTATTCCAAGTTGTTTAGTAATTCCAGCATCTAGAAACTAGGTTAAAACTATTTATTCAATAGTCAATACCTGTTTTTCCCCAGTTACCCCAAAAAAAGAATTGTTGAGAATTGATTAGTTTATCTAAACAGGTTGCAACAAAGCTGGCGAACTTTCTGCATATTATATAGGAAACATGGTGCAGAAAATCGTATTATTTCTCCTGTTCTTATTATTGAGACATAGAATAACTGTATTCTTTAATGTTTATTTCTGAAGCCAGAAAAATCAGTTTTGTGTAATGAGAATATTTGTCTTGGGAATAAAGGTGTTAGTCTTTTAAAGTAATTGTTTTGATCTAATTTTGTGTTTCCAAAATGACTCTAACTAGCTTGTGTCTCACAAGGTGCCATACATTGTCCTAATTGTAGCATTACAAAAACTTGAGATAAAGTGTAAGTAGACCAGACTCCCTTCTCCTCCACTTGTACTTTCTCTGTGGTAGCAGGCTGGTGAAAACAGAGTATTTTTAATAACTGCAACTAAAAAGAACATTAAAATAAACCACAACTGAATATGCATATTGAATTGAAAGCACTTACAGATTTATTCTGAGACTTTTGTTATGTTATAGTTTTTTCCATACATCAGTGCTGGTGTGCAGAATTCATATTTGTAGATCATTGGTGATTGACTGAGAATGTAGTTGGGATAATAGAATTGGGAAAGATCAACAAATTAAATTTATTTTGGGCATAACATTTCACTGAACCAAATGCTTTGTTTTGATTTTCATTTGTTGTTTGGAATAAACAGGCTTTTATGGAAACCTTCATCTATCTTGGGATCCATAGGAAAGAACATGACAATTTAAGGCTAATCAGGTGCAATGGTAAGTCTGGTTTTAAGACACATGTTGCTGACCTGCTGACTGTTATGGCCAAAGGTGACGAGTTTGAAACTACCAGGTGAATTTGATAGAGAAATTTTGGTTGATAATTTGATCAGTCATTCTTTCTGGTAAATTAGATGTTCTCTTTCCCTTCTAGTCCATTGGAAGTCTTGACCAGCAGTTGCATATCTGGCTTGTGGGCTTTCCTGCTTCTCTTTTGCTACTTTTTTTTTTAATGTCACAGTCCCCAGGTGTTGCTGACTTCCCTTGTAAGAAGGCCTTGAGCCTTCCATTTAAGTTTCATGTTTGCTGTGCTTGGACTATTGTTTTGAAAGAGAATTAACTCTCTCCCAGTTGAAACCAGGACAACTGTTCTGCGTCTTCTGCCAGCTTCTCTGGCCTTGGATTAGCCACCAGCAGTGCCCATCACAGCAACATGGCTAAGTGCACAAAGATAAGTGTGCTGGAGCTGTCATGGGATTGCAGGAAGATGGGAACAATGTATAAAATCAAAGCTTATTGCTTTGGAGTCACCAGGGATGCAGTTCTGGAGAGTGCAAGGGTAAGTGTTTGCTACAACCAAAACTGGAACTACCTCATCACGTGCAACTTAAAAGTGTGTTGAAGTTGTGAATTCAAAGTAGTTTAAAGGAGCAAAAAAAAAAAAAGAGGAGGGAAGTTACTTTTTTCTCCCACAGAAAACTGTTGACCTTGTATGTAATAATTCTTATGGGACACAACTTGTGACAATGTAACATAGTTCTCTGGTATTCCTTGTTTTTAGGACAGCTTGCTGAAATACTAACGTGCTGTGATTGGGGGACTGCATAGGGAAGGTGTAAATAAAGTATCTTTGGATGTGGTAACAGTTCATTAATACCACAGCTTACCAGACATTTTAAATATTTTAATATTTCTATAATAGACTAATTATGGCATATAGTACATTATGATAGTACTCTATTAACATACATTTTGTGAAGATCTGAAAATAGTTAAAATTCTAGGCCTCTCAATGGCTTTGCCTGATATTCTCTTTGCAGATGAGGAAAAAGGAGCACACATTAGTTTAACTCAGGGTATAAAAAGGAGTAATTCACTCTTCTAATTGTGCCATATCTGAATCAAAGAATTTATGTCTTTGCATTGTTGTTCCCACTGTAAAATATTTAATCGACATTTTAGATATGTCAAGCAGTAAAGTCACCTTAAAAATAAAACTATGAAAAAGGTAAAAGAAGGTGCTCTCCTGACCAAAAATTTAAGTGATGGCAAAAAGTGACCTTTCCAGTTTATTTGTGAGATTTGTAAGATTGGTGAAAATGACTTTTTGTGATCTCTTCAGGATGTGGGGAGGGAAACCTCACTCCATTTTTCTGGAAGACATATGTTTAAGCAGAAGAGAGTGACTGAATTTTTAAATCGGAAAGTAACGTTATGTATGTTGACAGTGTTTCTTTTAAATCCAAACAAATACATGACTAATTATGACAAAAGTAATGGAAACAGTGCAAGTGTTACCAAAAACGTAAAAAGCAAACCAGACCAAATGGGACCTCATTAGTATCAGGACATGATGGAGAAAATGCAGAGAACTTGCTTGTCCGATTAGTTTACTGAGAGTGTTTTTAAGACATTGTGATGTTCATACGCAAGGGCGATGGAACTGAATGTGTGCCAGCTTCTTCCTAATTGCAGTTCACACCCTGAGGTATTAAGCAGAATTGAAACTACGCATGGTTTAAATTAATGCGTTAAACTCTGAACTGTGGTGCACCAGGCACTGACATGTTTGATTTAGCAATGATTGCTGCTACAAAGCAGCAATCTCTAGCAGGAAGATGAGTTGATAGCAGAGTCTGTTTTTCAGAACTGCTTCTCAGAATTTGTTGCACAGCAATATTTTAGTTTTGATGCCTTGAATTTTACATCAGTAATAAAGATGCTGTTTTAAAATCACATTGCAGTGATAAGATGATTTTATTGTTTTTCAGTGTTTGTATCCTTAATCAGTTTTTTCTCCACAGTTGATTCAGTGTCAACTCTGCCAATATTTTATTTTTAAGAAAATGTATATGCTATACTTTATGTAGTGGATTGGTATAGGTAATAAAAAATGTTTATGTACGTGTATGTAGATAAAATACTGCCTTTACATAAGAAACTTAATTTGGGAGTCTTTAAATACCATGTAAGCTCGGTACATAGTCTCTCAACACTCTACGAAGGTAAACAGTCTAACAGCCAGGCATGAAGTGTGCAATCTCATAGTGTTTCAGGGGTGGCTGAAAACAACAAAGTAGAAAAATGGGTTTCCTCTTACTTCTTCACCTAGTAATACTGCCTGCCTTCATGGGTTTTCTTCTTGTGGTGTTCTCATCAAAGCATGACAATGTTGGAAGCAAGTGAAATAAAAAGGAACGAGTTGTTTTCTTTCTGTTGTAAGATGATAGGGTTTCCTTCAAACTGAATTACCATAGATAATGTGGAATTAAAACTCAAATCAAGAATTAAAAGCATCTTCACCCCATTTCCCAGAATAGAATTTAAGTTTTGCTTTTATCAGCAGCAATGGAAAGCAGCAAAGCCCAGATTTGATGCCAATAAATATATACCTAGAATATGAGAATGAAAAGTGAGCAAGCATATGATGATGTTTCCTTATTCAGCAGATGAATTTGGAGGAAGGAAATAGAAGACAGGGCAGAAGCTGAGTAAGAGGACCATAACTTTAGCAGAAAAGGGAAAGTGATTTACAATGTAGGATTTCACTGGAAAAAACTTGTATGCACATTTTGCGTGAGCAAACACCGAAAATGCTTAAATAAGTCTGAAAATTGGAATCTGGGACTTAGTGAGGTGAAGAGAGCATGTCTCTGTGTGTGTGTGTGTGGTGGTCATATATATATATATATAAAGTAAAATTGCCTGATACTTTCCTTCCTAATAACGCATTGTTTGCTGTCTTCAGAGGATGATAAACTAATGTCATTCTGAACTCGCTGTTTACTTTGTGGAGACTGGTAGGGAGGCAATCCTGTGACTATTCCAGCTGCATACTTTCTCAGCCTGAAGTTCTTCACTGCTTATCTCCCGTGTTTGCAGCATGGTCCTCACCCACCTGCTGCTGAGGTGTTGTACTAATGCAGCTTGGACCTGTGTGTTTCTGCTGAGGCTAAGTAGCTACAATGGATCTGTCCATACCGACTCTCCTTCCAGATCTTAGAGTCTCTTCTCACTGCTTTGTTGCATACAGGTTTTATATAGATTGCTTGAATTTGTTATGCTCAAAGTTTTGTTATAAGCAGAAGGAATGATCACTTTTTGCAGAGTCAAGTATTTTCAGTTTAGTAAGTCTTTATGGTCCGATCAAAGAATTAGTGATAGTTGAGTTACAGTGATACTAGTATTTGTTTCAAATTGTTGCATACAGTCAAAATGATGAATATGCAAGGTTTGCAGTATCTGCTCTTTCTCTGGTGCTATCCCCACTCTTCTAAGGTGAATGGTTTCATTTGGGAGGAGGGAGAGAGATGGCCAGTCATCAGCCTTCTGAGCCCCCACTGGGATATCTATGAGGTTGATGTTGGTAGCTTCTTCCTCCGCATTCCAAAATCCACTTGGGTAATTTTTTGTGTTTCTGTAAGTTGTTATTCCTGTGCTGCCTTGTAAATCCATGTCACAATCCATGTCAATCCATCCAGATTTACTATATAATGGTATATTTTACATATGTTTGATACTTGTTCTTTGTTCCCTCTGTGAGTGGCTTTGCCCAGCTCCAGGTTGCATTGGTGCAGCGGCTCCCAGGCCTTTGGTGAGGTGTTTGTAGCCCTGGGCCTCTGTATCATCCTGTGACTTCCTGGTCCTCTGCAGTTGTTCCATGTCTTTACCCCCTTGTACTGCTTTTTATTACAGTGTATTAAATAGTTCACTTTACATAGAATAATTGTTATATTAGTTCCAGATATATGTATAACAATAGGTGCTACATCATACAACTGTAGGAAGCTAAGCTATAGATAAACCAGAGTAGGTAATAGTTGTTTGATCAGTAGACTGTGTTCAATGCTAAGACAAATCTCCAGGCAGGCCAAGATATGTTCAGACAGAGCCTGGTAAGTCCCAAGGCTTGTGTTATGAGCTTCACACAAAGCCTGTGGCCCATTACAAACCATGGCAACACCATACTTAGGAGTCTGTGGTGAGAAGCAATCACTGCTCTTCGTGCAGGCAAACTGGATGCAAATACGTTGGATTTATAAAATTGCTGCCATGCTCTGAACCTTGCTGGTGCTCGGGTGATTTCAGAGCTTGCAAGAGGCAGCTAGGGAGTGACAGGACCTAAGTTCAGTGCTGATCCGATGATGCCTAAGTGAAGTGGTGTTTCTGGACCTTTTTCCAGGAAAATGGATGACCTTGGAATTCAAAAGGTGCTGCTTAAATCAGCACATCTGAGGGAATATGTGCAAGTAGCATTCCTACTGCAAGCAGAAATTATATCAGAGAAAGGAACTCTGTACATTTGAAAAATTTTAAGGGAATTAGCTTTGAGTTAAAATTCAAGTACAATCTGCTTTGTTTTCACAGAAAGTCTGTCAGGTTTTCAACTATTTTATTAATATTTTGAAATTATTTCCTTTCTGGGAACTGAAGTAGTAGATAGTGGGAAAATCCTGGCTCGTTGGAAAGTTGTCATTTGCAAATTGGCTTTGTAAAGACCTTTGAAGGCTGAATCTTGTTAAAGTAGTATCTTAAAATATTGGTGGTTTGCAGAGTAGCTTTTGGTTTTATTTGCGTTTCATTGAATCATAGAATGGTTTGGGTTGGAAGGGACTATAAAGACTATAGTTTGAACTATAGTTCCAACCCCCCAGCCATGGGCAGGGACACCTGCCACTAGACCAGGTTGCTCTGAGCCCCATCCAGCCTGGCCTGGAACACTGCCAGGGATGGGGCAGCCACAGCTTCTCTGGGCCAAACAATATTGCCAACTGTTTGAAAATTTTAATTTTTCATTAAAAGGCAAATGATTTTTTTATTAGAAATAGTGTCATAGAAGCAGAAAGAGTTAGTGACATACAGTCTTGTCAATCAGCTGTTACTAATGCTGCGTAATAAGCATTTGAATTTCCACAAGATACTGAAGCTGGCTGTAATCTGAACAAAGAACAGGGCTATCTGTAACAGTAGGACTCTTATGTGTGTCTGTTGGTTTGGATCAGAATGAAATAGCAATGGAAAAGCTGCATAAATTCTGAGAACTTCTTGTCCAGTTTGGTCTCGTCTCTTTTAGAACTAAGCCAAACTTGCTAGCAGAAATGTTCTGGAAGTTTTTTTTTTCTCTTATATTAGGTAAACTAGGACTTGGTCTGCATTTTATTTCCTGTATTTAGGGTACTTAGATTATCTTGCCATTAAACATGTAAGAGCAAACCTACAATAAACAAAAGACCAGCCAGATGGTAAATACCTTCCTCTTCTCTGTTTTGTATCTGAGAGAGTGAAAGAAATAAGCTTTAAAAATAGATTATAGTAATGGTACTTTTTCTCTGAGATTATGTGTTTGGGCAATTTTTCACTGTTGGGCTATTACATAAACAAAATTATTTGATGATATTGTTTTATTTTGCCCTTAGAAACAGTTTTATTTTAAAAAGAATGTGCTGTCTTGGGCTTAATCCTGTAAGTAGTCCCTGGCCATTTCCTTTGTTTTGGGTGGAGAGCAGAATTAGATTTTTCTGTATTGGTGGGGAAAAAAAACATCTGATGGGTTTTCTCAAACTTACTGTAGATGTTCATGTTCTCATGCTGGCTTTTATGATTATTTAATATTGTTGAAACAAGCCGCTAGGTGGCAATATCAATTAAAAAAAATCCAAGAAGTGCAGTTAAAGCTGTCCTCTAAAATGGGACACTAAGCAGTAGGTTTGATTAAAGTGAAAATATTAAACTTTCTTGCATGTAAAGTTGTTCTGATCTAGAGAGAAGGTGTTCTGCAAAAGCACTTGGCGACTGTGGGTGACTGAGGACAGCTGGGTGTATTCGCTTGGATACAGAGGAAACATTTTCAGTTTCATATGTTGGCAATGTATATTAGATGTTTGAAAACGTGAATTATTACCATATTACTACTTGGTGAAACTTGTTTTAGCCTGCCAGTTAGAAGGAACTTATTGGGATGATATCAGTAATAAATCCTCACTGGTGTGAATGTAAATGAGTTAATGTAAAATCAGTATGAATTTACTTATGGCTGTGGATAGACTTATGAAATAGTGAATATGTCTGTTACAAATAGACACTTGTTAATGGATGTGCTGATTATATCTTCTCTGGTGGAGGTGCCACTGCACAGCACACAGGCTGTGTTTGTACATGGGATAGAAGATTGAAGAGACTTGTCATTAAATAGCTTGTGATTGCAGTCTGCTTCCTGCACAGCTTAGCACATACGAGACCCATAATCTTAGGTCACAGGACTTGTCTCATCAGAGGTATTTTGTCCTTTTATTTAGATACTTATATCCTTTTTCAGCATGTTTATTGAAGATGCTGTTGCTAATGTTCCTGCTTAGGAACTATTCAAGTTTATTTCACAGTCCTGTATGGGTTATTACTTTGGGAATACGTGTAATGAAATTGCTGGCATGCATTAACAGTGGCATTTCTACTTGAGTGCAGTTTTAGTGGAGATGTCTGCCTGCTCCATCATGCCTGTACCACTCACTCCACATGCATTTTTGAAACATCTCTGTAATATGCTGTTCTCTTGTTAGATTTAATTGGAGCGCGATAGCCTAGCCCTCTTCCTGGGAGCTTTAGTACTTTGAGCTTTATTCCCAATGCTTTGTGCTGACACGGATGGGTAAGTTGCTAACCCTGCTGTGATTCTTGGGTATTTTTGAGAAGGTAATGATTTCTCTTGCTTTAACTCTTGGTCTTTATTTGGCCAGGTTTTATATGGAAGGGGAACATGAGACAAAATGAGTTGGGAAATGCTCTTAAAGGTTTTTAGACTCTGATCTGGAGTCCAATGCTGACTTTCTTGCTGTGTTTTTCCTCTTAGTGGTATTCATTGTTGCATGTTTCTGTAGGTGAAGTATCCTGCTTGTATTTGAGATGGTCTGTGTTAGTTCAAGGCAGAAACTTGCTTATGTTATATATTAGAATATATTTTCTGTCGTCATGTCAATTTTGAATCCTGGTGGTATTTCTTCTTCTATTATAAAGAAATACCTGTACTTCTCTTAGCCTTCCTTTTTCTCAGGGTTTATTGTAGCCAGAAATAATGCTGTGTCATTTCTGCTTAACAGCTTTTCTTCCAGGTGTGGCATGTACTTTGCACAGTGGGTGCCTGTGCCCTCATGGCATTCTTGTTCTGAGTGTGTTGCGTCTGTGATAGCATGGTGTCCATGTTACCACAGGGTAACTGTACCTGTGCCTTTCTGAATGTTTCTCCTTTAAAACTTTTCTATCATTTTTCTGTAATTTCCACCTTGCTGTAGCTCCCTTGCCTCTTCCAGCAGCTCCTGGTTCTGTAGGGACCAGGACAGCAGACATGACACAAACTGAACACTCGGTGCCCATCGTGCTTTGCTTGTTCTGGCTTCTTTTCTGATGTTTGAATGGTCCTTCATTAGATTTTTTTTTTTTTTTTTCCGTCTGAGGGATCCCTTTAAGAATGAGTCCTGAACACCATTGTTCCTGTAGAAACTGGGTCTTCTGTTACTTCAACTTCGGTTAGTCACTAAGCAGGTCCCTGATCACGTCCATGTCTGGGAGAGCATTTTTCTTCTTTGGAAACAGAATCCTTGAATAGGTTAGCGTGCCCCCCCCCCCCCCCCCCAACAACAACAACAACCCAACAGTTGCCTGCTTGAAACACCTGCCTCAGCAAGTATCCTATCAGGATTGGTGCTCTGTAGATAGCCTTGCATTTTTGTCCAAGGCACATCAGAAAGTGGGAGGTTTCGTGGGATGTCTGGGTTTTTTTTGTCTGCCTCACATGCTGCAAATGTTAGCTCTTTCATCTCCTATTTAATCTGATTTTAATATTTTTTGCAGTACTTTCTAGTTTAAAGCTTATAGGCTGCAAATGCTTTTCATTTTTTTTTTTCCCCCATGCAAATAACAATTTTGTTGTTTTCTCTTCTGCTTCTTGAAGATAGAGTAAATTCTTTTGGTATGCACTTGGTTTATGTCTCCCAGTGATTCAACAAAACGGTACCTGGTTCTGTGTCTAGCAGCAATGCGGCCCTGGTGAGCAGGGACTGCAGGCTGCTTCTGTTGTAAGGGAGATGGGGCTTCTGAAGAAGAGAAGACCTTGTGGAAAAGATCCTCTAAAGCAGCAGAGGCTGAACACTCAGTATCCAAGCTAATTGATCCATTTTTTCTTTAAAATCACCAGAAGTGCTTAAAATAGTTTACTGCTTCTTCCTGTACCTTGTTATTTGTGCTCAAGGAGATGCTACCAGTATGTGTGCCTTTGTGGACCCTGGTAAATAAAAAGTCTTTGTGGTTCATCTGTGTTCCAGTGGGTCCTGGCAGGGAAAAACTATTTGCAGTGACTGCAGAACTATAAGAAACAGAAAGTTGACTGTAAGTGTTGGTTTGAGAAATTTTGCAGGATGTCAGTGGTCTTGGCTCCAAAATCTTCTGAGTTCATCTGCTGCCTGTGTGGATTTTCATTCTTCTTCAGTACTACATGCTTTTGAGAAATGGGATCAGCAAAGCCCTGATCTATTTTTGGTAGCTGCAATACAAAAACATTCCTTTGTGTGTGGCAAAGCTATTTTCCCTACTTGCTGCTGCTTTGAAAAAGAAGAGCAAATGCAATGCAGTTTGGCTGCAGGGAATTATATGACTCATTTAGTAAATAGTGAATACAAAGTAAACTAGTGTTTCTATTGTGTTGCATTTTTTTTGCTGTATGTTTCTGTTGTCTCAGATTTTAATAGGGAAATTATCCAAGTAGCCTAGGCCCAAGATGTTATTCTAAGAGATAAGAGTTGTACACTACAAAATCTAGGTGTTCCCATTAAATTAAAATTGCTTTCCGTTTGTGTCCATGTATTTGTTTGTTTACAGGTTATGTGTTGAATTTTACTTCATTTCTACTGCAATAAAAGGTGACTACTCTGTCAAACATGAATAGTTTGAAATATAAAGAGCTGTGTAAATGATAGACAATGTCTACAGGGTTAAAATTGAAATTTTAGCTGGCAAAACACCCAGTTACCTGTGTGCTATGAGTAAACTGAACATAAAGACAAACTCAGATAGTGAAGGGGAGTGAGTTCAACCACCAAAAACCCCAAAAGCTTCTTCTTTTAGAACTTAAGTACATTTAATTTTTTTTTCCTGTTTAATCTTTCCACAAATGTTTAGGAGTCCTGTGGAAGCAAGTGTTAGCTGAGTTGTAGTACTAACTGATGAGCAATAACTCAGCTGCATGCTTGGGCTGACTTTTTCTCCTACTTCATTTGTATTGCATGAACAATAAAATCAGTCAAAAATGCGCTATTTAAAATGCTTCACTGAAGTAGCTATTTAGTAGTTTATTAGGATCACGGTGAGTATATAAAACAATACAACTGTCCTTGTAACTGTCATGATATTGTACCAAGCATGATTTTTCTCACTTGAAGAATGAGAAACTTAAGTAATATCCTACTTTGAGGTAGGTGAAGGATCCCACCTGTGGTCCTGTTCATATTTTCTGTGAGCTCTGTCCTTTTCTACAGTGATTTTTTTTCTTTGAACAAAACTTTTCTTTTTATTCTTTAGTATAGGAATTATATTTTGTTTTGGTGGATTTAAGGGCTGAGAGCGCACTGGCTTATGTTTTTGTCTAAAATAGTCTATCAAGTAGAAGAGGTCTTATTTCTTCATGCTGTGGTATGTTTAAAATTCTATTCTAATTTGCTTTAAACTGTATTACTAACGAAACTAATCTCTGTGTTAGCGTGTTGAGAGGCTAGTATGAGCTTGATGTGCATATGAATCAGGCATAGATTGGAAATAGTAGTAAGCACAAAAATATATATTTTTGTAATTACTAAATACAGGTAGTGTTCCAAGAAGCCAAGAGAGCTTCAAGATCTTCCAGGGACCTGACAGGCTTTGCAAGCAGCTACCTTTTTTTAGGCCAGTCCTTATGCCAAATCAGAAGGAGATATGGGTCTGAAAGACAAACCTTCATGAAAATGTGTGAGAACTGCCTGCTGGGCAGGGAGTGTTGGACTTCACACCCCTGGTTTGGGCAGGGGACCGAGTTTTGCCCTCCTGTGTTACGATGGCGTATCAGAGGAGTATTGGAGAAGCTTGCAGTAACCGGAGTAAGAAAGTAGTGGGGGAAAAAAGGTTCAAAACATAGGAAATCGGGATCTGTTAATTATGCAACTAATTTATGGCAACTTTCTTGCTATTACTCATTATTGCAAATATTTCAACCCATTTCAATTTGATTTATTTTGTGAACATACTTGAAATCTTTATATATAATTATAAAATTTAATTGAAACCAATTACTTTATTATAATATAAGTATGATTACTTGTAAAAAATAGTGTAGGAAGTAAAGGAAAAAGGATACTTCTGTCATCTTATTTGAATTGTGGGCATGGTTAAATAAAAGTTTTTCCTAAAATCAGCATAAATACTAAGCAGAATTATCATTAAAAAGCACACTCCTGGATGACCTTGTCATCAGTTTTCCTGCTGAAAGTGTGCTTTGAGCATAACATGTGCTTCCTTGTACTTCCAAAGGTATGAGGAAAATTGTGGAATTATGCTTTATAGCAAGAGTAAGTTCCCTGTATTATGATAGTCTTCATAATCCTGGTGTTGCATTTTTACATTTCAGTGAGGAGGTGTGGAAGCTATTGCATGATATAAATACCTAGCTTGAACATTTGACTTGAGTTTGGAACGTGAGATTTTTATGGTTTTCATGTTCATCTAAGTGTGAAGGCAGTTGTGCCTGGGTTTTGTCTGTGAGAACTGCTTTGTGCTTAGCTTATCTGACTTCAGTTAATATTGTTCGGAGAAATTCTTAGGCTTTTTTCCTTCAGCTTTCAATCTAAAGGGAATTTAGGTGGTGACTCCATTAGTCTGCAAGACTTGCTAAAATTGGGGTTGACTTGTCAGACTTGAGGTGCTGCCATTTGGGTTCCATTTACGTTTGCTATTTCATAAACAGATGCATTTTTTTAGTAACACACCTATACTAATATGCAGTTTTTAATGGAGGATTTTAATTTAACTTACACAAAACACTGGAAAAGAGCTGATTTTGATCAATAGCAGTGGGTCTGTTTGTCGCAGTACCCATTCAGTGATTTTTTTGACCTGGCCTGCTGTCTGGTTGCAGCTTTGACCCAACTGTGCTGTAGATTTGCCTTGTGCTTGAGAGGGAGCTGTGCAGCTTTGGAGTTTATTTTTATAGAATCATTTAGGTTGGAAAAGACCTTTACAGTCATCAAGCCCAGCCAATAACCCAGGACTTGAAAGTCCATCACTAAACCATGTTGCTAAGCACTACATCTACACTTTTTTAAATCCAGGAATGGTGATTCCACCAACTCCCTGGGCAGCCTGTTCCAATGCTTGACCACCCTTTCCGTGAAGAAATTTTTCCTAATATCCAGTCTAAACCTCCCCTGGCACTACTGGAGGCCGTTTCCTCTTGTCCTGTTCCTTGTTATCTGGGAGAGGAGACCGACCCCTGCTGCCTACAGCCTCCCGTCAGGGAGCTGCAGAGAGCAGTAAGGTCCCACCTTGAAGCCTCCTCCTCTCCAGGCTGAACAGCCCCAGGTCCCCCAGCTGCTCCTCACCAGACTTGTGCCCCAGACCCTTCACCAGCTGCGTTGCCCCTCTCTGGACACGCTCCAGCCCCTCAACGTCCCTCCTGAAGTGAGGGGCCCAAAGCTGAACCCCGTGTCCGAGGTGCGGCCTCACCAGTGCCCAGTGCAGGGGGACGGTCACTGCCCTGGCCCTGCTGGCCACACTGTTTCAGATACCAGCCAGGACGCTGCTGGCCTTCTGCCCCCCCGGGCACACGGCTGGCTCCTGCCCAGGGCTGTCACCCAGCCCCCCCAGGCCCTTCCCCCCAGGCAGTTCCCAGCCCCCTGCCCCAGCCCGTCGCGCTGCGTGGGGCTGGTGTGACCCAGGGGCAGGACCCGGCACTGAGCCCTGTTGAACCTCCTACAAGTGGCCTCGGCCCATCGGCCCGGCCTGCCCAGCCCCCTCTGCAGAGCCCCCTGCCCTCCCGCAGGTCAGCACTGCCCCCAGCTCGGTGTCACCTGCAAACCGACCGAGGGTGCACTCGGTCCCCTCGTCCAGACCGTTGATGAAGACATTAAACAGGGCTGGCCCCAGCACGGAGCCCTGAACAGCACCTGTGACCGGCCGCCAGCAGGATGTAACCCCGTTCCCCACCGCCCTGGGCTCGGCCATCCAGCCGGCTTCTGACCCAGCGCAGAGTGCACCCGCCTGAGCCATGAGCAGCCAGATTCTCCAGGAGAATGCTGTGGGAAATGGTGTCAAAGGCTTTACTAAGGTCCAGGCAGACAACATCCACAGCCTTTCCTCATCCACTAGGCAGGTCACCTTATCATAGACAGAGATCAGGTTAGTCAGGCAGGACCTGCCTTTCATAACCCCACGCTGGCTGGGCCTGATCCCCTGGTTGTCCTGCACGTGGCACGTGGTGGCACTCGGGATGTTCTGCTCCATAACCTTCCCAAGCACTGAGGTCAGGCTGGCAGGCCTGTAGTTCCCCAGATCCTCCTTCCTGCCCTTCTTGTAGATTGGTGTCACACTGGCTAACCTCCAGTCTGCTGGGACTTCCCCAGTTAGCTGGGACTGTTGGTAAATGATAGAGTGAAATGCTGCTGTACTTGAGATGTGCTGCTTTGGAAAATAGGCTTTTGTGTTCTGCAAACCCAGAACTTCTGTCTTAACAGGGTTTTGTGACTTTTGGTTGCATTTGTGATTCACTGCTGGGCTATGGTGGGATGCTGTAGAAAGCAAAGCTTATGGGAACTCTCATCACGGTGGTTTTAAACCCAAAACTTAAAGCAAGTATTAATTATTCCTATACTGCTTTATATTTTGCTCTGACTATGAGTCTATCTGAATATTTTAACGGCAATGATGAGAGGAGTATGGATTTGCTTTATAGACATGGTGTTTCAGGACTACAATATATGTTATAGTCCGGAGGGGTATATTTTCAGAGAGAACCATAGGTTTCAGTTTTATGCTGTTCTTTAGCTTGTGCAGTATTATTTAACAACGCATAGAGAAGTGACTAGTATGAGCAAAGCTAATACTGTGTTATTTAAATTTTTGAATACCTCTAGGATGATGTCATTGCCTTAGATGTGGCATTTTGCACTTATACTGAGGTGAAAAGTACCGAGTGGGCAGAAGTGGTTGAAAGGCTTATAGTCATTTGTGTGACAAGAGCAATCAAAGTGCTAGTCTTACTATATCAAACTAAAATACCAAAAAATACAATAGGACACAGCTTAATTTTAATACCAGAAGAACAGGGAGAGAAAGCTAATTTTACTCTAAATAAATTAGATCACCGAGGAGGCTGCTTGGGAATTATTTAAAAAAAGTAATCATAGAAATTGGTATATTAAATTTTTCTGGGTCAGATTTGGGGAATGAAGTTTTAAACCAGGCATTAGGGCATTTATTCATATTATTTGTGAAGAGTTCAATGGAGATATAAACCCAAAGCAACTAGGAATACTTAGCTACTTATTTAGGCAATGATGGGGGGGTGGTGGTGGAAATCTGACTTATAAAGGAGAACCTTACAGTAGCTTCTAGTGGGCTGAAACATGCATAATTAAAATATTCAGTCATGGTGGATTATTCCAGTATGAGACTACTACTGAATTTGCTTCATTATTTGATTGTGATACTGCTGGTGATGAACTGGAATCAAGACCTTTAGTAATTTAATAGATCCAGTATAAGGAGGTGAATATGATTAGATTTATAATCTCAGTGGTGTTGCACTGATTTTTAGGTACTTGCAGCAATGCAGATATTTGAATCAAGTGTTCTTGAATCACAATTTTAAAGGCATCAGTAAATCAGACACTTATTTTGCATAAGACCTACATTCAGTTCTGGTTTGGATGCTTAATGTTGCTAATTTGTGATGTTACTTGTAGCACACTGATATTCGAAGTAGAACAAACTGTTTTTTTGTAATAATTTACACTAGGTAAATTCAAAGCCTTTAGGAAAGGTCACATAGGAATATAACTCCAGATTCACCAAAGCTTTAGGCTCCTAGTTTCCATTTCAGTGACATGTCAGAGATACTTTAGAACAGCATTTTTTAGGTAGGCAAAGGAGACCTTTCATTTCCATCTCAGACATCAGCTGGTGGGGCTGTTCGAACAAATTCTTTGTTCATGTGCATCTCACAGTTATTGCTGTCTTAGGCACTCAGAATATTTGTATGGTCAGATTCTCTGTCAGAGCAGGGATTACTTGTCAGATCTAAAGCAAATCAAAATTAAGATGGTGTGTTTAATACTTGTGATATTTTAAACAGGACAAATATTTTTTTTAATCCCTTCAAGTGATGTTTCTGTGTACTACAGAATTTCCCATAGCAGAATTGTTTGTCAGACTCATTTGTGGACTGACACATGTTTCATGTATCTTTTATTGTATGTGTTTTAGAAATTATCCTTTTGCCTACTTATGATACTTGTGTTAGAGATGACTGAGGATGTTTGAAGTTCATCTATGTAGCAGTATCTTTACCTTAACTGTACAGTTATAGACCTGGAGTCCTAATATATCATAGGTGAAAGCAAGCTTTTCCAGTGCTTCAGTAAGAAAATAATTAGCTAACTAATAGCCTGTAGGTAAAGGGAAAAGATAAATTCCTGTAAATGTTCTGAAGATGTTTAAATTCAGAGGAGTATTTGATTTTTAGTCTGCCTTCCAAGAGAAAAAATATTCCTTTGAGCCTCATTACTTCCAAGTTTTTATCTGAAAGATCTCCCTGTGGGCATTGATTTCAGCTTTCGGAACACAGGCCACTAGTATAAGGAAGACTCAGTTGGGCAAGGATTGCATGGTGTTACGCACGTGTTTGAAATTCCTTTGACAAATGGTTACGATACGTTTTAGAGCAGCTGCACTTTTGTGTGCTCTTAGCTGCTTCCTGCCCCTTCCTGTGACTCTGCAAAGGTGAAAAAGTATGAAAACCAAACCCAAAAGAATCTCTTAACTGAATCAGCAGTTAGCAATGTAAAGTCATGTGCACTCTTAGAAATTCTTCATCCTGTTTGAGGCTGAATTGTAAACTGTTCACACCGTGACACTACTGAATGGCATCCACAGGCTGGTATTGACTAGGCAGTTGCTAAGCACAGTTGTAGTGATTTGGCCAGGGAGCATTCCAAGGCTCAGTGTCTTGTCTAGGGACTTTTTCTGCTTCAATCCTGGCTGGTTTCTAGCTTTGTCAAAATCTGTATTGTCATCTTAAACAGAAAGAAAAAACCCAAGCATGTTGCCAGATAAGAGATGCATTAAGCTGTTGTGTATTGTATATGTGTTCTTTGTTTTAGCTTTGAGGGTGATGTGTCTCTCTTTTTTTTTTTTTGTTTTGTTTCATTTTTCTTCCTATAAATGTATTCCATTCTGCAGGAGTTTAAACCTGATGTAGTAACTTGTATTTTAGATCATGATAAGCTCTGTAATAGTTTCCTGTAAATAATACTGAACATGGTGATAGCTCACCACCTGCCAGCCCTCCAACAGAGAAAAATACTTTGCATTCTCTTAAATTACCGTCTTAGTAGGTTTTATATTCTTTCATTTGCCTCCTCCTAGGAAGTAATTTCAAGTGAAGGGCTCAGGAGGCCCTGCTGGACATTCGTCACTCAGGCTAACTCATGAATTCCCTCATCAGTAACAGCAGCTCTGAATTTTGAGGTGTGTCTTTCCCATATGGAAAAATACCTCAAGCACAAACGCAAGTCTGGGGATTGCTTGTGATCCCTTTCTTTGAAGAGAATTATAATTCTTCTTCATTATTATATTCTTGGATTGTAGTGATTAAATGTACAGTTGTTCACTTATTTTTAAGTAAATGCAATAGGTATTGCTTTGAAAATGAATGCCCTTAAGTGTGGTCCTGCATGTTTTGATCAGTGATCTACAAATATGAAAGGATTATCCTGTGGAACCCTATCCCATTAGGGTTTAGAATTTATATTTTTGCCTTTTTAGTTACCTTCTTTATTTTTAATGGGATTAAATACCCTGCTCAGTTAAAAAGCTCATCAAAGAGGTGAGTCATTCTAAGGTTCAGGCTTGTATACAGACTACATGTGAACGTAAAGCCAGCAGAATCTACATAAAGCTTTTGAAATAAATATTGCAGGTGTCCCTAAAACTTTGATATTTCTGATGGCTGCACTTAAAACTCAACAGTTTGATAATTTAATTCTACATAATTTTTCTCACTTCCAGTTAGTTTCATGGAACTTGTTTTAATCAGTTGCCTTGATGCTAGAAAAGCGAGGAACTTGAACTGTGTTGTCCTGATGATAAGGAGAGTTGGAGCCATCTCATTCATGTGTTGATGACTATTACAATTTGAGGTCTTCAGAGATTGTTCTCAGCAGGTAGCGTGTATGACAGCGATAATGCTACAAGATCATTAGACTCCATTAATTTGACTTAATTTGAAATAGGGCTTTCTACTCAAGAATGAGAAGCAATCGGTAGACAAAAAAAAAGTTTTGTTCTTTGTTGTTTATTAGATGCTATTTGTTTATAGAAAATCATTAAGTGTATGCCCTTTGATTTTTATACATATATATGTAAAGCTGTTGTTTAGCATTTGTCTTGTGTGAATTGGCAAGCCATATGCAGTTAGAAATGCTGCATGCAAAGTTTGTCCTTGAAGTAGTGTTTAGAGCCCTCTTAGGTAGAGAAATGTATGGTAGCATTGGACGTTGAAAGTTGACTCAGAGTAAAAGCTGTTCCTATATACATTTGCAGAGTAAATGTATCTCTAGTGCCATCAAAGAATCAAGAGAAGAGACATGTAACTGTCTTTTGGAGAGCTAGTTGAGTAATTTAATATCTTCTGTGGTTTGGGATCAATTGTAGAAAGGAAATGTTGATTGGTCGTGTGATATTGTTGATAATTACTAGCAGTGACACTGTGCAGTTACCCATTTCATGAAACAGAAATGTGTGAATCAAGAAAGACATTAGAATATAAACATACTGTAGCAGTCTCTCCATATTGCTGCATACTTGGAGGCAAAAAGCAGATATAGATTGTGTTAAATGTATGCACCAGTGTTTTAAAGGTTAAACAGTATTACTGAGATATCACTAGTAACCTACCATGCAGGCATATAATTCAGTAAATACAGAGTTCAGGTGAGATTTAGAAGAAATGTACATTTTATTTAAGAGGTCGATGTAGTTTTGTCAGCCTGATGACATCATACAACAACTGAGAGGAAGGTATTTTAAAGTATATGGTTCTAGAAGACACAATAATTTAGTTCATAATATTTTCATATTCCTGCTCTGAGGCATTACAGCAAAGAGGTTACCAGTCCTTTCTCCTTCAAGATTCTGTATTTTCCATAATATTAATTAAAGCACAGGACACTGTGCTGCTAAAGATACCAACTTGCAGATACAACTGTGTTAGACTACCAGTTTGTTTTATGTGATGTTAATATGGAATCATAAAAGCTCTTTTAAAAAAATAAATTAACAAAAAAAAAAGGCTGGAGTGCTTGATGTTATGCTATCACTGAAGATACAAAATGCAGAAGAGCATCTTAATTGAGGCTGGGAGCAATAAAAATATATTTATATGCTAAAAGGCAGCTTCTCGAGTGGGTAGGACCAATTTATGCGAGAAAAAAAATACGTATGCCTCATCCAGCCAGCCTGATTACTGCAGGATCATCCGTTTGAGTCCTTCCAAGAAGCATGTGGAATGTATTATATTTCTTATCTTGATCAAAGTACCCTTTTTAAATTTTTTCATCAACTTTAGTGGTTAAGCTGATCCAGCTCTTTTTTTTTTATTGTTATCTGCACTTGCCCACTGTGTTCCTCCCTCATGTGCAAATCTGATTGCATTGTCTGTCTCTTCATATCTGTCAACATTGTAAGCCTTGCCCACTCATTCCTTATCTCCTCTAAATGCTCCATTCTTCCTCCTGTGGTGTTCCTTTTCCTCTAAATACCCTTCATCACCAGCATTTGTAGCTGCTTCAGTCTTCTCCTTAGCCATTTCTGCCATCATACCCATAAAGACTTGGGATGATGGATATGGTTGGCAATTGCATTACTCTAATTATAAACATTGCCTGTGTCGATACATTTATAAATGCTTTTATCTCCCCATACCTGCCTTTTCTTCTCCCATGGTATTCTCCTCATATTCTTAGTCTGTAAACTTCATTCAGGGAAGCAGTCTTGTCTCTGTGTTTTTGTATGGAACAGTATGTTCTAACCCTAACTGAGGCTAATGTAATGTAAACACTATAAGAATACTTTGTTGTTATGTAAGATGTTCTGGCTGGTGTAAATAGGAGCCTCATCATTCACTATGAGCTCTGGGTCTGATAACAGTGTTGGAGCTAGAATGTGGAAAACTGGATTTCTAGGAGGCTTTGAGGTCTGTCAGAAATGCTCCATGGCTATGATGCTCAAGGAGATAAAAATAAGGACTTGGCTTGAAAATGTATCTTAAAACAGCTTTAATATTGTAATGTAGATATGTCTTTGGAGCATACTTATCCTAGCATTTCTTTGTAAAGGTCCAAAAAATACCTAAAAATGTTGAAAGGAAGAAACCTACATGGTTTTATTTGGAAGGCAGTATGACAGCCCTCAAAAGGGAGACTTTGATCTGAGCATCTCCCTGACAGTTGTCACTCTCCACAGTCACTGGGGGGAAAAAAAAAAAAAAGTTTGTCAACTATGTCAGTAAACCAGAAATGTATCCTGATACTGGGCATGATCGTAGTTTTTTGAGGAAATGCATACAGTATCTGAGATGAAAGAAAAGCATCATGGGTGCCAAGTGTCCTCTACAGCATTTGCTTACAAAGAGAGGCAAGGCAGTATTATAATCAATCTGCCTTGAGGAACGCTGAATGAAAAAGATGACTAATGATTTTTTTTAAACAGTAAAGCAAACTGTTAAGTAACAGATTACTAGAGGGATTTAGTGTTAAACACAGACTGCAATAAAATGTTGATTTCAGCCCTTTTTCCACTCCACCATACTGCTGAAACTTTTCATTAAGGGTTAACTTGTGTTTTGTCAACATGAGTCTTACAGGGCAGAACTTAGGTCAGTGATAAAAAAGTCCTCCTCTTTCAGAGAGCTGGTGTAGCTCTATTGTTACAGGAAGGCTGGAATGGTTCTTGTCTCAGCATTGGAAACCTGTGATGAAACCTGCTGTGAGATCTTCAAAGCTGGAAAACACTGAACTGACTGAGAGGGTCAGACAAATTGAATTGAATAATGCTTGATAAGTAGCAATCTTTCCAGGCCGCTGTGTGGGGTATATAGCTTTGTGTTGAAAAATTGAAAACACAACTATTCACCACATTTGTTTTCCTAGTTGCTACATAGCCATTTACATATTCTTTTCAAATTCAGTAGAAGGTCTCTGGTTTTTGAGCTACTCACAGCAATGCCACAGTGTAACAAAGCTATTTGAGAAAATGAACTCTGCCTGATAGAAGCTGCCAAAAATTTGCTTTATTTTTTATCCGTATTTATGATTTTTCTCCAGACTTTACTAAAGGATTGATCTTAATCTCCAGTTCATATTCAGATTTTGGCAGAAGTCTCTGATTTTATACTGCTGTGACTACATAATCTGTACTGTCTTTGAGGAAAGAAAATATCCTTTTAAAATTCTCTTATTAATGTTCCCACAGAATCTAAAGGAAACTAGTATGAAACAGGTTTTCTCTGAGCATGTTCTTTCTGAGTGGATCTCAAGAGGTTAACATGCAGCTTAAAACATACAGTCTATCTGGTGTACAAAAATAGTCTAAGGGCAAGGCAAAAAAAAAAAAAAAAGGAATCATTGACATGATTTAAGAACATGTACTCACAACTGAGGAAGGAAAGATGAGTAAAGGCCTGCCGGAGGGCATAAACTGGGATTGTGGTTAATAACACCATGTGTGAGTAATACATGCAGATCACAGGTTTGCTTTTGGCATGTGTTAGCAGCTGGTGATGTGCAGGGTTTTATCTGGCCTTGTATGGCCTAAGTGCAGTTATATTTTATAGCCTCATACTTGTGTCAGTTTTAGCCTCTCCAAAAACCTTTTAACTGGCAAAGGGCCAAATCTTGGCTGTAAACTTTCAAACCTTTAAAGCAAAATTTGTGAAACTGGCAGCTATCCGGAATATGTGATTATGGTGGGTGTCCCAAGGACAAGAGGGAGGAGGAAGGTCCTCTTCAAAGCATACTGATGAAAGCGAGAGCTTTGCATGACAAGAGGTGTTGAGAAACCAGTTTAAGCCAAAAGTTCTTGCTTGAGGAAAGACCTTAAGAACAAAGAAATACAACTCTAAGCAGTGACAGAAAACATGCCAATATTGCCCTGGCTTTCAAACAAAAGTAGTCAGTAAAGGAAACCTCGACAGAAGAGCTAAAATAGGCTCTGCCCCAATTGCTTCTATACTGAGACTGTGCAAGTAGGACCAAGTGGTCAAGGCTAATACCCAGTAGTTAGGCACTTCTGGTATTTTGTAACCTTGTAGTGACTAAGAATCCCACGCCTGTGAGCCCTTTGCTATTTCAGGCCATTTTGTAAAACACTGATATCCTCATCTCAGAGAGGTAAAAGTAAAAAAAAAAAAAAATGAAGTAGAGGGAAACGAATCATCCTCCAGTTGACTGTGTTTTGTGGGTGCTGTGCCAGAAATGCACAGGAAGTAGTTGGAATGTGGTTGTATTTTATTTATTTATTTTAAAAATCTGATTAACAGTATCTCATAAGACTACTTTCTTGGACACTCAGTAGGTGTACACTGTTGTCAGGAGTGTAACGTAGGGGTATTTGAGCTCGCTTTGGTACCAACTGTATGCATGGCAGTATGCAAGATGTGAGCCTACCCTCCTTGGTGCTGTCACTAGATGGCCTCTGGTTAGCTTCTTTAAAGAAGTTTAGATGTTCTGACACTGTAGGTTAATTGTCAGAATAAAATAACTTACACTTTGTGACGTGGTTGAATATTAAAAGCGAGCTACAATTTGGGTGATATTTTCACTTTAATCATCACACTTTTGGCTTGAATTTTAACTGTATATTACCTATATTTTAAACCATCTGCACAATTTATTTCAGTATAAACATTTATAATAAAAGTGGTAAGTCAGAACTGAAAGATTGTGTGTGTCTGCACTCTGGGACAGATTTTGCTGCACAGCAGAAGGTGTTATCTTTGTTCATGGGCCTGTTTCCCTCTTGTCTGTTGCTTGGATTGTGGAAGTTTCATTTTTATTCTATCATTCAGCCACCTTCTAGTACACTTCTTAAGTTAGAGCCTTAGTTCAATGAATGGTTACAGGACTAAGCCTTCTATTGTATAACTGTTCTGTTCAGTCACTTTTCAATTGCTGCTTGCTAAAATATGCCCTACTGTAAGATAAATAAGTCTTCAATGAGTAGCAATTTGAGGATTCTGTTTCTTGAACCTGCTGTGTGTCTAAATCCTTGTCTTTTCACACTAATTCACACGTTCATACATTAACTCATAATGTGGTATTAGTGTCAAAGTTTATAAAAAGAATATAAAATGCACAACTGAGTTGAAAAGGGTCAGTAATGGTTGCTATAATGGTGGCAATATCCATATTCTTTCAGAGCCCAACCCTGGCTGCAGAACACGGGCTGCTTGGCCATATCTGCTTTAGAGTGCTTGCACTCTGGCAACAATATAGTGGCTGCATTGATGGCTCTTTTGTTGTGCTGGTGACAATAATAATATATTTATCCCCACTGAAATTTTAAATTCTTTAGGTCAGTAAATAAAAATACTGATTCTGCAGTGGTCCTTAGTATATCTGTCCCAAGTTTTAAGAGTTTGGATGGATAACTGGAAGTTTCATATGCACAGAGATTTGGAGCAATATAGGGCTGAAAGTGTTCTTATAGTCCCCTATGTATCTCTTAATTCACAAATATATCTACTTAAACTTATCCCGTGTAACTTTATCAGCCTAAGCAGAGTTACATCACTACTTAAATTTCCCCGTGCTGTTGTGTACTTTATTGTTTATCTTGCCATAATACTTATTTCTAAAATTTTTAGCCTCTGTGTTACTTTGCACAAATATGAATGTAACATGAGAGTGAATGAAATACAGCAGAAATTTGTTTGGTTTTCCCTGTCTATTTTTTAAAAAATTATTTTTCTCAGCCAACATGCCTGTGCACTCTTCTTTCAGTTTTTTTTTTAAACTCATAACTGCTTCACTTTTTCTCCACTGGTGTTCTCCCTGATTTGTTGTGCCTTTCCTGTCTTCAAACTTTGTCATATCCACGTTCTTTCTAAGGTAGAATAAATGCTAGTATGATTGATTACTTGCTTTTACATAGGGGGGTTTATGTGCTAATGTAGCTATAGTAGTAGCTGCTCCTAACCTTTATCATATATGGAATGCAATGAATAATAGCAATTTAAAAAACATTTTTGAACATCTGAGTGATTCCACTGTAAAACAAAAAACCCATCAAAGCCACAGCCCTCCATCCCTGTTTATACCTTATGGAAGGAAAGTGAGTTGGTGTAATTAATATACAAAGGGTGATGTTAAATGATATTTTAATCCCACATTAAATCAAATTAAATGGGAATTGGTAACTAAATAGGTGAAGATTGTATGCATTGATACAGCTACCTGCATCAGTGAGGATGAGATTCACCTGACCTCTTGTGGATGTCTGCAGTTCATCTGGTTACCCAGACTTCATTATTATCACGAAGAGCCACTGGCCCTTGGGGGGATGCACCTTGTTTGGGATTAGATTAACCAACTAACGAGATTAACTCTGTCCTGAACTTTCCATTTCCCCATTTATGGCAAAAGGAGCCTATGATAACTCAGAGGTAGACACTAACAGGTAGAGTTCATTTAAGCTGTCTAAAAGTTAGTGATCGAAAATTGTTATCATGCCTCTTCAGTCAGTGGAACTTGTCACCATAGGAAAGCAATTTCTTCTCTCTTCAAAATTAATGCTGATGTCCTCAATGATCTCTATAGTACGCTAGGGATTTATACACTACAAACGCTGGGTTTGGTAGTTTCTGAAACTGTTCCAGCTAGAATTTTAAGGGGATGTTTGGACATAGCCAAGTGTAGTATAATTAGTTTACAAATTCTTACACACTTCTTCTAGATCTGGCCTTTTCTTTATCTAGTCATCTTATGTGCTTTCTGAAGCAGATTAACAAAGGAAGAAAATAATTGTAATAATTATCCTTGGGGGATAAAGCAAGTCTGAATATTTTATCACTTTCAGTCACTTCTCTTGTTGATATTTCTAAGTGAAAATAAACCAGGGCGATGTTAAGTCTTGCTGTTGTATTATTGTTGGACGAGTGGTTTGATGACTCATGTTGATTGGGAGTTTTTCCAATTTTAACATAACAATTGGCGTTGTTGCGTATTTTTAAAAAATAAAAAAAAAGCAAGCTCTTCTCCCTAGTCTTCTGTTAAAATAAGTATGAAAAATAACAGCAAAAATAAACAAAAATCTGGAAAAGAACCTGTTTCTAAATGCATATTTTACTTTTTTCTGTTCATGATGTCATTCTGCTGCTTTATTCACAATTTTTTTTATGGGCAAAAGCAGAATTTCTTATGTAAATAAGCAGATGCTACAGGTTCTCCAGATATACTTTGGACTCCTTTAAAATTGGTGTACTCAATTTATCCTATTTTCCCATATATAGGAACCTCCAAAACATAGTTTTAAGTGTAAAGTGCTGGATACAACTCATGGACCTGCCACTACCTCAGCTGCTCTTGTCATTGCTTAGTTGCTTCTTGGAGTAGGAGTGGTGCAAAGGTGCAGGGAGTAGTAACCTGCTTACTGTCATGTCCCTTTTTTTGGGAGGAAAGGAAGGATGTATTGTTTTCTATTATATATTCTGGTGTATTGTGTAGACAGTGCAGAGGAGAGCACACGTTGATCTTCCTTAAAATATTCAAAGTGGTCTTGCCTTGCTTCTTCTAACCAACCACACATCAGCTCATTTAAGTTGAGCACATTTGCTGCATTCAGTGTTTTCCCTTGCAAGATTTAGTCTTTGTCTTTTTTTAGTTTGCTTTTCTTCCTACACTCTCCTGAGCTTTCTCATAATTCTTTGTCTGTATTCAGCTATCTATTTTCACCTTGGTAACATACCTTTGCTCCCTCTCAACATTATTCCCTTCTCCTAGAATTTTTACTTTATTTTTCTCCTGCTTGATTTTTCTCTGCTCTCGGTGATTTCTGCTAATTTTATTTTGCTCCCTTGTCTCCCAACTTTTTCTCATCTCTTTTCTTTCCTCTAATTCTTAATTAATATTTGAAGGTAAATTGGTGATTCTTACACCTTAACAAAATCACATTGTTTAGAGTTGTCTTGTAAGATTGGCTTTTCTTCTGCTGCTTATTACTTCATTTTTTTTCTTTCCTTTTTATGCATATATAAAAGTATCTCGTTATGGTTGTTAAAAATCAGGAGCAAACAATGATTATATAAATCTATTTATAGTCTAGATTTCCTGTAAGTAGGGTGAAGTAGTAGTGGCATTTAAAAATACATAAAATCTTTGAAGTGTGTTTCCTTCACCATAAGGGAGCCAGGATGGCATGATCATCGGTAGGCTTTGTCTGGGCTAGACTTGCCAGTCCTGTTGAAACTTGAATGATCTGATTTTCAAGCACATATCTTCTATGACTGTAAACTTAGATACTTTAGAAATTAATGAACAGGATAGTGAAACTGGAAGAGAATTCAGACAATTTAGCTTCCAGTGCTCTTTCATGAGGCTTTTTATTTTATTTAATGTAGTTTTCAATTTTCCCCCTGTGTTTATAAAAAGGGGAATGCTCTAAAGATGGACCCTTTCTCTGAGCCCTCAGCAAAACCTGAAGTAGTAGGTAGACTATTACCTGCCAATCTGTTTTTTCTTTCAATTTTCTTTTTCCTTTTGTGCCTTTATGACTATCTGCATTGGTCTATTTTTTTTAAACAGTGTTTCTTTTGGTTCTGGTAGGGTTTTTTCTTTTATGAAAGACATAACTGACACTATTGGCAATCTGTTCAACATTGTGTATTGTTTAAATGTTGCTCTAACGGCTGCCAAAATTAGGACTATGTTGCTGAGATCTTAAATTTGTAGATGCTTCTTGCCAACAGTGAAGTCAAGGTGTTTTGTTCGGCTCATGTAGGCAAGAAAAAAATGAAAATGTATAGGAGTTCTAACTTTATGGTTTGAAGAAGAAATTGGGTGGGTATGGACATGTGTAGGTGACATAATTTGATGACTCATCAGATGCTAGCCACTGGGGCTGAGACCTGGAGAGGAATCTGGTAGGGTTGCAGGGGAGGAGAAGGCTGAGTGACGTACTGCTACGCTTTTAGCAGCATCGCTCAACAGAATCAGCTTCATACAATGTCGGAGAAGATGGGAGGTAACGAAGGACCATGACTAGCTACTGAATGATGGTCACTACACATTTGCAGAGTGAATAGTAGAGATGATTTACCACTTACATCACTATTTCTTCACTGCAGGAGAAACTACTTGTAGCCAGCTTTTAGACAAAGCAATACTGGGTTTTTCCTGTGATTGCTGAGTAAGTGATGGGGAAGTCGGATGGAGGAGGGGTGAGGGTGTGAAAAGAAAAAAGGTAGAGCTGAAAAAAATATCTTGAAAGTCTTAACGTTCAAGAGGTAGGCTTGCAGACCAGCAAAGCACACATGGAATTTTTCATCAGCAATAGCTGATGATGATATGATTTTAGATGAGACATTAACAGGGAAAAAAAAAAAAAGGCAGCCAAGATGTAAATAGCTTTACTGATTGCAATATCAGATGTCATGTCTGGACAGACCTCTGCTTTATATAAATACCTCCACTTTTGTGGTTAGTTTTAATTCCCTCCTTTCCTATGGAAAAACTTTGTCTCTAGCGGCCAGAATTTTTTGAGATAACATTTTAAAAATCTTTTCTATTTATTTTTTTTCTCAAATCTTGCAGTAAAAGTTTGTAGATATTTCTCCAGATTCTTTTCCAATCATTTATTGTTGTTGCATATGTATAATGTTGCTTTAAAAAAAAATAATACCAACATCTCACTTCTTAAAAGAACAGAGCAAAAGCAAAGGGATATTTTGACATGTGTTTGCATGTCTGTCTGTTGTATGTTTTATCTATAAATTCAAAAATGTTTCTGATGGAAGTCTTCAGGACGAGAAGACTTTCATAGCACTCTGTTAACTGGAAGCACCTCATATTTTTTCTTTTCATTTTTGTGAGTAGAGTATGTTCTTTCTCTGTATATTCAATGATAGGTATTTAGTATGTATATGTATTATACTGTAGTTACTCTCAGACTTCACAGAGACAGGCATCTGAAGCATTAAAGGTATTTCTGTTCCTTGGAAAAAAGAAAGTGTAAATAGATAAATGTCCTTTACTTGAAGATTTTGGCTGAGTGCCAAGTTATCAGTGTTAGGGTGTTTAACATTTGTATCAGTTTAAATAAATACTTTCTAGTGTTACTAGTACTATGTCCAGTCATAGCTAGGGAGAAGCCCAACAGAAAAATCCCCAGTGTCTTTTCATGCTGCTATGTAAATCCAGGACACTGGCAATTAAAGAGTGAAAATGGTGTTATGAGAAATACACCTGAAATATAATTAGAAGGTTCCTCCTTTCGTGGGCACTGCATGCATGTTTAAAATTTGTCATCACTACAATTTTACCTCCACTAATAATTTTCAACTGTATCTAAAAGCTTGATCTACAACTTGATCAAGTTGTAATTTAAGAGTAGGTAGAACTATTTAGTTAGCTAAAATAATATTATAAAATAATAAAAAAGCGCTATATTAACAGGGAATCAGAGCTGTTCTTAGGTACTACAATTGTTACAGATTTATTGTTGCCACTGGTTGTCCGTTACGATAGATAATGATTTCCTTCTGTGCAATATGTTGGTGTTTTTTGCTTTCATTGGCAATAGTTATGGTAGCAGGGAGGCAGATCCGTGTAGGAGAAGCAGGTATGATTACAGTTAGCACATGTGCACTTCAGATGATGGAAAGTGATGATGGGTTCACTTTGTTTCTTCAGCCAGCTGTGTGCTTCGCCTCAGTGATAGCAAAGGCATTGTGTGCAGGTGCCATGATCCAAAACCTTTTCTTTGCAGTAACTGGTGCTGGTCTGACAGGCTCTAGCAGAGGATTTTGGTGTCCTTCAGGAGTTTGTTTTGGTCCTTCACTTGTCTTTTCAACAAGAAACAAACTACAAAGAGCATATTGAAGGATGGCTAGCTGGTGGAATATGGAATTTCAAGGTCTGTTGTAATATTGGGAAGGTTGTTGTGAGACAAAGCCTTAATACTTCGTTCCAAGGTGCCAGTGAGTCGCAGAACATAGACTACACATGGTGGACATCGACAGGCTTATTTACACAGGAGTTGTACAGTGTCGAAATGAAGAAGCCGTAGGTAAAACCAGAAGGAATATTGGATGTTGTTTGGTAAATGTGGCATAATACAGTTGACCATCAGTATCTTGGTTTTGGCAGTTTTAATGACTGCTGAGGATGCTTCTCCTGCTGTCTTTCACAGATGCTCTCATTCCTTCTTCATGTAAAAACACTTGTTTCTGCCTTCCCCCCCCTCATCTCCTTCCTTGTAAACAATAAACATCTTAACTGAAGTTTGACAGAGACAACTTGGAAATCCTCCCCTGTGTTCCTGAAGAGTTATGCTTTGTGTAAGGTGATCACCATGTGGGACCCATGTACCAGTGGGGCACGACTCACTGCTAAAGCAGAGAGGTTTTTGGCTTGCTTTGTGCTCAGGATGGCACATACTTTTTTGATGGAGCTTCTTCTGAGAACTGTTTGTCCTCTTATAAGAAGGCCAGGAAAGGAGAAAAAAGACCCATATCTTGTTCTAGAGGAACAGAGCTGAGAATATCATCTTTAGAGCTGAGAATTCAAGGAGTATAAGAGCCTGATGATCTGCTGGATAAGAAATGTTGAAATCCTTGCAAGAATATTTGCAGAAGTCAGTTATGTAGATACTGTGGTGGTGATTGCACTATAAAAACTTGGACAGAACATACTGAAAAACATCCTGTGAATAACCTGTCAAAATATTTCAGTTTAAAAGTATTTCTACTATAAGGATTTCTAAATGTAAAACTTCTAACAAAAAGTAAAAACATAAAGCTTTTTAGAATAGTGGATGATAATAAAAAGCTGAGGCTAATAGGAAATTCTAACCTGGACTTTAAGGTTATAACATGTATTCAATGATTGTGACCCAGTTTAATCCTTTTGGGTAAATCATGTAGCTTCATCTCCTAGGAGAGGCAGGAATCAGAGCGTGTGCAAGATTTTATGAGTCATTGCTTTAGTCTTCAAAAGGTAGCATACTCTTGACTCATTTGGATGAATAGAAACCTGTTTTTTCTTAAGACTGGAATTTAATTTGTCTTTCCGCAACATAAAAGCAATTTATTTTTTTTGTTGAATTTTGAAGAAAAAGCACGTAACAAATGAGTGGAAAAATAATAGTATTTGAAGATTTGAATAGCACTTAAAGCATTTAGACCAATTGTAGACTTGAAAGAAAATGCTGTTATTGAAAGAATCCTAACATAGTAACAATTGTACACTAGATTGTAAAAGGAATATATTAGAAATATTTCAGACTAGAAACCAGAAATTATCCATTCTGTCTAGTGAGTTAAGATAGTAAAGATAGTAGAAGTGATGTAGTTTGAGGGTGGGAAAAAATTAACACTCCATCATTATGCCAGAGGTTGAATTTCTTTCAGCTTTGGCAGAAAAGCTGATCAGTCACACTCAGCAAACCATTTGGGTCACCCTAGACAAGGTTTGGAAAACACATCTAATCGTTTATTGTGTTTTAACTAACAGAGTAATAGCTTCTTAAATCACTCTGTCTTTAGCTACCTTATGTACAACTGTTCCCATATGAAGATGTATTTTGCCTAATAATGGGTACAATTGGCAGCTGATTTAAAAAAAAGAACAGGAGGATACATTTTAACGTACTTAGTAATTATTATAATTTTTTTGTGAATAAACTTCTACAGATAAACTTTCTGCTTTCCAGCAATTCTAAGGAACATTCTCAACTCTGTCCCTGTCCCCTCCAAACAAAATCCTTCTTGTGAAGGTTAAATACATATAAATAATAAAGTTAATATGACATAAATGATATAAACACTTTAATATAAATAATGTTGGTACACATAAATAATATGAAGACATATAAATAATTGGAAAATAACAGGCACAGTCAAATTTAGGGTTAAAAGTGTTTTCTTTGGTGTGCTTTACTGGTATTTAATCTGATAGGTAGTTATGCAAGTTTAAATTTTGTGGGTTTTTTTTCTTTGAAGAATGGCTTTTTGTACAACCACAGATTTTCCAAACAAACATTGGGCAGACTTGGTTATTAGGCTGAGATGAGAGGAGGGAGGGAAAAGGAACAACTTGGTGTTAGGCGTGCATCTGGTACAGCCAATGCGGCCAGACCCAGGAGAACTACCAGAATGAAGAATTCCTCTAATGTCATCTTTGTGTTTCAGTAAGCACTTCATTAATGAATAGTACAGCCTGGCAAAAGATCAAATGCCAGATTAAGTCAACAAGGCTTAGTTAAAGTTAGGTGGGTGACTTAAAAGAAATTCAAATGCATAGTTCCATTTAACTGTAGTTCTGTTTCCCTGGGTTTATAATGGGTCATATTTAGAGTAACAGTAGGATATCTTAATGCTTTTCTTAAGTGCTCAATGCTTTCTCAAGTTTATTTACAAACTTCCTTCAAAGATTTCCATATATAAACATAAACAAGAAACTCAAGAGTTTGACTCTATTAAAAATTCTTCAGAGGTATTAAGTATGTGACTTTGGCTTTATATTTTATATATTTGGAAACTAAATATTTTAACAAGTAAAAGGCAAGTTAATCTAAGTATTTTGTCTGCTTTTTCCCCTTTTTGAGAAGCAGAAGCAAAGTTGACTGTATGGTGGATGTTCTCATGCTTCTGGTTTCCACCCCAAGATCTGCACTTTGTGTTTCCTTCCTACCATGTTTCATTCCTTTGTGTATCTTGTGTATTTCCGTGTCCTCCTCATTATGAAGATTCAGTGAAACAAAGTTTTAAGATGATAGTATAGTGTTGCTGTTTTTCTTGAATAAAATGGCATTGTTCAGTAAGTTCTCAATGAATAATCTTCCATTTTCCTTTACGAAAACAAGGCAACAGTGAGCATTAAAGATACACACTGTCTTTCAGATTGGCTTTGGCCTCCATTTGTGTTAATGAGAACAGTACTAAACTAGCAGTGTCATCTGGGTGAAAGATGTCTGTCTGAGAATTAGGGTAGACTTATCTCTTGGGTACTAATGGGGGGTGGCGGCCATTTTCAAGGAAAACAGAATATTTTGTAAAAATCTTGTTTTTCAACCTCAGATCAGGTATGGAAAACTCAATTTGGAAAGATAACAGTGATATTACTATGAATATGTTCTTTAAAGTACCTGAGCAGATGATTCCAGTAGAGTTTTAAGTATATCAGAGAAGTGAAAAAGCAGTGTTTCTTTTATCTCTGAGGTCAGTAGGAGATCACGTAACCTATAGTTTCCTTAAAAAAAAAAAACAACCATTAGGTATTGTTAACATTAAGTCCTCATGAGGTACTTGTAAATACTGAGTAAATTCATCTTCCCCTTTATACAAGGGAAAAATGAAAGACTGTTTTTCCTCTTTATTTCTAGAATATTTTTTTTTCCCTGGGTAGGTACTGGCTCCTATTATGTATACCTGCCAAGCTGAGTATGAGTGGGACCCAGCTTTAGCTGATGCCTGTGTGTGGACTCGTGCAGTGTATACAAATAAAGGATCTGTGCTCCACTTCGTGTCTTATACCCAGTCTCTACTACTTGTGTGTGTGATGGAGGAGTGTTTTTTAAAACATATTTTACATTCAGAACAGTAGCTAAAACACGACTCTTACATAAATGTTTAAAATGCTATGCATTTTGATACTACTGACTTTCTTTTTTTTTTTCTTTTTTTTGCACCCCTCTAGGAAAGGAGGATGTTAGCTTTATCAGTTTGAAGTAAATGGGTTTTTAAAACGGTGATTTTAATATTGCAAGTACAGCATAACCTTAAAAGTTCTATTGTAATTTGCTCATGCCCTGAGCAGAAATATTATTTAGGATACTGAAGAGGAATAATACTAAAAATATTAATGTAATCTCTCCAACAGAAGATTGCAAACAGCTGGTTTTCTGTCAGTTACTCTTCAATGAGGCAGTCACTGGCTTGTGTTTCTGCGTTGCTGTGACTATTATGCATGAGACCTGAAGAAGTCCATAAAGCTACTATTTTTTTCCTCGCTTCAAAAGCTCAGTAACATCTGGAAGAACTGTTTATTTTAGGGTAATTATACTCTTTGTGCTTCCATACTATACCCTTTATTATTCACATGTTGATCAGATTTAGGATTGCTCTGTTTGTGCCATTTTGAAACCCCTGGTACCAGAGCCTGTCATTCCAGCAGTTCATTTTGTAGGACTATTTCTTATTTTAAAAGTACATTAATTAAAAGAGATGAAGGAGCAAACCTTTCAAGTTTTGTGTAAATCTGCCTAATTTTGTCCTGTGTTACCCAGTGCCTCATCAGGAGAATTTTGATTTATTAGCTTTCTTTTGTACTGTTTAGGATGTCACTTGTACAACAGCTATCCACAGCTCTAAACATAGATCTGTCCACATAAAATCATGTTAGTAATACCTAAGTTCCTATGTGCATTTCATAGTTCCAAGGCTGAAAATTTACTTAGAATGGGTCATTTGGTTAATTTGCTTTGCATAATATTTTTAGGTCTGTTTATAGGATTTGGGAAGCAGGATTCTTTATTTTACCAGTAACATTTGGGAGTCCAGTCAATTTACAGCATAGTGAGTGTTGTAATAGGCAAAATGTAAGATCCAAGCAGCTGTAGCACTAATATGATGTAAAGAAGGAAGAGACAACAGAATAGACAAGGATGGATATTGATGGGGAAGGAGGTGTTTGAAGATACTGTAGAAGAAAGACTAAAAGCATCTTGAGCTTGTGTTCTAACATATATGCTGCGCAGAAAATGGAAGAAAGCCACTGAACCTGCTAGATTAACAAAACATGTGGATGAGCCCACTTATTAATTAAAAACTAAGGGTTTTTTTGCATATTTTTAGTATAATTTTTATTTTAAAAGAGACATATGGAATTTTGTGTGGCAGGGCTTTACGTGGCAATAAATTGAAGCTAGTATGTTTAGCTACTACTTTGTCTCTTACCTTGCTCCCACAAGGGGGGAAAAAAAAGCTGTATTAATTGCATTCTGGAACAGCGGTTCTCTGCCCTGGATAAATTTAATACATGTACTGTCAGTAAGATATTTTGATCTTCGCTGACGAACGTGTTGTAGACCATTGAGATAATGTTTGCAATAGACATGATTAAGTTTGTAGTGAAACAGTGACTTTTGTCAGTTGATTTTGAAATAGTGGTGACTGATATTTACCTATATGTCATAGGAACAATTTATGCAGTGTTGTATACCTTCTTCACGTTCTTCCATCTGTGCTTAAGCAGCGGCTAGTTGGTGGGTTTTTTTTTTCCTTTTGTTGTGGAGAATTCTTGGGGTTTTTTTTCTTACTGGTAAAAACAAACAAAACTACAGGCTAGACCTGCTCCCCTGTACTTTTTTCTAGATTATATATTCCTCAGATGTTATCAATTCTGATATCAGATTTTTTTTCTTCTTTCACATTATTGAAATAAAATAGCTTCCTTTCTTTGGCTTGTCTGGAGAGTTTCTTCCCTTATTCCTTTCTGAGATAGTTCATTCTAGTTTTGTTGTGGAAACATTGTTCCTTCGAGCCTTTGGCATGATGCTCTCTTACACATCCCCTTTGAGTTTAGAAACTGCCAGCTTTGCTTTGTAGGGCTCTCCTCTCTTTTTCCAAGTGTCTGGTCTCCTCTTTTTTTGGCAGAGTGAATGATCTCTCTCTAAAGGAGATCCCTTCCCATTTTGTCTTTTTCTGATGCTTTTCTCTCTGATCTAACCCACAACCTACAGTTGGACACCTCAGAGGAGACAAATAACTAGGCTAAGAAAAAAAAATAATTTTGAGCACAGATTCAACTAAAATGTTAGTCTCTAGTTTGCTTTGTTTTTTTTTTTTAAAAAAATTGTGATGATTATGAAGCCATTTTGGGCAGTGCAGAGACTTCCTGAGCTTGTTTTTTGTTTTCATTCAATCGTAGCTTGAATAGTGTGGCTTTAGAGACTTAGTGTATCTGCTTCGCTCAGGTCTTGGATGAGAGCCAGTTGTCTGCCACTTGATCTGTACACAACGTAAAATTACTCAAAGTGGGCTGATAAAGTACATGGAATGGTTGAGGAGTTGGTGGCAATGATACTGCTGCCCATACCTGGATGTATTGTTATTTTGTAGCTTGGAAAACGTATTGTATTAGTTGCTGCTTTGGGATTTGCAGGCACAAATTTTCCTTTTTTTTCAGCCAGAGTGTTGTCATCTATTTGTCTGGATGTGGTTCTATGTACAGTGCCATCTTTGTTGCCTCTGAAATAAGGACAGTCCAAAAATCTCAGTGAGAACATAAGTGCTTTCTCACAAAGTAGAGGTTCTCTGTACGTCTGTGTGCTGTTCAATACAACTATCTAATTAACGCATAAAAGTCATTAAAGGTGGTGTTCTTTGAATCCATAATGGGTTTTGGTCCTAAATTGCCCAGCATTTACCTCTGTGCCACAGCACTTGAGGTGAACCAAAAGTGTTAGTTCTCTGTGTTATGTTGGAGGGGCTCGAACCAAGACGTGTTCAAGAAGAGCTGCTCAGCTGTAAAACTTTTAATTCTTCTATTTTTTTTACTTGACGTTTTACAAATATTGCTATAATTTGCATTCTCCTGGGCTGTGAATGCTGGTTGAGTGGGTGGTAGGGTAACCACAATTTGGAAGGTTTTTTTTCTTTTTTTATTTGGACTTGGAATGCAATTTATATGTTCTAATAAATTCTGTAAATGAGCCCAGATTTCTGGATATGTAATTTATAAATAATCAAAATAAACAAGTGATAACATTGCTGTTTCTGCAGCTGTTTTTGTCTTATGGCCTAAAAGGCACATTGTGTAAAACTCATCTGTCTTATTTTGGTGATTTTATTTCCATGATCAATTTTGTATCAGGAGTGATAATGGTGGTACCAGCCTGATCTTGGGGTGCAGTATGGGTGTGTAAAGGTACAGACTGGCTTTTCAAAATGAGCAAAATGGGTCCACTTTCAAAAGTCTCAGCAGAGACAAAAGACAGGTAAATCCCAAATAAAATATTTTAAATTGACAAGAGAGAAGCAGAGAGGGAAAAGAAAGAAAAACTCCACAACCTTGTAATGGAAGTGTTATTGAATTGTGGAATGGAACACTCATTAATGATGCTAGATTTTTTTTTTCCTTTGAAGTCTCATTTTATTTAAATTACTCATCACTATATTAAATAGATCCTTGTTGCCAAAAGTAAAACTAAAACTGACTTATGTGCTGGAATACCATCAGAGATAAATGTCTTTGCATCTCTTAGAACATCCAGGGACTTTGTTTGCAGTGAAGTAACTTACATATTAGATTTTATTTTTAACATCTTGTTGTGTGTTAGCAATAATGTGTAAGTGTAATAATCTCTAGGCATCCATTGAAAGGCCTGTCTGGAGGCTTGCTTATGGAATGGATCAATTGATCGCTTTATTCCAAGCTCTGTGGATTTTGTTTTGTCATAAAATCCTGCCTTGTTAATACCTGTTTATATAATCCATTTTAAATTCTAACAGGGTTAAGAATCTTCAGAAGGAATTAAAAAAATTGTTGGATTATGAGATCGAGGAGCATACTTAGTCAGTCAGCGTCAAGGATTTTCGGTAGGGAAAATGAACTTCAGTTTGCATCTCCAAATAATCAGTTTTATCTCTGTCTAAAAGTGGGGGCTAAGCAACTGAGAGCTGCCTTCTAACATTGCTTCATACAGAAGGGGGCAGGGGGCGGGGGGAAGAGTGGAGCAGAATTAGGGTACTAAAGCGATAAGCTTTCTCCACAATGCTGTCCAAACCTTTAGTCTTCTCCATGCTACAAAAATTAATGTGGTGTAGCTTTTAGTACTGATAACACAAATGTGTTATCACAATGTGTAACAAAGCATCCTGTTCTTGTTGAACCATAGCAGGTCACAGTATGAAGAGAGGAATCCATAAGGAATTGCAGGTATGCTGGTCCTTAAGAAAAAAGTACATATACTTTGTTTTAACCTGTGTAATATGAAGTAGTCCATGTTCAGTGACTTGTCAAATTTTATCCTGAATTTTCTTAAAGGCAATCTCTTTCAGAGAGGTCTTTTTGCAGTGCTCTGAATACCTGGTTGAGTCCTGCAGTAGATGTTTTTGGTCACACTGTGCCACTGTTCTTTGGTCTATTTGATCTTTTGCACTGCCTTCATACAGTTCAAACATAAATTTGTTGGAAAGCACTGCCTTATGATAACCCAATATTACAGGGTTAGCCTTCCCCTACTTGTTTAAAACAAACTTTGAAATAAGTAACAATATATCTAGTGCATTGCATAATTTGTATGATCAGCACCGATGTCATATACTGCACTAAAAATCTGGTTTAAATTAACAGTGTGATTCTATAGTTGAAAATGAAGGGGTAGTAAAGCTGTTTGTGGAGCCTTTATGCAGGACAACATAGGTCTTAATGACATACCAGATTTAGGTTTTTACTGTAACATGAGCGGGTCTTTCAGTGATTGGGTGGATATTCAGTGTTTTCCGTTCTTAGCTACTGTACAGCTATAAGTTACTTAATAGCTATTTTTGAGATTGCACTGAGTACAAAATGAGACAGTTTGATGTTTATCATGTTGGTTTTTAACTGAAAAAAAGCCAGTACTCCAGGGAGTTTAGTTGATGCTGTCATCTCCTCTTCATGGCTCGAGAGCTGAGGCACAGAGGGAAAGATGCACATGGCCTAAGCGAGAACTGCTATGGACTTTCAGTAATGAGGTCCAAGACACAAGAGCAGCAAGCTGATCTCGAGCACGCTGCAGCTCTGGAGCTGCCCAGAACCTGGGAGATTTCCAGCCATCAGCCTGGATGTTCCTGCGGCAGCTGAACTTGTGCCTGTGTTGGAACGTGGGCAGAGAAGGCTCCCGGGAGCACCTGCTGCCTGGGATGGGCAGCGGTGAAGGAAGGTTTGCATGGCCCTTGCAGTCATGCACTTGAGCCAGTTGTGGACATACTGACGTTGCAAAGATACATTTTGAAAGCTCTGAGAAGCATCTGCTTTGTATGTGAGAACTGAGATTCTTCTTGGAGGTTTCTCTGGGCAGTGTGTTTTGGTAAAATTTGGTTTAAAACAAACAAAACCAAGCAATACTTGTTTCTCTTCTGTTCGCAGAAATTGCTGAGGGTTTGTGTCTGAAATGTGTGTCAAGAAAGAAAATAAGTCAGGTTTAAGCTCTGCTGTCGTAGCATGGCTAATCCCAAATAGCTGAAGTTTACCTCGGTTGTGAACAAGTGGACAGCATCTTAACCTCGCACAGGTCTTACCAGGATGTCCATAGGTTTCCCGCGAGGATGGGGTCTAAAATGATGCTCGCATCCGTGACGTTATTCTTTGGGGGGTTTTGGGTCACAGACGTCTGGACTCCGGAGCTCCTGGCGCATTCGTTTTTCGGCAGCCTCTCGGTTCTGCTGTGACAGGATCTGGTGGAAGCGAGGGACGGAGGGTGCGAGGGTGCGAGGTGCCCCCTGCGGCGGCCGGCGGGGCGCCCGTGCCGGGGGGCGCTGCCGGGCGGTTCCTGGCGCAGCCGTGAGGCCGCGGCGCCGTCAGCCGGGTGGGTGGTTCCGCTTCGCTGTTACAAGTGCTAGGTTGGTAATCGCGAGACATTTTTTTTTTTTTTTAAATTGAAATACTACTTTTCAGAGTCAATTTGGAGGAAATCAGAGGCAGGGCATTGAAAAAATAAAACCCGGGTGTGCGTAGCGTTTTCCACGTCCGATTTCTGACCCGTGTATGCAAGTAGTGATTTAATACTTCATTCTTTGTGACAAAAATGATTCAAAGAGCCATATTTTTCAGGGCTTTTGATCTGGAGGTTTTCGAGGGTGCCCGGTACAGTTTAGATAACTAACCGGGGACAGAATCCGTGCCATAAATCCTTTGTTTCGGGGTTTTCTCCCCTCAGAAGCTCCCCTGGGCGCCCCCGCTGGCGGCCAGCGCGGTGAGACTGGCCCGGTGACCGCGCGGGCTCCCGCCGCGGAGAGGCGCCCCCCTCCCCCCCCGCCCGCGGAATGGTTCCGCCCGCCGCCGTGCCCAGTCATGTGCGCGGGCCGGGCCGGCCCGCCGCCTCCCGCCGCCTCCCGCCCCGTCCCCTCAGAGCGCGGCTGGGCCGGCCCTCGCACAGGCACCGTGGCTCCTGCGGCCTCCTCCCGAACAAAAGGGCTTAGGCAAAGAACAGCGTTTGGTTAATAAGACTTTTGGAAAGCGAGAGCAGGCGGTCTCGGTTGTGAATATTTTCTGATTTTTCCAGAAATCAAGCAGAAGACTGAGCTGCTGATGTCAGTTAACTCTGAGAAGTCGTCCTCTTCAGAAAGGTACGGCTGCATCTCTTGCATGAACGGTTCATGGTGTAGCATTGCCAAGCAGCGGCGCAGGGCTTTTTGCTTTTCCTTGTCAAGTTTGCTAGCATTGTTTACGTATTGCATGCTGGTTATTGTACCGTATCCATCGAACCTCTCTTTTTGGTTAAGCTTTGTGCGTTTTTGCAGAGATTTATCGATTTCTTTTCCCTTAACGAAGCCTACGGGGCTGCAGCATGCAGATCATGCTACAGCAGGCTGCTGGTGTGTGTGTGCTGGTGTTGCAGACCTCGCTCCTTTTCACTGTCATGCAAACAGCATCTCGATTTCTAAATCCGTTTTTAAAGACCTCGCGGTTCTGTTGTGTTGCAGGAAACCGTTCCACGGTTGCAAAGGGTTCTTTTCAGTGTAAATGCATAGGAAATATAACTTGGTGAAGCGTTTCGTGTCCTGTTATGTGGAAAGGGAGTGTCCTTTGCAAAGTAGCTCAGGAATCGCAAATCCTCCAATTAGTCACATTCTGTAAGATAGATGTGATCCTTGTTCAAGTCTGTGCTAGGAAATGGAGCAGTCGCTGCATGCAGTAATGGTTCATGCCTGCAGGTAAGGACAAAATGACTCAGAAGTGTTTTTAAAGCAATTATTTTATCTGTCAATCAGATTATTGCGATTTCAAGTAGCTCTTTCGTTTTAAAGAAATATTTTGAGGTACTAAATGCACGTTAAGTTTTCTGACATGAAATAACCTCCTGGTGATTATTTTGTGGATTTTAAATGATGCAGCCCTGCTGCTCGCTTCTGTTTTGCTTGCAACGGAATTTTAGGAGAGATTTTTATTTTCAGAATGCTTAAATCCAGAGCGACATAATATCATTTTTTCCCCCCACATTATTTATACAGTAATCGTTTTGGCTGTATGCAGAAGACCATCTGAATGCTCTATTTTGCCATTTTAATATCGGACGTTGATAAAAAAAATTCTTAATTTTAAGCACTCAAACTCTATGTTTAGCTGTAATTATTATCTAAAGTACATTTTATTGAATGGCTCAGTAGAGAAAGACGTGGTAATGCACTGAAAGCTATCTTAAGGAAACAGGCTAAAGGACATCTTTCAATATGAATGAGTGCTCTGTGGCATGCATGGTTTTAAAAAACAAAATGAGCAGTTTAATTTGATTTATAAGTATATTTGTGTAAGATACGTAGAAGCAAACTGCATTGCCTTTCACCAGTTGTAGTATAACAAAATATCAGCAATGAGAGATACAGAAAATGGTGGGGGGGAATGGGTTGTTAAGTCACCTTTCCAAAATGGAGAAATATAAGAAGAGCTTTGAGAGATATTTTATTTATTTATTTATTCCAAATTAAAAATCATGAAGGGAAACATTGTTTATTTATTTACCTCTATCCCTCCCTGATGCCTAAAATTTTTAAATACAAGACTAATAAAATGGTGGTGGTAACAGAGAGGATGATGGGGTGAAAATAGTAAAGGAAACAGGTGTTAATTTGATTTTTGGAAAGGCTTTTGTTGGCATTGCTGTGAGGAAATTTGGTGTAGAATATAGCCATTTATTTTATCACTGTGACTGTTGTGCAACACCCTAATACTGATCAGTCTGTTTTTGAGCAAAACATGCTCGTAGTTGAACTAATGGTAGTCCTAGATGAGTAGGTCCCTGTAAAGGATTGTAACACAGAATTAGGAAAAGATGCATTTGTCTGAGATCCGTTTAAATACCGTTCATCAAACAGTAAGCTTTTAAAAGAGCACGATGCACATTATCTTGCAATAAAGATTAAAATGTGAATGTTGTATATGCACATAGTTTTCTTTTGAGGATTTAAATATGTGGTACTGTTCACCTGGAGATGTATATGACACATCAGCTGCACAATTTATGTAGTCAGTTATAAATGAAAGTAACTTTTATTATCTGAGGGTTTTTTTAAAATAACCACATTCTTTTCACTTATCTAAAAATAGACTGAATTTTTTTGCAAGCTGTTACGAAACAGTGCTGTCTGTCCTATTAGCTGCCAGTTCCTTTCAAGGCCCTTTCAAAATCACTGTATAAGATTTTTTAAGGAAAAAAAAAATTACAATGTGTCTGAACTGCTAAACTGTCCTCAGTCTGCTCTACAGCAAAATTGTGGTGTGTATTCATACCGTACAGGCATGAAAATATGCATGTTTTTGACAGACAGAAAGGGAATTCATACTTGCATATTTGTTTATCACCAGTATTTACCCTTGCTCTGAGTGGTTGGGCTTTTTGAGAAGCCTGAGTTCTCTGGGTGGAAGTGCTGGGTGGAAGATCTGAAATAGTCCATGGCTTGTTTCTTGTTTTCCACACTAGCGAAGGCTGCTAGACAGTGCTTGCATAGCAGGAGGGGAGGGGAGAGGAGGTGCTTTTTTGCATTTACAGAAACTGATGAAATGGTAATAGAAAAGAAATGAGAGAGAAGCCTGTTACTTACCTCTTTCTTTGGTTTATCTTTTGTAAGGCAGTTTACTGTTTGTATGTTTTCCTGCTCACTTGGCAAGTTCAACATGTTGTCCTATCCTAGAGGAAAAAACGGTTGAGAAGGAAGCTGGAATATAATGCATAGTTTGGCCATTGTGGAAGCTCAATATGTTAGAAATCCTACAGTGTTCTCTTAGGATAGTCAATTGTAAAGTTTTCAAGAGGCATTTGGGAGACATTGGCAAGAAAGTGAGATGAACCCTTTTGCTGAGGATCCTTTGAGATGCTAAAGGCATTGCAGCCTTGAAAAATAAATTTAATACAAACCTGAGACATCTTTCATAGAAATTCATCCTTTCTTTCCCCTTACCGCTCCCCCCAAAAAACCCCCCTGTAATTGCAGATGGTGGGGACAAGGTATCTGTGTTTTGGTGTGTTATGGGATATTTCATTAAGCAGACACAATCAGACAGCATCTATAAGTCCTAAATTTCTGAGCAGTTAATGCTGCCCATGTGTGCATTAGGAGCCTACGACAAAGTCCTCATTCCGTGTTGATAAGGTAACCTGGGTAACTGCAGATGCCTGTGTTCCTGGTCGGTTACAGTGGATCAGGTAACCTACTGAAGCTTGTTACACTGAATTGATTTGTTTGGATGTCTGAGCTTTAAGCATACCATCGTAATGTTTTCCTACAGCATGCTTACAATGTGACACGCACCTTGTTTCTTTATCTAGTAAGTAGTAATTTAACTGCCATGTACCCCCATGTTCTTTATATTTCAGCGGAGGCTGAATGAGGTTACTTCTCCAAGCCTCACAAATGTCATTGGAAAGCAAGTAGCAGCAGCCAGACGGAGGAGGATGTCTCTCAAGAACCCTCCAAGAAACCAAAAAATACTTTCATTTCTGTTGTATGACTGCATGATTTTCTCGTGTACAGTATAGTCAACGCTTTGAGCTGTACAGATTTTCTTTTCTGCCTTTTTAAGGGCTTTGTGGAACTCCTTGCAAGTTGCAGTTTCATTTTGAAAAAAGTCAGTTCTTCTACTTGGATCACTTTTCTACTCTTTAGGCTGTAAACCTAATGTATATACCGTTTTTCTTTTCCATACTTTAGGATACAGAACTTGGCATTTTTTTAGCTCTGATTTTGGATTCTAATTTTATGTCATCGTAGCAATGCAGTTTGACCACAGGGTATTTACTGGTAAAGGTTATTAGCAAGGCTGAGAAGTCTGAAGTATTTGACCTGCTCTTTTCCCATCTTATTGCAGAGGCTGCATATGCACCTTTCTTTAAAATGAATTTCTGCTTCAGTGTGTTTTTTTTTTTTTTAAAAAAAATAATAGCAGCCACACATGACCAGTCTTAAGTAGATAACTAGTGTGTGTATAATTAAATTTTCTTGATTTTGAGGGTTTTTATAAAAAGCAGTCGAGGGAAGATACTTTCAAAGGGTAGTAGGACAGCAAAGTTTTTGTTATTCAAAGTGTAGAAGTCTTTGGAGTGGGATGGTACAGGCCAGGTTTAAGGACAAATGTTGTATTTGTTGGCTTTTTGGGTTTTTTTTAGCCTTGGGCTATGTATACCCCTCTGTTTGTAATTTGTCATGGTGGAGCAAGTTGATGTATTTCTCGGTGCTTTTGCGTGGTTTCTTCGTCAGGTCATGCCAAGAATGCAGTCAGGGATAAAGTAAAGGAGGAAGAAATCTAAACTGAGGAGGAAGAATAAAGATGGAGATTGAGTAGTCTGCTTCCTTTTCTAAGAGGCCTAATGTTAGTTGCTGTAAGAGGCATTGTGAAACAAGTTAGGATGCTGAAGGATTCCTTCAGGTTTAGGAACGTGGGATTTTTTTGCTCTGGTTTTTTGTGAGTCTGTGTGTGTGTGTGTTTTGTGGTTTTTTTTTTTTTTTTTTACTTATGGATGCACTTCTAGTATAGAAATAAAACATGTTTAAAAGTAGAACCATCAGCTCACAACATTCAGTACGAGCTGACATTGCAGTTTTGGAATAAATGTAAGATAATAGGGCATTATAAGATAATTCTACTCCTATTTATGTAACACTGAAACAAAAAATAATCATCGGAATAATGCAACTATTTCATCAATTCCACTAACTTAAACACGTCTTTTAAAATGCCATCTCTTCTTTAGCTGTCTTCCTGATTTGTTTGTTTTTTGGTTCGTTTTGTTTGTTGTTGTTTTTTAAGTGCAAAAGAAATATTGCCTAGCTTTCGTTTCAGGACAGTTCAAATTTAGTTGTCATGCAACTTCAGTTTTTCAGTTTTGTTTAAAATAATATATGATAGCAATAAGCAGTGTATATTTTTCCCTTCTTTCAAAATTGCAAGCTAATACTGCTATTTTTTTAGATTTATCGCAGAAGTAGGGAGGAAATCATCCTATCTTAGTGTGGGCCCTAAGTTATTTGTCCAGGGAGGCACTTGATTCTACCACCAAACCGTTTGGTGATGGTGTGCCTGTATAGCTCTCATAGACTAGATACTTAATTTTAGATTACTAAAACTGGGCCAAAATGAATGCTGTTTTGTGTATTTTTCATATTAAATGTTTCATAGGCTGATTATTTTAGCATGCAAGGCTTTTAATTGAAGTATGAATGGGATGTAGAGACAGGAATGCTGCAACGTGTCGTTGTGCTTGTGTAGAAAAAAAAAAGGCAATGTCCTATATAGAGGCAGCCACTTGTGGAACAGCTTTTTCACTCAAATTGATGTTTTTAGGGGACACTGCACTCTTTAGAGCTGATAGTGCCTGTATCAGTTCATCAGTAGACTTTGAAAAGTTTTTAAATTTGAAGTGTGTTTTCTTTTTCAGTGATACTTTGTTTATCTCTGTGTCTGTCGGGGATTTCTGTATGTAAGAAAATAATGTACTTTGATATTAAATTTAATGACAAGTGAAATGTATCATTAGTATCCCTGCTGTTCAGATGATCTGAGCACTACTTGATTTTTTTCCTCCCTTTTTTATCTTTCATCATGCAGCTATTTGTGAGATACTTATTACAGAGAGTTGCTAATACACCTTCTGAAAACACAAATCTCAGGTTTTTTTGGCACTTTTGTTGGAACTAAAATGAGAGAACTTTGGGAAAGGGAGAGACTGAAGTTGGTGGGGGCTCATATGAGATTTTGCTGTGTGAGAACTGTTTACTGGAAACTAATTCTAGCAATCTGATGATGATTAGAACACAGTTTATAGCTTAAAAAGAAATAAAAAGTTGAATACTATGACTTGAACAATATACTTTCTAATGTAAACATATGTATTCCAATTCCACTTCAGGGTAAAATGTGAGCGAAAAAGTAATGGGTCATTTTAAGCAAAGCCTTTTGTATTATAAATATGTCTGTTTAATGATTTGAAACTTTTACCTAATCACTGTCTTAATCATGATTTCATTAAAACGTCTACTCCAGGCTCCTAGGCAGATGCTAAGGGAACGTAACCTGATAGGTTGCATAAAACAATGTATACCTATGCCGGATGACTGCATTTCTGTTGTTACTGTGCTCTGTTACAGGATAAATTGATTTGGGATTTTCTGCATCTTCACATTATACATTTACAAGTGAATAATAAAATATTTACATGTTCATATAATTCGGTGAACTTACGTGATGTGATATATATTTTTCGTTGATCTGCAATTGATGTAGTTACCAAGAGATGCTAAGCAACAGGTTAAGCAAAACGTATGCCAATTTAAGCATTCCGGTTTGTTGCATATTTTGTGTATTATAAGCATATTATCAGGAAATTGTGGCTTCTTTCAGCTTGTGAGTTGCTGTGAATCCTGCCATACAGTTCAGAGAATATACATGAGTCTTACCGTTTGACTGAAAAATACCTTTTCTGTCCAAATGTCGTTGTGACCAGAAGGTTTTTTACTTGTTCTGTTTTTAGGAGTTTTACACTCCTAAGCCAGTATCTGCCCCAGGTGCTTCTATATTTTCTTCAAGACTCACCGTTATGCATGGGTAAAGTCTCTGGCAAAATCCAGGCAGTCACTGTTAACCTTAAAAACAAATATGAAAGCTATCTCATGTAGGACACCTACCAAACTCATGCTGCTGATTGTGACTAGATGGATAGTGAATTGCTATTTCCCTTTCTTTTCCTTCACTCTTTTCCTCTAACTCTTTAAAGCTCCAGTTGTGAAACAAACGTATGCAGCTCCAAGCTGTGCCTGTTACATATGCTACAAATGATGGAGTGCTAGTTCTTTACCAAGTTTGTCTACATGGCTTTCCTCGTCTGATTATAGCTTTAGGTCAGTCAGGCTGGTTGATTACATCTCTTCCATGACTGGACAGTGTTCAAGACCAGAACCGCATCCCACGTAGATGTTCTGTTTGTATGAAATTTTGGCCACTGTGTTTAATAGTATGTTCAGAAGGCATTTTACATAACTTCTCTGTACTGATAAATATGTCCTAATTCTAACTTTATCTTGTCTGCTAAAACAACTGATGATTGTAAATTGGTGATATCCTCATTTACTGAAAGAACATGTCTCTTCAAAGCTTGAGAAACATCTATATTTTAATGTTGTGCTGGTTAATCTTGAAAACTTCTTTTCCAAAACCTGGAGCAGCATAATTCTGTGGAAGGGAGGAGAATTTCTTAAAGCTGCTTCTTACTTGGCAAAGTATCATTGGAGTAACATGAAACATTTTGAGAATTCAGTGTTTTGTTTTCATGAAGCAACTTCCTATGCCCCAAATCTACTGGGATGTTCTCAGCCTTCCTAAGAAGGCAAGGACTTGTCCTCACTTTGCTCATTACTACAATGCGTGGGGATAGGGTAATGTATTGTCATTTTAGGGGCAAAGAAGGCCCTATTAGTACAGAAACTTCTTAAGCTACATGTTTGCTCTGTGTTGTCAAAACTTAAATATTAGCAGTAGTTCTGGCAGAAACAGAGAATGGCTTTTGTCATTAATACTACTATAAAGAGCCAGTATTATTTTCTCTTCTAACTACTGTATCAAAACATCAAGTGGAAAACATCAAGCGGTGATTTTTTTATATATATATATATATATATATATATTTTTTTTTTTGTGGAGGTGGAAAATGAGTGTGAAATTCTTCCAGGTTTTAGCAGATAGCTGTTTTGTTATTCTGTATCCAGCGTCAGGACCTGCAGATTCTCATTGTCTGTCATCCTCAGCTGCTATGGCCACTATCCACAGAAGCATTCAGTTCCTGCTATGCCCACATACCAAAGAGACCTATCAACCTCTGTTTATTCCATGCCATCAACTAGAATGGAAGATGTTTGGAATTAGCTCTGCTCTTTATGAATCCTTCTATAAAAGGATTACCTTAGCCATAGGAGACCACGTGTGGTGGTTTCCTCAGAGTGGTGCTTTGTCATCCCCAGTATGACAGCATAAAGTCCTTCTGACGGCTCCTATTACTTATTTGACAAGAATCAGGAATTTCCACTGCTGCTTGGTGTCTTAGCTATGAGAAATGTCTGCTTCTGAGAAGACTAATACAGGTTTGGATCAAGACTTCCCTAAGAGATGTGAAAAAGATGATGAACCACAGTGATTCTGAAGTATATTTTTATCAATTAAAATGTGTAATTCTAATATAATACAAATAAGAGCACAAACAGTCTTTATATACTTAGTTTGAAGTCCCGCTTGGCTTCTTTCCAGGTAATTAATATTTCAGAGTATTAGTCTAGAAAGCTAAATAAAGAAGTTACAGCCTTTCTCAGAATGCTTGTGTTTCACAACAGAAGTGAGAGAATGCAGATCTTACAAAGAAATTACCAGTGATCAAGGAAGAAGTCTTCCTCTTTCTCACAAGTACTCTTGATATCTGTGGGTGGAATACTGAGATGATGAATTGGCATCGACCCTATTCCTTGGGCACCCTAGCCGTAGTATGCTGCCAGAGAATGCATCTTTTTTTTTTTTTTTGTGCCTACCACTAGTATTTAAAGGTCTGTTGCTTTTAATGGAAATCTGTTACAAGTTTCTCTAAGGAAAACTTATTAAATATGTTCTTGTAAGTTAATTTTCATCTACTTTGTTTCATCTGTATTTTTGCTTTATATGTGTTACTCTTGCTTTATAATAAAGTACAGTTGAGTCCTGACTTAAAAACACATAGGAAAGATCCGGTCAAGATTCCTTTGAAATGTGTTTAGCACATAGCAATTTCAAGGGCTATTAAAAGAACCAGTGGACGTCCAACTGAAGTAGAATGATGCCTGAGAATGCTAATACATTTTTTTACTGTCATTTAAATACTCAGTGGTTTACAACATGCCTTAGCAAAACTGCATGGTGTGTGTTCCAGTAGATGCCAGGACAGCTTAAGCAGGTATAGGCTACACTGAGCTAGAATCTAAGGCGGATTTGTACACTTCACCTTCAAAGTGTCACTGATAGCTTTGCTAAGAAGCTTGCTAAAGGTGGGTGTCCTTTTAGCCATGCCAGTTGTTAGAGGTATCCAAATGTGGAGGGCTTTGGGTCCCGGGGGCATATCTTCTGTCCCAGCTTAAATAGGTAAGCACAAGACTGCTGCAGTTCTGTGTCCCCAGGGCCAGCCAGTAATGAGACTGAGTGCTTATTCCCAATAGGTGTGCGTGCACGTACACACGCTCACATACAGAACGTGCATACGCAGCTGTCCACACAGATCAACGGAGGCTCAAACCAGTGCTTTTATTGGCACCCACGTAAACATACACAGAGCACTCAAGCAAGAACTGCACGGACAGCCCAGTCCTTTTCCTCTTTCCAGTTCTTCAGGATGGAAGTCCACTAGTGGAATTTTTGGAGAAACTCACATGCTGTATGGGGGTCCTCCTAGTAGCAGTTTTTAAATAGTGTTTGTAGTTGCTGAAGCCTTGACCTATTGGTGTCCCCTGGTTATTGGCACCAAGACCTCTGAGCCCCTGATGTTTGTCCAGTTGCTGGTACTTAGACATCTTATCTAACTGCTGAACAGTCTAGCTTGAAGTTGGCTTGAGTTCGCATGTATGCACTCAGAATAGAAAGTGCATCCCCAAAGAAGACAGAAATAGGGTTTAATGACGATATGGGATAGACTGTCATGATCAAGGGCAGGGTTTGGTCAGACAATTGCAGTGACCAGCCTTCAGTTTGTACTGGACGTGTCCCATTTATAACTTTTCCCTGCAGTTTTCCCATACTTGTTTTTCGCTTACCCACCTTTTCCCCTGTCTTTCTCCACCTCAGGTGCCTCCCCCTAAACATTTCACATCTTGCCATATTCTCACAGTCCCACGGTAAGATTTACACAATCCCGGAAATGTTCTTCCTCTGTATCCTGTAATAAGTCACATACCTTTTAAGGGAATAACCTTTAGTTTTCAAGGTGTTTCTGGGGAGGGAGTTTCCTCCTTGACTCATCTTGGTGGGTTTCACACTGGAGAAATATGGTCTAATTAATGGTCATGTGAGTAGCTGATTCAGGTGGTCCGTTTTCACTGATGAGGTTGTTAGGATTTCTCTACATATTGTTTGTAGTGATCCTTGCAGGATCAGTTTCTGTTATGATTAGCCTTTGATCAGATAACCTAACACTGGTCTCCCAGGGGCCTAGCAGTACCTGGCAAAGCTGGATCTAGATTTGTTTGGATTTTTAGCCATCTGACAGGGGTATCCAAAAGATTGAGATCAGCTGAGGAAACCAAATGCACGATTCCTTTCCTACTACTTCTGAGTCTCATGGAAACATAGTACAACAGAGTTTTGCCTACTACTTCACTCCTATCCAGTTTATAGACCTATGTTTCTGGAAAGGAAAAGTGAGGTATCTTCTTACAATGTGTTAAATATATACTCAGTGCTTCAGACTTAACACCTGCTGGAGGTGTTAGGTTCATACCTCTAATGAAAGCAAAGCTCAGCAAGGATCACAAGCAAGTGGTGCTACTTACTCTGCTGAACTTGTCTTCTGTGTGCTTGTTGCAAAACCTGTTTGAGATAAGATAGCACAGGGATGCATAATAATAGGAAGGAGTTCTGGAGCATAAACCGACTAAGGCTAGACATCCTACCTCTGTGTGTTCTGGTCCAGAAGGCAGCTGTCTGATAATAGCAAAAAAAAAAAATTCTTTGGCCAGTTTAAAGAAGGCAAAAAGCAATCATACATCATTGTTTAGAAAGGGAGTAATGTCTCCCAGGTGGACAAGAAGGCCAGTTGTTTGTTAATTTGACCTGCAGGCATCAAGATATTGCTCAATTCCTTTGCAAAGTAGCTGAGCAGGCAAAAACCACAGACCCACAATGTGTATTAGCCGATATTTGGCTATCTGACATCTATATTCAGAAAACCTGGCATGTATTATTTCTACTATAAGAGCCCGAGAGCTAACTAATACTTGAGTCTTTGCCAAGTTGCTTCTTTCAGGAAGAGAAATAGATGGTGATTTGAGGGTTGTGAGATTTTTGCGTGTGTGCAGTCCTGTTTATTTACAAAGCATGTAAACAGAGCTCTGTTTGCTTGAGCGGAATTGAAACAAAGTGCAACAAGCAGCTATTTTGCTGATGTGTCTGCCTGTCTAGCAAGTACTGCAGTAAAAAAAACCCCAACCCTTAAAACTCTGAAAAACAACACCCAAACCCGCCCCACACATCATGCTCTCCTGAGATCACAGGCACAGCATTTTTTGCTGTCTTTTTTTCTGCTTAAGAGACATGTATAACTGCAACAGTTTCCCCCAACTCCTTTAATTTCATAATTGTGATTTATAAAATCTTAATCCTTCACACATGTTATGGACTGACTGGATTTGATGGATAAGTACTTTGGACAATGTTTTTCTTTTTTCATTTTTTTTTTTTACAGCTGTTGTGTAAAAGGCCTAATGTTCCTTCTTTACTTAGACTAAAAAGAGGGTATTCAGCCCAACCATCAGCCTTGATTGCAAGCCAAATACAGAGTTCTTTAGAGAGCAACTTGATCACAGACATTATTTTTTTTAGGATAACAATGCCATGCCTAAACTATAACTTTCAAAATAACTCTTTATGCACTCTGTAATACCTTTATTCATTTTCTGGACTCCACAGTTTGTTCCCAGGTCACGTTGCATGGCATCTGAGGACTCCTGCCCTATACTGCAAATAGCAGTAGTCAGGCCTTTCCCATGGACAGGTGTGAACTGCTTTAGGATCTGTCTTCTTAGGCTTCTGCCAGGTCTTCACTGGACTTCTCTAGGGCAAGAGTGTTTAGATGTAGTCTGTCATGGGTTTTTTATTGTTGTTTGTTTTTGTTTTGTTTTTCTTCTTCTTCTAAATGATTGCTTTTTTCTCTAGAAAGCCTGACTCTAGGTTACCACATGATGCTTCATCACTGTGCTCCATTGGTCTAACCCTGTATGAGTCAGCTGGGTCTGATATAAGCGTTGTCTTTCTTAACTCCTGAAAGTTTCTGGGACTCACAACTTCCTGGCTCTCTAAACTTCTAAGACCTCCTCCTTTTGTCCACAACTAGCAGTTCATGTGTGTACTGTTGCCTGGGAAAAGTAATCCAAGATTGAATTGCAGTGGAGTTTTATATGCAAATAATGCAACAGGAGGTTTATTCCAGAGCTTTCCCTTTACACCACCACCCCCCTCCTTTACCCCCCCCCCCCCCAGTCCTCATTCTTGTTGTCCCTCTTTGTGTTTAGGTACCATCTGCTTACAGTCATCTGTTGTGTTTGCTTTCTTACCCCTGCCTTTGATTTTGTGCAGGTTATTTGAAAATTTGAAGTACTGATGCATTGAAAGAGATACAGATTACATGAAGTGGAATTTAAAGACATGAGAATATGGTACTACAGTTGCTTCTGTGTGTGTATATATGATGAACATTCTGTAATTCAGTTATCTACTTGTAATGGCTAGAGTTCACAAGAGAAATAATAGGCTTTATTGTGATATAGCAAAAAAATGGTCTAAGTATATACTGAAGGACAAAAACATTAACAGGATTAACATATATTGAACAGTGGTTAAATAATAGCAGTATCTGTGTTAATCTTGATTTTAGCAAGACTTTTGGTGTTTTCTGCCATGACATCTTAATTGACAAACCGAGAAAGTCTGGGCTAGGTAGGTAGACAGTGAAGTGGGTTGAAATCCGACTGAACTGTTGGGCATAAAGGGCTGTGGTCAGAGACATAAAGTCCAGCTGGAGGCCAGTCATTAGTGATGTACTCCAGCAGTCATCCTTTACTGGGGCCAATACTGTTTAGTATCTTCATTAAAGATCTGGCTGATGGGACAGAGTGTACCCTTAGCAAGTTTGCATGATACATAACTAGGAGGAGTGATTAACGCACCAGAAGGTTGTGCTACTATTCAGAGGGACCTCAGCAGGCTGGAGAAATGGGCTGACACAAACTTCCTGAAGTTCGACATAGGGAAATGCCTAGTCCTGCACCTGAGTGGGAATAACCCCATGCAGTGCCAACCAGCTGGAAAGTAGCTTTGCAGGAAAGGACCTGGTAGACATTGAACATGAGCCAGCAAAGCATGAGGCAGTGTTGCGGGCAAGTGAAAGGAGGTGATCTTCTTTTCCCTCTGCTTAGCCCCTGGTAAGACACACTGGAGTGCTGTGTCCAGTGCTGGGCTCCCCAGTGCAAGAGAGCTCTCGAGGGACATAGTGGATCAGGTCCACTGAAGGGCCACAAAGGCGGTGATAGGCTTGGAGCCCCTACAATACGAGAAGAGGCTGAGAGAGGTGGGGTGGTTCAACCTGGAGAAGAGAAGGTTCGAGGGGATCTTACCAGTGTGTAAGTAAATACCTGATGGGTGGGTGTAAAGAAGACAGACTTCTCAGTGGTGCCTAGTGACCAGAGAAGAGGCAGAAGGCACAAACTGAAATACAGCAAACTCTGTTCAAATATAAGAAAAACATTTTATTGTGAGGGTAGTTGAACACTGACACAGGTTGCCCAAAGGGATTGTGGAATCTCCATCTTTGCAGATACTCTAAACCAACCTGGACATGACTTTGAGCAACGTGGTCAAGATGATCCTGCTTTGAGCAGTCAGATGGGACCGAATATCTTCCAGCCTCACTGTTCTGTGACTGGGTAGAAACAGAGTATTTGGACAAAGCTTGCTTTCTGAAATTCAGCTAAAACTGTAACAGGAAAGGCACTGTGTGGTGTAACCCTGGCCGGCAACCAAGCACCTGCAACCCCTTGCTCACTCACCCCCCCACTTGGAGGGGTGGGGAGGAGAATCGGAGAGAAATGTAAAACTCAAGGGTTGAAATGAAGAGCAATTTAATAATTTAAACAGAATTAAAAGGTAAGAAAACCATAACAATAATAACAACAACAATAATAACAGTTATAATGGAAAGGTGGGGAAAAGAATAAAAAGGAAAAGGGAGAAAGGAAAACAAATGATGCACAGTACAACTGCTCACCACCCGCTGACTGATGCTTAACCAGTCCCTGAGCAACAATTCCGCCCAACCCTCCAAGTTTATATACAAAGCATGACATCCCATGGTATGGAATACCTCTTTGGCTGGTTCGGGTCAGCTGTCCTGGCTGCCCCCTACCAGTTTCCCGTGGCCCTCCAGCCCTCCCACTGGCAGGGCCCAAGAAACTGAAAAGTCCTTGACTTAGTATAAACATTACCCAGCAACAACCAAAATCATCTGTGGGTTATCAACATTCTTCTCACATCAGAGCCAAAACACAGCACTGTACTAGCTACTAAGAAGAAAGTTAACTCCATCCCAGCCAAAACCAGGACAGGCACACACTAGAGTTCTTAAAAGCCATGACTTTTTTCTTTTTTTTTTTTTTTTTTTTGAAAATTTGTATTTCTGACTTCTATACTTAAAATGTAATCCTAAGACTGGTTACTTTTTTAGTTGGTCATAATTTTTCACTGTTGAAAGCACCATTTTCAGTAGTCAAGTCGTTCCCGTGAGAGCACATAGCTTTTCTTTGATGCTGTTCTATGTATGCTTGTTTATTGGCCATAGAGCCAAACCCTGTAAAAAAAAAAAAGCATGTCCAAAAGATGTTTTGGTCCAGTTCTATCTCTCTGGCAATGTTTCCCCTTCTACAGTATCTGGGGCTTCACTAGCTGTACAATACTAATTCTTTGTCTTTTCCGCTCTTTCTAGAATTTGCGTTGTTATTTGGTGTTTAGCTGTTTTGCATCTAGGGAAGGGATTGGATCTCAGATCTATAGGGAGATGTTTTACAGTGGATATAAGACATAGGTAATCAATGAGGGAGGTGTGTGTTTGTTGTTCATCATCTGTCCTGGATATTTCAGAGGCATATATTATTCCTGCATTTTAATTTCTGATGCTCTGAGTTTTCATAGTTAATTTTGCTTTTCACCTATGAAACATTCAGCAGACTCTAAAATAAGATTTAGGTTGGGAGGGGGGTTGTTTACTTATTTATGATAAATTCATGGCCTTATTTGTGACAGAGAAAGCTTTTTATTGAATTAATGATGTGATAAATTAACTCCTTCAACACATGTGACTAATATACTTGTGATATGCCAAGTAATACAGAAACTTTCCCTTTTCTTGGGCAATCACATCTTTATTCATTGGTAACAAAACTACTATTTTGGTTTCTGTGGAAGCTGCTGTGAGGTAATAACTGGGCAAACTGGAACAATTTCTTTATAATTAATCACATAGAGAGTTATCTTTACCTGTGTCTTGTCTCTTTTAAGTTGGTACCAGCCCATTCTAAGTACTGGAATGCAAACTGCAGATACTTCAAATTACAGAAAAAAAAATGGACATTTAGCGCATTGTGTAGCTCATTGGTAAGAGTTCAGCAATGAAACTTTTTTATAAAAACAGTGGAGAGTATGGGATAAATATTTAGTGTTCTGTCTTTAAATGAATTGAGACCTTTTATTATAAACAGAGATGGGTAAAAACTAATCGAGTGTAATGCAGTTACTGTCAGCGTGGATGCTGGTGTGCAAAGATTTAACTTGTAAAATACATTGCACTGCATTTTTGTTAGGATAGACACATTATAACAATTAGTGGGCTACAGCTATTTTTATACAAATGTAAACCTCAGTGATTTATACTGTGCATACCGCAAATGTTTGGTACTGTCAACCAGAATGCTGTCTCTCGTTTTTAGCCCCACCTGTGTGTATTTTGTGTCCACTGTTAATTTGTTTCTTACCTTGAATTGGATAGGAAGATCACAGGCTACAGCATATCAACTTATGTTGCAGCTTTTCAAGTAGTGCTGGTAGCCTGCTCTAAGACCTAGATACTGAAGAATCAGTAGGCAATCAAGAAAGAAAGTAGTTCTTGCTTAGTAAAAAGTGATTTATTTTTTTTTTTCAAAGCAGGATTATGTGGAATTCTGAGAAAGATAATGACAGGATTTTCATATTCAGTCTGTCTGCAGAGTTCAGTCACAGACTGCTTTGGGGGATTATGAAAAGTATTTATTTTTGACTGTAATAAGGTTTATATTGATTAAAAATAATGTTGAGATGATAAACTAAAAATTATGTTCTGGAGCATGCCTTTGCAGTAAGACTTATTTTTAAAGCCATATGTAAATGGATCACAGTGAGTGGTTTAATTGATTAAAGGAGGGAAGGTATTGATACATCTAATTTTAAAATTGTTGGGTTTTTTTCCCCCGAGTAACCTAGTCCTTTGTTTAATCAGCTCTTCCTGAGATGGGAATCAAAGTTTTGTAATTTAAAATGTAAGTGAAGATTGAAAGTCCTAAAATATCTTTCTGGTTATTTTTTGGCATGTTTGTTAACTGTTGTTAGCATTCAATCCTATAATTTCATAGTAATGCAAAAGTCTGCTTTCAATTACAGTGTTATTTCACTGCATGTAATAGAAATTGCTAGAACTTCAGTGAAATACAGATTGGCTTCCTTGTGCCAGATTGGAGAATTTAAATTGCTGTTGTGTAGAGGTGTGGGTGATGTTGACAAAGTGTCAGTGCAGGTGATTTGTTAGGAGTGAATCACTAACTGGATATGAAAGTGAAAACTTGACAGTTTGTAAGTCAGCTTTTATTTTGTATGTAGATTTGACTTCAAAATGCAAATGTTAAGAGGAGTTACTAGGAATCATGAAATGCACTATTTATATTAAACTTAAGGGGCAAAAAATGTTATGAAATATGGGGAAGAGAGAGTAATATTTATACTATTGTAATAACTGTATCTTTTGTCAGTGTCTTTTCTTAGTTTTATGGGCTTCGTGCTAGTAAAGTTTGGCAAACATGTCTAGATATTGCTAATTACTGTTCCAGTGTTGCTGACATGACTAGTTTAATTTTTCCCAACATCTGTTGAATATACTGTGTTTTGCTTAAGTCATATTGTGCATTGCTTAGGGTTTCTTTTTTTTTTAAAGTTTTAGTCAATTGTATGTTGTTGTATCAGCATGCTTCAGAACAGCCCAAACTCCTGTTGAACTGGAATCCATAAACATAATTAAGTGATGGTGGTGTTATGATGTAATTAGGTTCATTAATGATATAAACACAAAAGGGAAATGTTTTATTCACAGGAGATGCTAACTTCTCTTTAATTGGAGATGCTAACTTCTCTTTAATTGTGTGGTTGTGATTTGTCTATTTAAAAGTTTTCTTTTAAATGATTTGATTTTCTCTAAGACTGGGATTCTTAGTGTGAAAGATGCATATGTGTGTTTCTTCCAAACAGAGATGACTAGTGGAAAGACATGATATGAATACACTCTGAAGAGAAGATTTTTTTTCCCAGGTTTTTACTTTTTAGAAGAAATGAGACTTCAGTTTTGAGAAATTATGTTTAATGGTTTCCTATAAAGCATAAATATAAAGGCACATGTAAATGCAATATATCTTTGAAAATGTTTTAACATATTTAACTTCATTGAGTATTTCTTGCCTTTTTTTTTTTAACAAAATAGTGCTCAATTTAAAAATTCACCTGGACTTCACTCGCAGTTGTTTTTGAGTCACTCTTAACACCTCAGTATTGTTTTGTTGACTTTTTATATTGTAGTTATACCTGCAGTTTGCAGACATTAAAGCATTAGTTAAAAGAAACAGATACTGTCTGAGGCTGGTAAAACTCTGATTTCAATGAGCTGTATTAATTTGTACCCACATTGATTGTAAGTACCTATCTCCATCTTGCATTTCTGTTTCTAGCTTACTTAGGTTGATGATTATCACATCCTTGCCTGAGGAAAGCTTGATGTATCTTCCTCCAGGACTCATCAATAACTGTATTTGAATTGTCCTTAGGGTTTTAGGCAGAGCACCAAAAGTCATTACTCTCCCTTAGGACCTCATTGTGCTGTGTCTGAAGTGATGCCAGCCTATGACAGTCAAAGCAAAAGGCCTGTGTTTGATTATCAAATGCTGTTGTATTCATACTGCTTTAACTTCTAGGCCATTTTGTTCATTCTTGCAGCCAGCGTAATTTTTAAGTCTCCATGTTGTGTGTGAGGATCCATGTTACGGATCAGAGAGAAACTAAGGCATGGTTGTGATGATTCTTTAGTAGTTTTAACATACTTTGATTTACCTTTTGATGTAGCTCGTGCTGTCTGGGAATTTTTTGATGTTACAAGAGGAAATAGTAGCTGTTCTCAAGCTTTTAGCAGGTGCTTGCTGTGTGTGTCTGCACACCCTCAATGAGCTGAGCAGGCAAGTATGAAGACTGCTCAGTTAATGTGGCAGTGCTGCTGCCCTGCTTGGGTCTGTGTAGGAGGGAATCAGTCTCACAGTAGTACCTGGATTAAAGACAGATTAATTCTGGGTG